>NC_043967.1:26552115-26896282 GCF_902148855.1 Sphaeramia orbicularis
CAGTTAGCATCTTTAAAGAATAGTAGAATAAAAGAATCTTGTTCTTGAAGGATAATGTATCAAAGCTGCAGTATCATTCCCTTTCAACATATTGCAATCCAAGTGGTCTGAGAAGACACGACACCTCTGCATCTGCTCTTTGCCTGTCTTTTCAGGCTATAGAATCTACTCCTTGATGCCCCTATTCTGTCTTACGTCAGGTGTTTTCATACATGTAGGGGGGGGTTAAATAAAAGAGCTGTATTTGACAATCACCGAGGAGATTCTGTCAGACATGACATTGACTTTTATTTATTTGTTTATATTTATCTGTTAATATTTAGTCTTCTGATTTGAACTGAGAAAAGAGAAATGTAAGAGGAAGGTATGTATTCTTACATTTTGGTGTTTATTCTGCTTGATTTTGGCTCCTGTAACTTCAAGACATAGAAGCGTGTGTGGTTAGAAGCACATAGACTGAATAGTGGCACCAGTATTCAGATTGTTTATTCAAGTAAAGGCTACTTAAATGCAAAGTGTGCATTTTCTCTTGGCAATTCTCCATCAAAAGTGTAGCAAAAGGCAACAAATTCTTCTCCCACAATAAAAGCCATAATGACTGAACATAGTCATCATTTACAGACGACCAAATGAAAGGCATAACCATGAGTTAATTACAAATTACTCTCACTGGAGACAATTAAAATAATTTAAGTACACAAGTCAAAACATAGAACAGAGGTCTAGCCATTTTTAGGTATTTAAATACAAAAATCCTACATAGACAAAAAAGAAGATAAAAGAACTGAACTATTATCAGCAAAATACAGAAATTCTTAACAGAGAAATAGTGGTTATTAATGCTAAAACATCAGTGTTTTTTGAGCATGATGCTCTTGAAGACACTGCAAGTTGAGCTATTTCATGTCAGTTTTATTTACAGGAAAGCAAATAAATCTGAGAGCCCATCATCATGGGAGAGGGAATAAGAAAACACTTTTGATACATTAATCTATTAATCTAGTCTTTGATCCTTGGTGACATGTTGGATGATTTCAACATTTACTGAAAATAAATCATCCGAGAAGTTTAGAAGGAACTTTAAAGGACTCAGAGATGTCTAAAATATGAGAAAGACTATGGACTGCTTTTTAAGCTGGTTTTAACCTTAACAAAAGGTTGTATTGTGTCAAATTCTGATCTTTAAAAGTGTCTAAATCTATTGAACTCTAAAACAGTGTGTGACGTTGATGACAATGGCATTTTGGATTACTGTAATTCTGTCATTGTTTTGTGCTATTGGAAAAACTCCAATGGTTTCTAAAAGCTGAGACCTCATATTTTATCGGCAATATGGTGTCATTAGAGTAATTCCAATCGTGTCTTGACCTGAAGCCGAGGAATCATCTTATTTGTTACCGGAGAATAAACAGACAGGAGTGGAGAAAAAGTAGAGAAACAGGAAATCAAAATAAAAAAATTTAAAAAAATCAAATTCCATTTCTGATTCTGTCATTTTAAAATGTTTTTTTACACCCTTATTATATGCAGTAAACTGAAAATAAACTGACACATATTGAAAGTCCTGAGTATTCTTGATAAAATTGGCAAAAGTACTTATTCACAAGACATTTTCTGACCTTTTTACAGTCAGAGGTGGACATTTGAGGTTGAGGTTTAAAGGGTTAAATGACAAATGCAGAAGATTAATGAAGTCACATGACATGGAAATACTTAGGTAAAGTGCAAGTAACTAAATATTGTGGTGTAATGTATGTTATTTTCCATTACTGCTCAGAGTTATTTAGATAAATGCATGCTGCTGTTGCCTCGTTGTCTCTTAAAATCTACCGAGTGGTGAGCTCATAAGACTCACACATGAACTGGTACCATGTATTACATAAACACAATATAAACAGGAGGGGTAATCTCTCCAACAGCCTTTTACTACTGTTATGATGCAAAGCGGCACACTCACACCCCTCTTGGCACTTGTAGTGTATTGTACTCCACTCTTTGCTCTCAGCATGCCGTCATATTTATGAGTGTATGCTAATTAGATGCTAATTCTTTGTGCCACCGGAGGAGATGGATGTGAATCAGGACTTGTCTCTATTTTTACTCTTCTTTCCTCTTCTCATTTGTCTCCTGACATCCCTCAGGGTGCCACAAAAAACAAATTATGATGATCAACTACATTTCCCACTGTGCTCCTGTAGAGAGTGAGCTTGTAGTATTTTATAGATGATGCATGAGAAGAGGTCGGTGTGGAAACAGTTCTTTCTCTGACTATTTCTGGAAACCAAACTCTACTGAGAATTTTTTTTCTTCTTTTTGCCACTATATATGGCATCCAAAAAACAGCCCAAAATGACACTACCACCTGTGACTGCAACTAAATACATGGGTTTAGGTGTCTTGTTCAAACAAAAAAAAACCACTTCTATAAAACCACCAAGCATTACTTTTACACCATTTGGGAGGAAAAAGAATCCTATTAATTAACTTTGAATCATGGAAATTTAAATATATAACTGTGTGAACCTGAAAGCCACTGACATATTCCACAATATCAGATGTCCCCAATGTACCAATGGGTCTCTGATATGGCCGTTTCTCAAAAAATACTTGGATAAGAGTGTTAAAATGAGTGTTAACTGCTTAGTATTGATATTCCACACTCTAAACAGCAGGGTGAAGTTGTGTACCAAAACATGACTGCAACTACCAAAACCACCAACGAATTAACGCTATGTATTCACAGACTGTATCGCTCACTGTAAAGCTCATTGTTTACACACATCTGTATTATGGGATCATCAAGAAAAACTGCTATTTTGACAGTCATTCCAAGTAACATCATGTCTTACAATCTTCACATGATGCATCATCAGTTTACATTCTTAGTTCTGTTTTTAGACAGAAAACAGCCACAGTAAAACCACAAATCACCTCTGTTTTTTGTACAGATTGTGTTGTCAATAGCTGAACAAAAGAACTGTTTACTGGCACAGTTTAATCTCAACTGTGGTTTAACAAACAGTAAACTCAGGAAAGACAATAACATCACATAATAACTTTATACCTTCATAAGCCTCATAATCAAACTTGCCCATGTAGAAAAAAAGACAAATTTCAGGACCAAACAAAAAGCAACAACAGGTCTTTCAGTTTGCATCACTTAGTCATTTTCTTTGACTCTAAAAGTTGTGGTTTTCATCCCATCTCACCACTTTTGGTCAAATGCCCCCTGGTATTTGTTTTTCTCACAATTTCTCCCTCTAGAGGCCTCATAAATCCACCGGTGCGAATAGATTCAATGCATATTTCTGCAATTCAAAATATTGGCATCTTTGGCATCACTTCTTAGCTCCTTATTCTGAGCTCTATATTGATCATTTTAAGTCCTTTTTAAATATTTGAACATAAAAATGTTTGTTTAAATAAATTAATTTGAGTTGTGTGTAATGGGAAAGGGGTAGGAATATATAACTTTATACTCCTACCTATTCCCTTTCAAACATGGCAAGAAAAGGAAATATAAAAGTGCCATGTAAGAACTGTAAATGTTTTACACTTGCTTGAAATAATTTCTATCTATCTATCTATCTATCTATCTATCTATCTATCTATCTATCTATCTATCTATCTATCTATCTATCTATCTATCTATCTATCTATCTATCTATCTATCTATCTATCTATCTATCTATCACATATAGCTCCTTTAAAATGAGAGTACCACTGAGTTTTCTGCTTACTAAGCTGTAAACAGTAATGCAGTAATGGTATCAATGTGTGAAGCTAAGACTTGGCATACATAGCGTACACATATTGAGGGTAAACAGCAACATACGCACAAATAAGTAAATAAGTCAGCATCTTTTCACTGTGGAGTGATTCATCTTTTAGAGAAAAGGCAATCTTTGATGCTGCCCACAAGCCTGCTCCCTGATTGGCTGGTTGCCATCAAGCAGGAGGATAATCAAAGGTCAATGTAAAAGCTAATGTTGACAAGATGACAAGTAGAAAACCAATGTGTCTGTTTGTGTGTGTGAAGGCAGACAGAACGCACAGTGAGCGCTTTGTGGGACTGTGAATTCACCAGTGTACAGTAATGCAACGGTCACTGGATTACGGTTTACCTAGACACACATCCTCCTCTGTAAACACCCCAAAAAACACACACTTTTAACCCGCAAAACTTTGCCCTCTTTCCACCAACTATCCTTTTCCATACAGAATGTATTTCATTAAAAAAAAGTGCATCACAGGAATAATCCAATTTGCTGAATGTATTTCACATTACATTTCATCGCATAGGACCAGTTTCCTAAATTGACCAAAAGACTAAACACTGATAGAAGAAAACAACCTGTTGAATGTACATATTATGGGTAAGAATGTATTCAAACTGGGTAACATCACTGAATACCAAATGCAGTCAAAAACTATTCTTTAAATTCTATACAATTTGAAAAAATCTACCTGTGGATAATTAACTGGATAGTGAAATTATTTTAGCATCTAAATAGCTCATTTGTGTATTGATTAGTCAGTTTATGAGGGGCACTTGAATGCACCATGAAGTCCCAATCTCTGTGTATCAAGCTGTGACAGACCAAGCAGCCCAGATGTAAGCAAATTACATTAAAATGCAATAGGGAATCTAGGCATAGTTTTTATTCCATGTCCATGGCGGATAAGCTCAGATGTAACCAGGTGTATAATAGTTCTTCCTGGCTTTGGATTACTGTGCATTGTCAAGATCCACAAAAAAAAATCTCCACTACCAACTATCACTGTAACTGGTGATATGTGACCATGATGCAGATTTCAGTGTTTAGTCTGAACGTGAATGTGTTTGCAGTTTTCAGCTGTGTGGATTTTCTCTTCTACCAAACACACAAGGTAAGTTTAGACACAGACACATCTCTTCCTGGTGCTCTGCAGTGCTCTGGGACTGGAGAAAGTGGCACAGCAGCTAAATATAGAGTGGCCTGGTCACACCCACACAGACCGGAGAAAGAGGGTTTTATGGATGAATGATGAGTGAAAAAACAATTTCCCTCGACTTTCTCTTTATTTTGCCCTTTTTTTCGGTTTACTTTCAAATCACTATTTAACGTTAACTTCCCACTGGACTGATGTGATGCTAAGAAGTAGAAACAACTATAAAAAGAGAGATGACCTCATATTAGATTTCAATCCAACCGCCCACCAGACGCTGTGCCATTACCTGTCAGCTGGATGAGGGCGGAGCCTGTCTGGGCATACTGCCACTTGTGATTGGTTGCCCAGCAAGCCATGCTTGATAATTCTTCCATAAATTGTAAAAATCCATGAACTGCATGCGGACTTGGCCGTGTTTGCTGATGGAGAAAGTAGTAGTCTGCTGCTACCATTAGCTAATGATAGACTGACGGGGCAATGTGCTGAAGGAATCCCAATCCGCTGTGGGCAGAGTCGCAGCAGCTGAGGCTAATCCTGGGATTCCTGAGGGGAGATATTCCAATCCAGCAGACAACCAAAACCTCCCATTTGGTGCTGTGTCCAAATGGAAAAGCTGGAGCAAACATTTCCAAGCCCAGACAGACTGAGACAGTGCACACTAGATTGCTGTGCATCAGTGTACTCATGTGGCATTAGGTGAGCTGCTAATCTGCCAGTCTTTTGGAAAGGCATGTTCCTGGGGGTAATCCTCAATGTATGGGAGGAGCAATGATTATAATATGCCTGCACTGCATTTATGAACCTTGAGAAGCTGCTGGGGAAACCCTTACACTGCAGGAGAGACTCCAACAAACACACGACAGTCTTTCCTTGCCGCCGGTCCAGCTCTATTAAACTGTGGCTGTGCTGGAAGGCCTGCAAGTCTACGTGGATTAATTATTAGTAATTTACCCGAGAACACATAATGATGGTTTAAAAGTACCCTGTACACAAATATGCAATGTCATCCAAGCAATGAAAATGTTTAAGAGTTAAGGTGAAAAAACAATGAAGGCTCTAAACAACTGTAGTTGTTGGCAATGTTTAGAGGTAACTTGTTTCCTAGAGATACTGGGTTTCTACAGGATTCAACATGTTACACTAGAGACTTTTAGACTATTATGACCGAGATGTATAATCTGGCTGTTCATACTGATTGAGTCGCACTAAGAGTGTGAATCTTCACTGGTCTCACAGTTAATGATTCTCAATGTTAATGGCTGCATCCCAAATTTTCTTTAATACATTTACTTTCCCATCAGGTAATACAAAGAGTTTCCAGACAGGTAAACTTTTATTTACTTGCATTAACAATGGCTTAATACGATAACTGGAAAAAAAAAAATCAGGCAATAGTCTGCAACAAATCCATCTGCAGACAGTGCAACACAACTACAGCTGGAAGAGATAAAAATGCAGTTTGCATTCATATAGCAGCTGCAAGAGAGGCCACGTCACTTCTTGAAATTAATATATCAAATACCTCAATGTCAAAGTGTAATACCTTTACAGTGTTGCTTATAATAACACAAGTTAACTCACAGTTCATTGCACAAAGGCAATGTAGCAATGTAACTTATAAATAATGAGTATTTGTATAGTATGATTTTTACATAAGCTGCAGACTCTCGATTATTGTCTCACTGCAGTAATGTGGAACTCTGCATTGTGAAGCATCTTAGAATCGAGAAACTTCCACAGCTCTAGGTCACACTAGTGTCAAACTTTTTGCTGTGATGACTTTTCACTGTAGTTTTATGTTTTTCTAACTTCCCCGTTAATTTGCAAATTTTCTCCCATGTGAGTTTTCTTGTATTTGACACAGGCTTCAAATTCATTACATTCAAGTGGCTGTAAATGAAAAATGTGCTGTTCTTGAAACAAGTTAGATGAACTTGCAATTATCCGTATTAGATGCAAGAAGCATTAATACCAACTAAAAACCAAATAATCAAGTTATTCCCTCTAGACAAGATTTATATTTAATTTGTTTAATTGTTTCATCCATTTGTCTCATTGATTTCTTAGCTTTTATCTTCACCTTTCTAAGTGTAATTTAATTCTTTCTGTAATTCCTGCGTTTTCTTATTCATATTGCACATAAGGTCTTCACCTCAATACTCTGAGATTAGATAAAGATTATAGTATTTCATTCACATTCTGTGATAACGAACACTAAGTCCATGTTGGCTTTCTTTGTAGCAATGTAAAAAGGCAATGTAAATAATCCAATCAGTAACAAAACCAATCAATAATTTATATTATTCAGTTTTAGACTGTTCAAGCCTTTTAAGGACCTACAGAAACTCTGCAGATAATAGATCATTAAGTCTTGTAATATTAGGCACAGTTTCATGATTATGATAAAAGCTCTGAGTAAATGAGTATTGTACATGGTCATGCTAAATTTACAACTTGATTGGCCCATTAAAGTTAATTACAAGACTGATATGTCTTACAGAGTTCAAGTCACAGGGAGTGAGAGCTGCAGATTAATAGAGCTTGTAACTAAAAAGGAAACATAAGAGTGACTCTAAGAGACCTTGCAGTAAAGAAGGTTTACTAATAATGAATTATGTCGGTGACAAGCAAAAAGGACAGCGTTACCATTGGTTTGCATCTAATTACTCTTCAAAAGTAAGTCTACTATTTTTTTCATTAAAAAAATTATTAGGAGCAGTTGCTCTGATTTCCTGTCATTTGGAAAACTAAGGTTTTATCTGTAGTCAAAAGTGGCAGCCATGCCGAGTCTCTGTGGTAGACAATTAAATACCCCATACAAAGACAATAAATGGTCTACCCATGTGACTAAGTACTGCTCACAGAGAAAACTTCTGTTCTGGATTTATCGTGAGTGCTGTTACATGCAAGTTGTTGTGCAAGTCAAACGAGTAGTAAACATCAACTAGTCAATAACCACCCACTTTACCCATAATGAAGAGCCCTAGAAGCACTGGAATAAGAAAATTTCATTAAACTCCCCATTTATTTGAAATCAATAAGCCATTAGCAACTGAAAGGGTTATTACCTTGTTCAGGAATTCAGAGAAAGCGATGTCCATTGCCAAGCCTAAATTACAGAGTGTTTATGGTTTTAAAGTTGAAGTATCCACCATCGTTCCTAAAAGTCATCATTATCTGGGTCAACAGTCAAAGTACTTCCTGGGTCACTAATCCGGCCAGCCGCCACCATGGTGAAATGCAACAAGCAACGATAAGCTACACATGAGAAAGGGCAAGGGATGAAAGGGAAATGCCAAGAACATCCATCATGCCTTGCTGTACAAAAAAACACCACAACAGAGTCAGTGATCGTTCTAGGTCAGGACTGTTAATAGGTCGTGTGCGTCAGAATGTGCCAACACTCTGCGTACACCTCAGACGTGCGGGAGGGCTTCAGAGAGGTCAAGTGGGCATTAAGGCAGGCTGATACTACAAAGCAGTTTACTCAACACCACCACTATATGACCGCCCTGGAGAGATTGTGACAAATACCCTGAGGAGGGAGGTGATGTTTGTATGTTTCTGAGAGAGAGGGAGGGAGAATGCAACAGCTGCCTGCAGCCGGACAGATGGGAAGGGTGCTACGGTCAAGCAAGAGGGAGGGGAGAAGTTGTCGACATACCACTAACTGAGCGTGCAACATCTTCCCGTCTGATTAAAGTGCAGTTACACGCAAGCCTAATCTCATAATGGCCTCCCAACAGCTGACCTTGGACGCGTCGATTCTAAACCAGCTGTTATGGGTCAACAGAAACCAGAACCGTGCACATGTGCATCCCCTGCATAGCTGCGGACTCCCCACATTCGAAGCGTGCCATGAATTCCTTCTTGAGGGATGTGTGGGAATGGCAGGAATTCCTCGAGGCTAGGTCAAGGAGACAGGAATAGGGTGTCCATGCCCCGGACCCGTGGCCTACTTCCTGAAACTTCACACTCTGACTTAGTGAGGCAGCAGCCATGCAGATGGACATGGTGGGGTTTTATTTGATTACATGCCCATTTTATCTGTGAACCATTTCACTGTGGGAAACTCTGGAATATAATTAATTTGCATTTACTATTCTGAATTGATTTCAGTAAAGTATGCATGAAGATGTTTAATCTTTTCCAGTGTCTGAACATTTCCGAAGCTTCTCTTCTTGACTACAATACAACTCCTGGGGAAAACATTTTAATACACATAAAGCTGCAATGATTTCAGCAATAAAATATACTTGTTAGGGTTGTAAGCAAATATTGATAGACTTATGGTAATGTGTTTTGTGATACTGTATTGATTCTCAAAAACGCCATATCTAATCATAGAGCCCATTAATAGCTGTACAGATTTGTGACAGACTGGCTCATCTAGTGCTGTTTGAAACTGTAGATAAAAGTATTGCAATAATTTGCATCTTTGCCTATTAGAGAATAAATCTTTTTACTTAGACTTTGTAAACATGGTGGTGAGTCAGCTTTCCCAAAATCAGATAAAAAAAAACAAAAAATCCCACATCAATATATATCTTGACACACAGTAAAATGTCACACCATATCTAATTTTAATCCCCTTATAATGATACAGCACATACAGCAACACAGTCACATTTCAATCATTTGACCATTTCGCGGATTTTTCAAGTAAAGACGCAAAGCATTTCCTGTTTAACCATTGATTTAACACTTTTATTTTTGGACAGTTCATACTCCAAAGCAAGCAGTGGGAAAATGCTTGCATTAAATGATTTATATGGAGCTATAATCACTTTTGTTTTAAATACTCAAGACCAACAATTACCTGATCATTATTAATCATCAGTTAATTTCAGATAATGTAATAAAAATAATGGCTAAAACTCACAATTGAAGGACAGGCATACAGATCTGTGAAGATATGTAAAACTGAGTGCAAAGAAACAAGAAATCCCCATCTGTATGTGCAGGAAGTAGTCTAATCATTACAGACTTTGAAACTATTACTATTGCATCATTTTAATATTGCATCATTTTATTGCATTTTATGATGCAATAGTAGTTTACTAGACGACAATGATTAACGTATCGATGACTGGTACAGATGTCACTTTTCCTGTCTGAGACGTGCCAGACAAAGAGGATGTTTCAGCTAGTCATTGCTACTCAGTTGTAGTCTCTTTACATCTCTCTCTTTCACACCATGAATCTATTGTCTCTTTGTTCCTCTCTTTCTCCCTGTTACCACTGCCATTTTTGTGCTTTTTGTTTGTATTCTCAGTAAGCAACACTGTGTTATTCATCTCCCCCTGTCTGAGTAGGAGTTAAGACCATTTAACTTTATACTAGCAGCCCTTATCTCACCATCGCAACCCTACTGGACAAACACAGAAACAAGAGGTGGCTCATTTTTATTGCCTTTTGTGATGAGATACAGCTGGGCCTCTGTAACAATGTACTTACTGTGGGCACAGCTGGCAGTGGCTATGCTGCTGTAGTGCATTGGCAAATACAGAAGGGAAGCAAATGTTAAAAAAAAAAAAAAAAACAATATAAAGGGCTGTAGTAAGGTGTTCTGCCACCAGAACCCAAGTCTCTGGACCTCTAGTCAATGAGTAAAATCCAAGACTTTAAAAAGAAGTGGACACGGCACTGTCATCCACTGGTCTGTACCAAGTTTAGAATTTGGTCATTCAAATCTTAGCTTTTAGAAGTGAATATATTTAGGCCAAAGAGTGAGGCTCAAGGGGAAGGACCTTGGATCAACAATGAAGCCAATGCTAAAGTAACTTCAAGTTGTAATATAGTTGACGACTCCTGGGTTTGTCTCCAAAAAGCAATGGACTTAAACGGAACTTGTCTCTAAAAATACTTAGTCAATTTTTTTCCAGGACTCACTCCATTCTCGTTCATTTTATGTGGAACCTGGTGGAGTTGGAGTTCTGGTTTACTTAATGAACAACATTTTTTCCTGACAGACTGATCCACTGTAGTTATGGTTAATAGATCCCACTAACAAGACTGTAAAATTATTTTGTTACGTAAGACACTGATATTGGTAATAAAACAAAAATATGATTTCACCTCTTATCAGTACAAGTTGTTTTAACAGTAGAGCAGAGAGACGATAGATCCAAATTACAGGAAATAAACAAAAATGTGGAGGATGTAAATGTGCCTGTATAGATAAGTTGGGTAAAGTGGCTGAAATGCAGAATTGGTCCATAATGGCAGAAAAGTAGCTTTGTTGAGGGCAATTCTGTAGCAGTGGAATGATATAGTGAGTTTCAGTTCTTGGGAGTTGTGCTTAATAACTATAATGACCTCATAATGTAATGTATACACAATAATTAGCAGTAGGCCTAATTAGAAGGACAGCGAACAATATAATACCAATTCATGACAAAATCCTTTGATGGTGTTGTTAGTTCACTTCTTAATCATAATCACAGCAGAACTGTCCATCAGGGGAAAAAACATATTTTTTAATGAACAGAAGCACTGAATGTCCAACTCAACATGCTAGCAAACTGTCAATCACACCTGTCAATCAACAACACCCACACAGCAGCCTTCTATTCACTATAAAAATCGTATTATTGGATAATCATATTAATCACAAAACAATCAACACGACTCATATTCAAGGGTCGAAAATAAGCAAAAAATCCCAGAATACCAACATAATAAGTCAGCGACTGAGAGGTTAGACATACTGTTTTAAAAAATCTTTAATAAAATGCTCCCAAGAACACTTTATTTACTCTGAAAAAAAACAAAAAAACATCAAAGCTCACCACTTGTAGACAGAGGCAGCTCTCACCACATTTATTCAGGAAAATCAGAATCATTTCTGTGGCCATCTTGCCTGAAGCAACTACAGTATTGCTAGATATTTGTGTAGCACTTATTTCATGGTGTGCTGAAAATCAGGACTGTTGATGAAAACGGGGTATCATTATCTTGAAACACCAAAGGACAACGTAAGCGATTAAACAGCACAGCCTGGGTGTTTTGCTTCCAGCCCATTCAAAAGCTCCATGTCCTTCCCCACTTTTCCTCTTTTTGTCCCCAAAAATCTGACTTTTGGCCCGAAATAAATGTGCAACAGAAAGAGAGAGAAAGAGAATGTGCACTTTTTTCCTCCACCTCTGTTCTCTCCACTCGTCCAGACCTCTAATAGCAGGGTAGGCTAACGGAGAGAGAATGAGGCCAGGGTTACCCCAGCGACCCAAACACAGCAGGGGAGGAGGAAGAGGGGAGGACAGACAGACAGCAAGAGAGAGAAGACGACGTGGTACTGCTGCCAGGGGTTCATTTGTCTTTTAAAACCACCTGATCTGATTCTGACGAACCAAAGAGACAGGTTAGCAACAATATGAAAATTATCAAATTATCAATAACACAAGTTTAAAACATATGCCACAAACACTGGACTGCTTAACAGAGTCATCTTGTTTGCTGCAGTTCACCGTCAACATCAACACCAGTTCTGCTTGCAACCTTTTTTCTGCTCAACTCCCCTCATCTTTACCGACACGCCATCTGGAGGCGATGCTGAAATTAAATTCTAGCTTGCAGAATGCAATTGATTACTGAAGATTTACAGTGATTGGATTAAAGCATTTGGAAACAATACTGTGGCAGTTCTACATTAAACAACCAGAGAGGCACAGAGAGGGAGAAATAGAAAGAAACAAGCTCATGACTCTCCCTCATCCTGAATGTGCTCCTCAGCACATCTGTCAAGGTCCGAAGGCATTAATGCCGTTACATAACAGCGCTAACCCACTCGCCTCTTCTAGTGAAATCCACTCTTCAGCCATTCAGTTGGCCCAGTGGCTGCAGAGGCCAACAAATGGACACTATCACTCACTCCATCTTAACTAGAAGTGATAACTAGTGAGAGCAGGCAAGGTTAGGGAAAATCCTACCCTAATAGCGTCTCTCACACACACGGCAAAAAGAAGCAATGAAGCCATGAACTGTCTAAATAATAACTGCATTTGTGTTGTTGTCATTTTTTTCCCTGCTGGAGCTTGAGCTGTCTTTATCAAGACCCCAAGGCTCTGGAGCAACCTGCCAACTCACTGTCCTCATTTATATGTAGGGTTTGAGGGTTTTTGATTTAAGGCTGACGCCAATGCTGATACTTTGAGACTCAAGCTAATACTTGAGTTCCGTGCATGAAGTGCCATTCCCTTGCAGCTCACACTGTCAAATGTAGGATGCCGGTTTAGTAGGTATTGTCCTCCTTGTGCTAAGTATGTTGTTCAATGAACCTGTTTATGGTTAGCTGATGCTGCCTAAATGCTCATAGCCTTTTGTGTAAGTTACTGTTAAACTGAAAGAAAACACAAAATGCAATTCAATGTCCCAAGGTGATAACTTGCACATGTTATAAAAAAAAAATTGAGCAAGGTCCCATAAACACTGAGTCCCATAAAACAGAATTCATTTCTACAGTATGTTTCCTTTTTTAATATTCCTGTATGTGTGCATCTTACTGATCCTGTCGATTCTCTTTAAGGTTTAATATACAACATTGTACATGGTTGTGTGCTTACTAGAGCTCTAGCTTTGTGCAAGCAATCAGTTATGTGTTGGGATTAGCAAAGTCCAATATTGAGCTAATGATGGTCTTACTTACATTAGTGATAACAGCCAATACACAACATAACATATTGATTTTTATGTACATATTACATGTTTGCTTGCAAGTTTGCCGATGTCTGTCTTCTATTCCTTTGCCACTTCAATATTTTTAGCTATCTTGCTTTTCTTAGAAATCTGGATAACTTGTGCATTGAAAAAAAAAATGCTTTCTCAAATTCTTATTTTCCTTGAGTCAGACTTGCACGGTAACTAGTTGTGGTTTGATGGTTGAAACTCACCCCTCACTAAAAGGCTACGCTTTTCGAGAAGAGCAGTGTAGCCTCCCTGTTTCCCAGTAAACACTTAAATATGCTAAAGAAATTAGCCCTCTTCTGCCTGTTTCATGGGGGATTTTAAAGAGATTAACTGCACAAACAGCCTCCATAATGAACTTAATTCATAACTGTTATAAGCTAATTTTTTCCTTTCTGACAACTTATGAATAAAATATTAACATTAACCTACAGGGTGGGGAAGCAAAATTTACAATGAACATTTAGTTGTTTTTTCTCAGCAGACACTACGTCAATTGTTTTGAAACCAAACATATATTGATGTCATAAACATACCTAACACTATTATCCATACCTTTTCAGAAACTTTTGCCCATATGAGTAATCAGGAAAGCAAACGTCAAAGAGTGTGTGATTTGCTGAATGCACTCGTCACACCAAAGGAGATTTCAAAAATAGTTGGAGTGTCCATAAAGACTGATTATAATGTAAAGAAGAGAATGACTATGAGCAAAACTATTACGAGAAAGTCTGGAAGATACTATTAAGGAAGAATGGGAGAAGTTGTCACCCGAATATTTGAGGAACACTTGCGCAAGTTTCAGGAAGCGTGTGAAGGCAGTTATTGAGAAAGAAGGAGGACACATAGAATAAAAACATTTTCTATTATGTAAATTTTCTTGTGGCAAATAAATTCTCATGACTTTCAATAAACTAATTGGTAATACACTGTCTTTCAATCCCTGCCTCAAAATATTGTAAATTTTGCCTCCCCACCCTGTACATTCAAAGTAACCTTAATCAAATAAGATAAATAGATATATAAATGAATCCTTACATGCACGTGTAAATCACAGCACTTCATAATAATAGTGATAATAATGCCAGTGTTTGCACCAACTAGCAATTCACTCAAGCTTGAAATATCACATCATTTAGAAATAAAGTACTTTTTAAGAGTGGACCATTTTGTTTCAATAAAAGCAACAGAAAGAAAAAGAAAACAAATGGAAGGTTTGGGTAAATGTATCTTATCAATCAGGATTAACCAGCCAACAGAAGTGACAGGAAACAACAGAGAGGAGTTCAAAGACACAATCATGTCTCTATTCATCATCATCTTGTCGCTAAGGAGACAGATGCGGGTAGCCAATCGGTGGTGGGGAGGGAAGGGATGGAGACGATGAGAAAGGAGGGTCAATTGTCAGAGAGAAAATATGGTGAGGATGGTCCATGTATGTGTCTAGGAACGCTGATATATTAACACTGTGAGCATGTGTGAGTGTAAATCTTTATAATTATCACTATCACCACATATACAAACAAAAACAGACACTGTGAGGACCAGACGACAGCTGCACAAATGTGAACTGTAATATATGAAGAGTGTTTGTGAGGATGTTTGTTTTACCTGCTATCTGACTTGATACATCTCCTTTTGGCTCTTTAGGGAGGGATCCATCTGTAGCACAAACACAAAGAGAAAGAAAATGATATTAGCGGCATAGATGTAAAATCATTTGGGCTAAATGGTCTGATTTCAACTGACTTAGGGCCACAAAGGAATAATAAAGACAGCAATGAATCAGAAACCTCAATTCAAGAAGCCAGTAATAACACACTAGCTTTTTTACTAAGCATAGAAGAGGTTTTCATTAGACTGCTGTGAGATTCAGTGATGACTGTGCCCAAGAAGAATGACTTTATGTTTCCTTCAACATGTCCTCATGGAGGTTAAAATCACTCAATTCAAATAGTGGCAACTTTATTCAATGGTAAACACCATAACAGAAAAATCCTTTATTTTCTGACATATAGTGTGGAATAACGGCCAACAAAGCAGCTCTGCAGAACATTACGCTGTAAAATCAAGGTGACATTTGACCTTTTAGAAACCCATCAATAGGAATGTAACGGTCCAGAAAAATTTTGGTTCAGTACCTTTTCAGTACAGGGATCTTTGGTTTGATACATTTTCAGTACAGTGAAGGAGACCAGTGAAAGGGGGGGGGGGTTAATAAGGGGGCACACTCTGTAACTACCTGTGGCACATTGGACATTTCTTGTGGCAGCACTAAGAATTTGCTGCTGCTGAATGTATATAGAGGAAACCCTGCACATGGGTTCTGTTTGCAGCCACCCTGCTTTCCGAGTGTTTGCGTTCTTCACATAGGCTACATGTATTTGTTCGGTACACCTCCGGGGCCTTTTGTATCAAAGGCCCCGAACCGGAACAGTTCAGTACAAATGAGTGCACCATTACACCCCAACCCATCAATTAATTTTTTCCCCTATTGATTTCCAGAGGAATAGCATATTTTTGAGCTCACGTTGACCTTTGACCAAATTCTTATCATCTCATCTTTGACTTCTCCTTCTGGTGAACAAGCTAACAGCAGAAATGAGCTAGTTTGGTAGTTTGTTTCAAGCTGGTGACAAAGTGGAAAACAATCTAGTTTTCTGATAAATCCGAGTGAATAAGTTTAATTGCAGTGCTATATATTATCTAAGGCAGAAAGAAAATATACCACCGTATTATTGTTTAGTGTTTCAGGTCCATTTTAAGGAACACTACATTGACAGGATATAAATCTCTGCTTCTTTGTGTAAAATGTAATAATTGTAATAATCCTATAATTGAAAGGGACATGTTTTTGGAATCAAATGCCATCAATCTCAATAAAGATGGTTGTACTAGTCATATTGGACTATTAAGCTATGTGTTCAGAGGTAAGATTAAGCACTGCTAACGCTCACTGCTTTTCTTGTGATCAGCATCGAAGCCCAGTCGGCTCAAACTCTTGAAACGTAAATCTATCTCTTGATAACACAACAGTCTTTAAACTTTACTGCTGCCTGTTGCCTCCTGATTCATTAATTTTCTGCTTTGAAGACTTTATGCACATTGAGCCCTTAGTGTCAGTGCCTCTGTGTCACATGAGTTTTCTTTCAGAACTCTTAGGACATTTTGATCAGTTAAGCAAAACACCAAAGTAGTGACAGCATCTAAGGAACAGATCAATGAGATTTATATATGATATAATTTGTAATTTTCATAAAAATTAACACACTCCACATTCAATCAGATATAAATTTTGTAATTATCATACCAAGGTGAACACGGAGGACCTTCCATGTTGTGCTTACAGTGGGTCAGTGCATGCAGGGGTCTTCTTCTCATCCTACTTTAACTCATGACAAGGACACTCTGGTTTCTCAGCCAAAACAACAACTGGCCCATTGATCCGGCCTATAGCCTCTGTGTGTGTGTGTGTGTGTGTGTGTGTGTGTGTGTGGCTGCCACTGTGACCAAGGGGAAGATATGGTCAGTGTCATGTGCTGTCAAACATGTACACAGGCTGGACGCTCGACTGGCTGACTCAGTGACACATGCTCCCTCTGTTCTGACTCATGCTAACTCTTCCCAGTGTAAGCTAATAGACTGTCGCGCTAATGTTTAGAGGAGCTGCTGGACCTGTACATCAAATGTGATTCAGTTTGAGTTTTACATTTAACTTGAGTCCTAAAGTACAAACAAAGTGCATTTCATTCAAACAAGCATCCAAATCAGTTGTGCTACTTCATTTTTGTATTCCAAAACACTCAAAATATGTATGCAGTGTGGTTTTCTGACTCTGTTACTATAAAACCACCACAGTTACTTAAAAAATGTTCAGTAATAATAGAAAAAAAATCTGTATTTATATAACTGTCAAGTAAATTTTAGACATGTTAAAAATGTTAAAAAATTAAACATGTCTTCTTTGACTAGTTTGAAGCGAATAAACAGAGCTGTGGAATTGTCACAAGATTTAAGTCGCTGTATGTTTTGAATCGCTGTAAGAAATAAAGCAGAATGTTTTGTCTCTGGGCAACGCAGACAAAAATTATCCAATACATGATACTAATATACAGTAGTGTGTCAATGGTTATAATGACCATACATATGCATTTCTCAGTCTCTGTAATGGCCTATATATGGAAAACATGAATATTATAGATGCTCTGTGAGATCATCTGAACAGAGAAAATGATAAAAGATAGTTTAAGAAAAACTCTGGCATGTTCTGCATTATGCTTGGCATAATACCACAAGATTATTTAAGAAAACTTCAGAGTCAACGCAAGAGCTTAAGATGTGCTAAATTTTCTTTTTGGGTTTTTCTGAAACTAAGGATGTTTTCAATATTTGTCATTTTCATTAACGTTTTCTGACATGGCATATGAACCTTGTGAAATAATCGCTTGAGACATGAGTTGTAATTAAACCTTAAAGACCTAGACCTATTTTGGGAACATCTTCCAAATGAACTATTCCCTAGTTTTAACCGTTCATAAGTGATTTTTTTTTTTTTTTTTTTACTGTTTATTGAATTATTGTCTGCATTTTGCATTTTTCAGTGAAATATTTTCCTATATTTAATTTAATGATCATGTACTGTACATGTTCATAAAAGCTTCAGTGTAAATCCAAAAGTTATTATATCACAACAAGGAAAACTGACAAAGAAATGACTTTTTCAGCAAAATATATCATTAAAACAAGCATCTAAAACCACTGTTTTCTGTGAAACTGCACAGGTTTTACTGGTGAATCAATGTTACAGAAGATGATGGCGTTTCCATATTCACTACAGAGCCTCTGAACATCCAAATGCATCATATGTGATGACTATGACAAGCTGAGAAATGGCATTTTATCTGAATTATTTACATGTATTGATAGGGTTAGTGGTTCAAAGGTTTTTAAAACATTTTAAACTAGTAGATGCTTTTGGTTGCAGACTTTTTAGGTCTTTGAGGGTTAAAGAAATAAAGGGTTTTGCTTTCAGTCTAAGTTAATTAGAATAAAAGCCTACATGCGATGGACACACAGGACAGTGGTCTAACTAATGATGAATTTACATCATGCAGAGTTGCACAGTTGGTTATGTGAGGAGAAAATGCCATCAAAGACAGTGTCATATTAAATCATCCTGCTGTGTTTACCATTTATCAGCTAGTGGATTATTTACAGTCCAACAATTCTCCACATGATGACTAGTTTGCTTCTTTAATGGCTGCTAAAGTAAACTACCTCACCAGTCAGCTATGATTGAGCAGCATTTTGCCATTGGCAATTTCTATTAATGAACATATAGTGGCACAATACACATAAAACTTCACATGAGCAAACTTGCTGACATCAAGAGCCAACGCCAGAGGGGCTCACTAACAGAGCATGGGAAAACAGAGCCATACAGTCAAAGAGAGTGTAAAGAGCAAAGGTCTGGTTTTTTTTTTCCTCAAAGCTGTGTACCTGAGAACTTCATAGAGAATGAATGGGACGATGAAGAAAGAGGAGAAAAAAGGAAGGAGAGAGGCAGACCAAACACCCACATGCTTCACATATTTGCAATGCCAAAGATGTCCACTTAAGCCACAGTGTGCAACAATGTAATACCAGACTACAGTAGTGGTTGCCCACATCTTATCACTATCTAAACAATGAGACTTGCAGCTGAATGAGAAGTCAAACACATATGGACAAAAAAAAGAGATTAAACACAACGTATGTCTGCACTAAGATACACAGCTTAGTAAACACTGTAAAACAAGATGACAGAGTCTTTTTCTCAGAGATACGGCTGTTAAAGTAGTGGGTCAATCCAACCACTCGCACACACAGACATGCACACACTGAGCCAACTTTGTTACAGACCACAGCAGGACAAGCCCACCACGAGTATGTCAGCCAAGCCATTTGGATAAACAGATCACACACACATTTAACGGCCGCTGAGGAAATGACAGAGCAAAACGGGCCCGATCCTATAAAACATCCAAACACTCCTCTAAAGCTAAACATGTAAACGTTCTGATACGTTGTGAACTTACCTAGACCTCGGCTCTGTTCAACACTGGCTATACTGTATCCAAAAAACGAACTCCCTCCAGCAGACAGCTCCCTCTTGTCCTGACACACACTGTTTCTGTTTCTGAGCCCACATTAACACAAGACCACCCTTTCTATGGGCCCCTGCCTTCCCCTTCTCGGCAGCAGGCACACTCATCGTTTGACTCATACACAAAAAGGAAAGACCCCCTTTCATTTAAAAATACCTATTGTCTGGCTCACACTCACTAAATGAGATGTGAGGCACAAACACAATGAGCAATGCCTTGCTGTCAGTGTTGTCTAAGAATGTTCATCTGCATTTATTGCTGTGGGAGCTTTACAAAACATTTGCATGTCATGATCTGTGGACAACATATTGAAGTTTGTTTTACCTGAGGTATCATCCGTCTAAGAGGATTTCTGCTGCTTGGTTGAGTTCTGAAGGCAGTGAAAGACTGAGTGAAACCTGTTGGATGACGCCGACTTGTGAAACTTGTGATCCAAACAGTGAAGTGGTAGGTAATGGTGAACTTGCAGTGATAATGAAAGTCTTATCTTGGTCTCCATGTTAACAGTGAGGTGTTCACTGCTTTGGCATTCATGCACTGCACTTCCTGGAGATAAAACAACATTGCCGGTGCGATGATGCTGCTGGAAGCCCGAGTTTCTGTAACTGGTATTCTTTGGTCAGTTTCATCAGTTGGCTTATAAATAACCATAACTATTCATGATAAAAATCAAGATAGGAGTTGTGTTTGGAAGTGTGCATACTCTAATGATGGACAAAAAATGTTTGTCATTGATTTCTTAGAGGTGTTTATTTAATGGGGAAGAATAAGTCAAAATATATAAATATAAGAGTCAAAATATACATCCACCAAGGGCTAGGAGATCCAAAATGAAAATAAATAAATAAATAAATTTTTAAAATGGCATATGATGTATTTTTTCATAATTGTACAGATCATGTCATTAAAATTAAATAACAGCACTATCAGCACTTTCCTACTCAGCTAAGATTTGTATTATTAGTATAACAACAATATTTTACAGAATGCACTGCAGCAACCTATCAAACTGAAGCACTGTTTGTATTGAGGTTATTCTAATCAGGTTATGACATTGCTTCAGTTTCTGTTGTTGAGTGTTGAAGCTTACTACACATTTGTGCAATGTGTTTTTTACTGTTGCTGTAGAAATAACGATGAAAAAGTACCTCAAACTGCCGGGTCTAAAAACTATAACAAGAAGTGAGTCTCATTTACACACCTATCTATGCTAGTGTACGGATGTTGTTTCATAATAAATGTCTGGTAGAACAATGCAGTCCGCCACAGTCTGGGTAATTAATGGAAACACTGCAGCTGTATGTACAGAAAAATGTGGAATTGTGTTTATTTCATCTAGTTATTGTCAAAATATTGTAATAGTATCAGTCATAAATTATGCAAAAATGTTTGGTCACAAGAAAATGCCCATACAAACTCCCTAAACCTCCAGAAACTAAAGAAAAAAAGGTCGCCATGTGATCCTTTGGCTAGTTACATACTCCCACTTATATAATTTACTTCAGCAGTACTAAAAGTTCAGAAATGGCTTTTTACTTGCCAAGGCATCAGCTTCTATTCTTCCTAACTTCCTGTTAGTGATTATGACTGACCACAGCTTGTAGCTTCTTTGTGCTGACATAAAGTGTTTTTATGACAGCGCTCATCGTTATGACAGACACAACGGGAAAGTGAATGGAACTGTTGAGGTCTGCTGATTTACATAAGTCAGGAATGTCTTGTAGCCCTATTTTTAAACAAGTGGGGAGTCCAAGATCATCACTTTAAACATCTGCAAGTACAAGTTATTGGGATGACTAACTGTGGTCTATTAGAAAATACAGTTGGAGAAGATGTTGGTTCCGACGATCAGTTACGATGCAATAACCTCAAAGACACAGACCCACCATGAACTACCATCGCCTGGTCCAAAATTGGCCTCTTCAACCTGGTGTTTACAGCTGATCAGGTGGAATATTAAACCCTCTGGTATAAAGTTATATGGTCAGAGGTGTTTGGCCACAATGATCAGATGTGTTCGCAAGAGTAAAGGTGAGACATTCAAACCAAACACAACTGTATCAGCTGAAAAATATGGTAGAGGGAAGCAAAGTGGATAGAATACTAGATAAGGGTGACTGCCTCATAATTCCTTAGTGGTGGTTAAAAACTCAACACAATTGGTGGTTCCATAAGGACAATGGCTCCAAACACATGTGGCTAAAGCAGGCCAACAAAGAGCTTGTGGAGTAGACAACTTAAAACCCCAACCTCAGACCTATGGGAAATACATGGACAAGACTGTGCCAGAAAACCAACAAATGAAACTGAATTCTACCAATACATTGCAGCATGCTATGTGACAGTTAGTCAAATAGTCAGATTTATGTCATTTTCAAAAATAAATAAATAAATATAATGAAATAAAATAAATTCAAAGTTGTACAACAAATTTAAGAGGTTTATTTGTCTATTCTACCTCAAGAAAAATAACAAAAAAACTAAAATTACCTGATAATGACATTGTGTAAATCCCCAACTTGGCTGAAATTTTTTTTTTTAAAGAAAATGTCAAAAAAAAAAAAAAAAGACAACATCACCTTTATGCAACTACCACAAATCAGTGGGCTAAGACCCATCAACATGTTCAACAACACTCTAGTTAAGCATCAACCAACTTTACTGTTAAGGTGATTTACTTTTACCAGGTGCTTAAATATTTCGTCCATGATTTCATGCCCCAAACCAAACTTGTTATATAAAAATAAGGAAATCTTGTATTGTGGATTAACCATCCAGTTCTTCTTCATTCCAAAGTAAGTTGAAAGTGCATCATAGTGTTTTCACAGACAGCAGGTTCAATCTCTGAACAGTATTAAAGCCAACGTCAGCGTTTTAAGCGGCGTAGAAATATAAAACGCACGGCTCTTAAATCCTTGCATTACACTTTTCATACAGGTTGAAATCTGCCCTCCCCTGGAAACCAACCTACAGTGAATATTTTCAAGGCTGATAGAATAACAATAGTTTGGAACATCTTGACCTTTCTCCCAAAGAATGTTAACAAAAATACTTCACTTCTTTCACGCCATCAGAAACCATCTAATCTTAATATCTAAGCAATACCTCAATACATGAATCTAAATAACTGAAGATCAAACTCAAACAATAAATATGAAACTGAACATCACAAAAAACACACAACAAAAAAAAATCTAGATTGGAATCATCTGTATGTTTACAAATGAGAAGCCTTATGAATTCTAACTATGATCAGATCCAACCATGTCCCATGTGCTATTGGTGCAAATTAATCAGTCAAGCCAATTAATTGGCCAATCTTCTCCTACAGACAGAATGATGACATAGCCCCACTGTGCCTTATAGTGGATGACTTTAAACTGTTCCTCATTTTCCCTGGTGACCTCTGGGGTCCCTTCAATTACCTCGATGATCCCATGGCTTTAATTTTAGTCACAAACCTCTATATCTATAGGTCGCGATATCAACAGTTGATCTATTTTTCCAAGATATTAGACCATAAGAGGAGGTAAAACACAGGGTAAATAGTCAGAGGAAGGACCACAGACGGAAAGAGAAAGTGAACAAGATGGGGAGGGCAACAGTGAGATAGCAGTTTTGAATGCACTAGAGACCCAAAGAAAAAAGGAGTACAATGGTCTTTCAGGACTTGTCCTAGTTTGGTTCACTCTCTCCCGGTCTCTTTCTACTCTCAAAATAGGACCAGAGACCATTCTGGCAAATCTTTCACACTGATCCTAATCAATTACCAGCCAGTTCAATTGCGTTACTGACCTCTTTCATTAACTAGTAAAAGCTTTGTTAACACAGCTTGGCACTCGCATCTACACGTCTTCTGTCTTCATTATCTTACCAAGGTCTCGCTCTTTCTGTGCCTTTGAATTTCACAGTTTCTTCTCTACATTCTCTTCCACCTGCACTGAATAGACCTCATTATTTCTTTTTAACAAGACAATAAAATCATTCACTCAGTCCAAGGCTTACTGTTTATGCTCCTCGTACAAGAATGCGTACAGAAAATGGTTATCAGCACATGTGATTTCACGGATACTTGCAACCTGCACATCAACTACCGCCAACCTCCAACTTCCAACCTACCTCCTGTCTTCTCTGCCTTTTCCATCTTCTCTCCATCTTTCTCTTTGCCCCCTCGACTCTTTTCTCTCTCTCGTTCCAGCTTGTTTTAAGAACGCGGCGGCGGCGGGGCGACAAATTTTCCCCGAGCTCACACCAATTAGCTGTCACGCCGAAGAAATTACCGAACGAGAGCACGGCAGATGAGACAGAAAAGTGGGACAACCTCCTTTTTATAAACACAGAGAAGCAAGAGGTTTGCATATGTGCCTGCATGTGTGTGTGAACTTACTTGTGTGGTATGTGTGTTTCAACGGTTCCTGAGAAGAGGTTTCAACAAGCCAAAAACCTCGTTCACACATCTGACAAACACTCCAAACTTAAACTCCCTGGCTAATACGGCGGACAGAAAATATTTAACGTTCTTCCAAAATACTTAAGGGTACATTTTATTCTGACAGGCTAAAACGGTAGTCGCCAAAACCAACAGTCACTTAACAGCCTTATTTTCACTTCTCTTCCCTCAAGTTTGCAACTGAGTCTAAATGTCTTGTTCTGCTTGTCCTAATGACCCAGTAATCTAATAATCACCATCTGACGGGAGTGTTAGTTCTTCTTTTCCATTTTATTTGTGTCGTTGGGTTGGATTTACACTGCAAGTAAGACTTTAATACAGCTAAACGTAGAGTGTGTTGTACCCTTAATCCCAGTGGCCCATATAGGGACCACAGTAACCGGCGGTCACTACTCGCTCTTATCAGCTGACCTTTGATCTTATCTAGTTATTATCAGGGCATCACCTTGTGTGCCTGTTTTTGTGAGTGGTAAAGGTTTGCTAATAGCACAGGCCTCTGCCAACCTGGTTTACATACACCTACTGGTAAAGAGATGCAACGCCAGTCAGACAGAGATAATAATGGGTGCTGCCATGGTGACAGACTGTGCTGGTAACATGAAAAAAAAGGATGCAAAAAAAAAAAAACTCTCTTTACTAGGGTAGGTTAACAAACTTAGAACTTTGACGGGACCCAACTGAACTAGGTCAGTTCTACTGTGTATTCTGGTACTTTTAGGAGACAGAGTTAACAGAAAATAGATCTTTAGAAGAGAAAAAGGAAGCAACAGTTTCATTTTACAGATAAAGATGAACTTTGTTGACCCCCTGGGGGAATTTCACTGTGTGTCATTTTGTGTGGTATATGTTAGAATTAAAACCTACTGGGGGCCTAATGCAGGTAGGTCTTCTGTTTGTAAGAGTAAATATTTGTTCCAAAATACTCAGGAAATAAAGTAATTGCGCTCAGAGTCTCTACCACATTTTGCTAATATCTACGGAGTCCTAAAACACTTCAAGGTGCAACTGAATGCACCTTGTAAACTCTGAGATGACAGCAAATAAGATGAGGTATGACAAGAGCTTTATGAATGTATTAAAGTGCACCTCTTAAAGTAAGATGTTTATCGTTTACAGCTAAAAAGGTTGATTAAAAAGGTACATTTCTCTTTAACAATGCTTTCTTCAGATTTTAACATTTAGATGCTACAATCTTAATGGGAGTGATTTTGACATGTTAAAAGTAACAAAGCACAGTGCAAGAGTCTGCTAAATAAATTGACATCGCCTGACAGGGTATAATCATAGTGACTGTACTGAGATTATGAAAGTGTGGGCACATGTTCAATTCCCCATGAAATTTAAACTGACCTTATCAAATATCATGCATTATACATCACCTAAAAGCCAGTACCTAACCCAATTGTGGAAAGATGGAAGTCATTTTGCAGGTAACTTTAATGGTCTGTTAGAATTTGTCTTTTCGATGAAAAAGTCATAAAAAACACTTTACGACTCATTCTTCACTTGGGGTTTGAAAATATCTGTCTTCCATTACATGAATTCTCCCAGTTATCGACTGTTGCAGTAGATCTACCAGCAGGCAGTTATAGATCATCACCAGGTCATCATGGATCACCGCTCCTGTGGAGTTGGACACTACCTCCTTCCAGTCTAAAATGACTAGAAATATGCAAATGGAACGCAAATAGCTTTCTTTTAGCCATTTAATGACAACATTCAACATTACTGGGATATTCTTTTAACTGACAGCATTATTGACCCGTACAATTTTAGAAATGTTGCTGTTGATCATGTTTTTTGTTATATCACCCAACCCTATTGCTAAATACTTATTACGATTGACAGTACATTGCATTTGGCCTGGTTGTGGTCTGTTCTAAAATAGAAACTCAGTTCTGTATTGACAACATAATTTTACAGCCTGTGTAAGTGTTTGTGTATAATCATGCTCACTGACCAAAACTAAAACCAAACAACCTCCCTCAACACCTGCATATGAAAACACACAACATAATCCCAGAGAACAAACACTGAGTAAGATTAGGTCAATGCCTGTGATAATCTCACCTCTGACATCCCTAATGCTGTTAGGACAAGGACTAGTATACAGAATTTTTTTTTTTTGTAGGCAGTTTTGTCAAAGCAGACTGTGGTCATACACTCCCTCTCAGAGCTGCTTGACCGTGTCCAGTAGACGACTCAAAACACAAGAACTTTCTGGTAACAAGATAGTATACTGAGCTACATAATTTACAATCACCTTGTATTTCTAAGGCCGTTCTTACTGAACCCATTTATGTAATGACTTCACTGCAGCATTAGCAGGCGTAAAAATCCAATGTTCTTCATCCCCTTATCAAATCGCTCCCTTACTTTCCCTACCTCATTGGTAAGCTGTTACAAACCACTCTTCACATTACCATGTACGGCACATCCAGGGAAAGACAAAACTTGTTTACAAGTGGACTATCGGGGGGAAGTGAAGATTGTTCCCTCTGAAATCTAACCCCCTGGTTTTTGTTCTGGTTTAGGGTTGTATTACTGTGGTAGTCCTAAAAGTTCACACTGATATCATGCATGCTTTGGGCTACAAACAGCGCTGTGCTGCTATTCATTTTCCTCTATGGCTTTTAATGGCTTCCCTCACCGTTTTCTGATTGAAAAATGACAGTGTTCAGTCTGGCCAAACATCTGTGGGCCGGGTTTTCCGACCATTTACACTGCAGACCCCTGTCTGTGAGGTCAAAACATTTCTCTTTCTCTGACTGTTACCATGGTAGTCCCCAAAATCTTACGTTTCACATCAGTCATTTTACCATTTGCATTCAGAAGTTG
This sequence comes from Sphaeramia orbicularis, assembly GCF_902148855.1. Classification (NCBI taxonomy): domain Eukaryota; kingdom Metazoa; phylum Chordata; class Actinopteri; order Kurtiformes; family Apogonidae; genus Sphaeramia; species Sphaeramia orbicularis. The sequence continues at coordinate 26,579,164 of NC_043967.1, forward strand.
CTCCCTTCAAGATGATGTAAGACACTTCTGACCTCTGAGAAACACAATCCTCCTACAAAAACTGCTTCTCATTCAGGTTATTTATGACTGATTCCCTTGAATACATTTAGTGTGGTTTAAGCAAGAAGCTGCCACAGTTTACCTCTTGGTTGACCTCATGACATGAGTCGGAGACTCTCTTGCTCAACAAAACAAAGCAGACAAGCTCAGACTCTGTAATGGAATACAACACTGGTTAAGGAAAGGTAAACATGAGCCAAATGATCAGTCCTTACAAACATGTGATATTACACACAGATCAGCAGAAAAGAACCTGAGCTCTGGGATGAATATAATTTTATGATTCTACACTGAAAAAAAATTTATGCTTCAGAAGGTTGGATCTTTGTTTGACAGGACATAAAAGCTTTGATGGGCTGAGAAACACTGAATGTCTGCATACATTATTTTATATTGAAGTTCCCCTCATTACAACGGCAGCACTCTACATTGTTTTTCTAACACATTTATCACTATTTTCCTTTCCTGCTGTATTCATTTCTTTTCCCACTTTTCACTCTGTAACACTGTATATAAGCAGTGAAAAAGTTCTAAAACACTGCAAATTGACTCCTGAAAGACCAAATCTTAATTTGAAACTGGGCACATATCTGCGCTCATATTGGTGTTTTTCCAAAAACCGAATTTACATCACGTACTTTTTGGATGTTTGCTGAAATTTATGCAACCTTGCATGTCATGTGATTTGTCTGAAAAAGTTGGCATCCTACTTTTAGCCTATTGCTTGCTCTGCATTTTGTGTGTGTGTGTGTGTGTGTGTGTGTGTGTGTGTGTGTGTGTTTTACCAGGTTAGATGGGATTGACAGACTGCTCTGCCTATGACTGATGCAAACAGAGAGCAAATATACAGTATTGTTATGCAACCTTCTAGCCATTTCAGCTTCAGCCTTTCAATGCTTTCTCCTTCCAGTTTGTAATCATAGCATGTATCCCATACTGACCTGGAAGATATATTGATGTATATCTAGCTTGTCAATGATTCTACAGAAATTTGCAAAACAAATACAAAAATAATACATTTGGAGAAACATGTTTAACACATCAAAAATGATAATGACTTTTGACAATTTGTCATAATATTACAGCTGTTGAATATGACAAAATATATTCCTCCCACTAAACACTGAGCTCACAACATACTGTGTGAAGTGTTTACACAGTTACTGTGGGAAAACGGGAGGTATTTATTGACTTGAACAATTTACTGACTAAGTGACTGATTTTCCACAGTCTTCTACAATTTCTGCAGAATTAGAGGTTACACAGAACATGATGTCCATAATGTGGAGAGTTTGGAAATACATCCATACCATAAACAGATAAAATCCTTGAAGTTTCCATCCTCATCAGTATTCTTAACCACATATGGAAGAGATAATTTTGTCTGTCACCATTTTTTTAAACCATGCATTCAGTGTGAATGGAACGCTTTTCAAAGAGAAACATCACATATTAAATGGCACAATAAAAGGAGCTGTTGGTGTATAGGGAGCACTCTTTATCCCCATGTTTTAGCTTAATCTCCACGTCCTCCTAAAAAGCCTTTTATCCAGCCCTCCATTTGCTCTTGAATGAAGCTGGGGCTGCCTAAATAAATGGCTGAAATCTCATAACCACCATCTCCCTCCACCTGGCTTCCATTTATTACATTTGCCGCTGTTGCCTCTGCTGTACAGTTACTTACAGGTGTGTGGTGCCCTAATGCAAAGACTGGGAAAAGATGAAGGCGACCAAAGATGAGGTCAATGAGTGTGCAAAAATCATAGAAAATGCTCATGTGCGTAAGTGTGAAGAACCGTTGAGAGGGAACAGCATCTGCCTATCACAAAGCCCCTGCCATTTCCAACCACATGATGAGTGTGGAAAAAAATGATCCTGTATTACTCAGCCTCGGCTTCAAACTTGTTTTTCTGATGTTATTCTGAAGCTGAAGTCTGCTGTTTCAAATGCACGGCCAAGTGATGTAAAACCAGTGAAGACTTTAGCAAAATTTTCCACATCCCGATTTTCCAGGAAACACACATTATTGTTATATATTGATTTAAACCATATAAAATGACATAGTCCATTAGTGGGACTGGGTACCAAACTTCATTGCTTTGATACATTTCTTCTAAAATTTTCAATATCAGCACTGAAACCTTGGCTTTGCCTTTTCAAACTCAATTTTACATTTACATATACAGATAATTACACTTTATACAGATAATTTCTACTTTATAGTATTTATCTTTGGTTTTACTTCTAAGCCCATTGGCATTTTTACGTACTCATTTCATGATATAAAACATACACTCATTTCCAACAAGTGGATTTAGCTTTTTTCAGCAATTTTCTATGCAAAGAAATTTTATAGCATAAAATTTAAAAGTACTTAATATAATAGATGTCTATTAAAATAATATGGTAAACATGTACATATGCCAAGATCTATGTTATGACAATGACATTTAGTTTTTAAAATTTGGTGCCAGATGACAAGACTGTTCATAGACCATCTAAAAGATAATATGAGTGGTCCCATGTTATCAACATGTTACCTTCATTTGTATTGTACTGATGTGCCTCTTGGTCAGGTCTCCCTCGAAAAAGAGATTTCATCTCAAGAGACTTCCTGGTTAAATAAAGGTTAAATAAAAAATAAATCAACCTCAAAGGACAACAGAGCAATTGTAAATAAACCAGTTAACCTGTGCAGATAGAACATTCCTCCCACTGTCTGTATCAGCTCGAGTCAGGGTTGATAATGGTGGATAGTTATTGTTAGACTTCTAAGTTGGAAACACTGATTTTGACAGAAAATTATACGTAGCTGAAAAGATTAAATAAGTGGCTCTTCATGGCTTTGAGGCTGATGTTCGGTGAGGTACTTAACAGTCTGACTTGCTATTCTGTTCAAGTATCACCCTGTTTTTAATAACGTGAAAGTAATTGATTTTAGACATACATGATGCATTTTTAGAGTCAAAATTTGGGGGGTGTAGGGTGGGATGCTACAGGCTATTGGCCATTAGGGTTAGGGTTAGGGTTAACCAGTGAAGTCTGGATCACTAGATGTACTCTGCTGGAATTAGGGTGAATATGTCCGCTGCATTATCCTGTGCATTATCACTTGGAAAGTCCTCCTCAAGATGTGAGAATAACCTCTGAGCTGCAACTACAACATAAAAATGGCAAAGACACACTTCTATTTATGTGCCAATTTGTTTTGTAGGGATTTAGTAAATTTAATATCACAAAGTGCTCCCGCATGAGCACGTATTCCATCAAAACAACTTCTCTCCCCGAGACTGATTGTGCAGCATCTTGCAATCAACACCGCCAAAGAACTGGCAAAACAACCCAGATAACTTTTCTGGAACTGGAAGACCTATATACACCACTAGCACACAGTGCTAAGGAAATGTGAAGATAGGTCTAGCCATGTGAGACCAGTATCAAAATATAATTAAAAATCACACCAGTGGACCTCAAGCCAAGGGGACAGGGTGGCGAAAACAAGCAACATGACCAATTTCATGAAACACTGGCATAGGATGAGCGGAAATGTACTCAATTTTCTTTTGCAAAAAGAACAAACCACAGCCATCTGTCTGTCACCATTCAAATGTGTCTAATGTTACAGAGCCTCATCTGAGAATTACTGATGACAGACCTAAAACTTGGATTTTATCTGGTGAGTTTTACCAAATATATATCACAATCATTCTGAATTAGTGTATTGACCAAAGCACACCCCGTCCCCCAACCACGGCCTGTAAATGAAAGATGACAGGACAATTTTGGTGAAAAATAGCATTTGGGCCTGGCCAAGTGAGTAACGGAGTGAGAAAGCACTGAGCAGCAATACTGATCATTCCATATCTGTTTTTCAAAACTAATTTAGAAGCAAACATAATTGCACAAATTGTAGGTCTAAGCAAGTACTTTAACATGCCATTAAGGAATAATAACCAAATATTTAATAAAAAAAATGAATTTATCATCATTGACAAAGTAATGAAGTGAGGAAAAATAAATAGCAGTTATTCAAGGTTTGGAAAAAATGCCAAAAAGTACTGTTCCTTGAGGAGAGTGCAAATATTTAACATACCAGATTTTTATCAATATATGAGAGTACATTATATCCAAAAATGAAACTGATATCATTTTTATTTTAGATTTAAAAGACATTACTCGTGGTAACGGAGTGAGAATCCAAAAAAGTAATGGCGTGAGGTGTTTGTTTAGTGTGATGCACCAGAATGATAAAAGATTTTATTAAGATACTGATAAAATTATCAGTCTTCTGCAACATATATTTCATTACAATATGTAATACACATTTTTCTGCTGTTTTTTTTTTTTTTTAATAATAAATAACATTCAAAATGATTATAGTATTTGATTATTATGAAATATAAGACTAGACACAGGCATACATTTTGAACATATATATTTACACATTGCTATTTACATTCTGAATTTATGCTGTACACATTCGTTTACAACCTTTACTGTTCTCAAATTACAATGTATTCTCAAATATTTTCTTATATATCCAGTTGTAATTCAGGTACAAATTAAATAAACACAGTTTAAGAAACTAGAGATAAACGTCTTTCATGCTGAGTAATCAAAAATATTTTTTTAGAGAAAAAAGAAATTGACTCTAATGTTCACTTTCACTTGGCCAGGCCCATTACTTGTATGGATTTTGAGCAGTATCAGCATCTTTAAGAGATATCTATAACACCGGCCCATATTAAGAGAATGGAGGATGTAAAACTTCCCTGAGACTACATGTAGTAGTTGAAGGTGGAGAGGATTGTGGTAATACTGCAGAATAACATGTTCCTTATTTACTTGGCTGTTTCCCTAAACACAAAATCTGTTACCAAAGAAGGAGCCAAAAGAAGTGCCAGCAAACCTAGCCTTCATTCACTGTACATAGTGATCCGCGATGCACCAAAAACCTCTGTTTTCTTCCATCCCATAAACAAGGAAGATAAAAGAAATCTGCTTTGTGTGGCGTTAGGCTTCAGCGTCTGCTCCGTATCTGACATAGCAGCTTTAGGCCAGGAGGAAACCTTTACTGTGGGACCTCAATCAGTCTCCATCTCCTGGATCAATATCCATTAGTCTCAGGGTCTGTGCATGAGTGTGTGTGCAGATCTCATCCTGGCTGAATGGAGTAATAAATGTAAGCTGCGGATCATGTTGCTCTCTCTCTCTTCAGCTTGTACATTTCCCTCACATTGGCACAACCACACATGCACACCAATGTTCATTCAAACATACAGACCGACCTTGTGAACGGCGTGTAGCAGCATCTAAACATTCATTCATGAAGGCCTGGCAGTGCAGATTGCTGTTTTTTCTCCTGCTGTGAATAACACCCTACACTACCAACACGAAATAACTGTATGAAATCAACACTAAATCAGCCTCTTAGTCATCAGTGAAGCCATAGATGTGTTTGGGATGGAATAACTTGATGATTGACAACATGCCACAACAAAAACTCCCCGTCTGTGAGCTCTGAGGCCTAGGTATTAATTCCAGTCTGGGAGACAGGGGAGAGCGATGGGGGGGGGGGCTCAGATTTTTATTTATTTATTTTTTATTTTTTTTATTAGTTGTCATTTTGCATTAGGCCAGAGAGGTCCAACACGGTACAACAAGAATTAGGGAGAGAGGAAAACATGAACTATAGATGGGTTTAAGGAAGTAGAAAGACACAGACAGTAGAGGAGAAAGTAAAGAGGGAGTACATGGGAAAGACAAAGAGACCAATGCCGAAGGACGGAAAAAGAGATGAGGATGGTGTTGGAGGGGGAGAGGGAGGGAACGCAGGGAAAAATAAGCATAGCCTGTGGCAAGACACTCAAACCTGTGCGTGTCAGAACAAGATTCCCAGATCTGTGAGGAGGAAGTTCAAGAGCAAAACAAAGAGGAGGGGAGCAAATGTGACACTAAACCCTTCCAACTGCCTCATTGTACAAACCATTGATGGGCTGTCCATACTCGGGCGTATAGACTGGTTCGCCTACTGGTTTTACTAGTTACGATGAGTGATTCAGAAAAAGCATTCAACAAGCGCTACACAGATTCCATTATTATTCTCAATATGACAATCCTATAAATGTTCTGGTCATGTAAATCGTATATTCTATTTGGATGTTCCTTTAACCCCGAAAACATAGCATGACCTGATTAATTTACTTAATCCAATTATCTTTATCTGTATTTTTTTTTTTAAATCTACTATCCAAAAAAATGCCTATAACAATGAAATCAGAAAAGCACATTTAATTATTAGACTACTTATTAAAGCTACAGTGCTTGACAGCTTTTAGTGTCATTTGGTAAAACTTCCCACATACTGTAATTCAAGTGGTCTGAGAGGAAAGTAGACTTCTACATCTACTCTTTGCCTTTGTTTTCCAGCTGTAGAAAACCCACTCATGATGGTCAGGTTTTGTTTAATTACAGGTGTACGGACAGGTAAGGGGGCCAGACATAAATATGTGACTGACAGCTGGAAATACCAATCACTGATCTGATTCTATCAGATGCAACCTAAACACAATTCTACTGCATAATGTAGCTAAACACAGAAGCTTGGAAAAGTGGCTATGCTTTTCGTTTGCGGCATGAATTCTGTTCCTGCAGCTTTAAAAGTGAAAACTGATAATAAATACCGCTGAAATACTAGCAAGCACTTTATTAGATTGGGTAGACATGTTAAAAACATTTCAGTGAAAGTTGTGTTGGAGAGTCATTCTAAAATTGGACACCACGATTTTAATAATAATGATACCGCAAATGCTCAAATATCAGCACTGTAAATGGATTATCTGACTCTTTTATTAATTGGTATCATAGCCCTCAAAAAAGAGCATATCAGTTGATGCCTAGTACCCATTACAGTATGGTATTGAGTAATGGTGAAAGAATGAATAATACTCATCTGTCTGCTTCTGGGTCATGCATAAGCCTGAAAATCACAGACAACAAACAAAACTTATAAAGTGAAAGAATAGGGTGTTTGTTTGGTGTGCAGCAGCAATAATGAGATGAAGTCACATACTGTTTAAATAACAGACATGGGCTGCACTTTGGGGAAATTAATCTAATCTTGCTTGGTGAATCTAATATTGTGTTTACAGTAAATATCTGTCCATAGTCGTTATCACATCCTAAAGTAGGTGGCCCTGTCAATCAGTCGCCTGTTGCGCTCAGTGACAACAGTATGCCAGTAATGGTGCCATGCACTCTCAGAGGGGGGTAAATGACATTGAGGCAGCCTCTAACAAAGCTGTGCAGTTCACAATACCACTTGTGGAGATATAAGTCATATTTAGCAGAAGAACAACAGCTGGAGCAGCAGCACAATCACTGGCACAGAACTCATAATCAGTGCTGTACAGCTTTAGAATTGTGGGTAGACAGGTGGGCTATTTGCAATAAAAACAAAATATATGAACTCCAAAAGAATCGTAATACCATGTAGAAAATGAGCTAAGTACATGACATCAGGTGGAACTCTGGGTAATGGAAGCAATGAAAACTGCTTACATAAAGTTAAGTGTATTGCTTGAAATGGTTAGAGTATATTTAGGCGGATTAAAGTCTTGGGTAGTGACATAATACAGATATCTGAGACTGTGTTAAGGTTTAGTGAGATTAAGGTTAGTGCCTAAATTTGATTGCAGATTATAACATCTGCGCTGTTGTTGTTTTTTTTTTCTCAAATAAACAAACAGTTCAGTGTTCTATTGGTAAATAAAGCCAGTTTGTATAACAACTAAACTAAAGCAGATGGCTTTTTAGCAATAAAACAATGGACCATATCTGAAAATTTTAATTACAAGCAAATTAGCAGCAGATCTGATTACTACAACGCAGACGAACTGCAGCTGTGCAGCATCAACAAAAACATACAAGTATGGCTGCAAGTCAGTTACAAGACATGAGTGCTTTCACATCTTTCCCTGAGAGGAAGCCATCAGATCGGTTCAGTACGGATACTGAACTTCCCTCTGTGGCTTATTATCTTCGTAGACACAAAACCACAGGAGCCAGAGGCTGGATGTCAATACTCTGCATTCTCGTCCTTGTTTACACCCCTCGACAACTTCAAAAATTCAGCTCTACCACAGCGGTCCTTCATAGCACCGTGATTTATCTTATAAACAGACTTCTCACTGTTCTCACAAACTGTTTAATACTTGAATCAGATGCACACACAAAGCAGCAGGAAAAATTTATTTGCAACACCTAATGTTTTTGTTTAATGTTTCCACATTTCTGTCAAGATTTGGAAGGCAGTGGTGACAAATTTGCACAAATCTCATCAGGATATACAATCAGCCATTGTTTCATTGAGAAACTTCACTTCAGTGGATTTCAGTCTTTCTAATAAGCTACCAGGGAATGCATGGTTAGATGATGACACTGGCAGACATGACATCAGGACTGGATCTAATTCACTGCCACCAGTCAGTGAATGAGGCTACAGGGGTATCTGGCACAGGCAAATGTGGCCCAAAGGCATAACAGCTTCTACATGTCAAAGACCCACAAACAGACAGGCATTCATCCAATGATACCATTCCACTTAAAAATGCAATGTTACCATTTGTTCCAACTGTCAAACCTGAACATTATGCAGGGCCACGGAAATGAATAACAAATAAACCATCTGTGTCTTTTTGCTTTAATAAGCTGGAAGAACCAAATTATTGTGTGAATATGTTTAATTTCATATTGCAGTACCCAGACCCATTACATCATTACAAAGACCCTGAAACCTCAGCTGAAGAGCCATTGTTGAAATCAGTACAGGCCTGTGTAAGGACTTGTAGTCCCAGTCCTTGCTTTTCAATTAGCCTACTTAGCTAATGTTAGTCATTTATACTGAAAAACTCAGCAGCATCTAGCCTTTTGTACAGCAGCAGATCAGCTGCCTGTGTGTGTGTGTGTGTGTGTCACTGACAGTATAAGAAGGATTTTACTACCTATCACCAGACCGTGATATTGTAATCTGGCCTGAACTCTGTCACAAAGCTAGCTTAACCTGCACAGTGCACACCCAGAGCTCTATGTGCCACGCCATGTATTGTTTACATAGCTTGGCCAGTTCTGCTCATTTCTGACAACACGGAAAAAAGTAAACAACGAGTAACCGAAACTGTGAATTTAAAACAGACACACTTTATTCCTATTTGCAGTTATTTCATTTATTCGGTGTAGGGAACTCGCACGCTTTGTCATCACATTGACAGGCTAGCAATGCTAAACTAGCTAGCATTCGTTAGCTAGCAGCCAGGATTCTCCAAATCTGTTTCGGGAATCAGTATGTTAGCTAGTTCACACGGCTAAAATAGCAGGCACGGAAGCTAATGTTGAGACTAGTAGGTTAATATATATGACTCCATTGTCGGACAACTCTAACCCGCACCTTTCTTTCCTCTCTTGATAACCTATAATTAACAACTAAACCATTATAGTGTGTTTTAAATAAAAGGATATCGACAGCATTTCACATTATACCTCATTCTACAAACGACAACATCGGTTTGATTCCGTTGTTTAGTCACGGTTGTGCTAAACCATATGCCGTATATTTTCTTTTTCAATAAGCCAAACCCAAATTTAAAATATTTTTTGCTACCAGATCGGGGTGTTGTTAACGTTAATAAACACATGAAATGGGGCACGCAAATGAACAACGTTACCACAAAGTGGAAAAGTACTGAAAAAGCTTGACCAGATCTGTCAAAGCTAGCAAAAGTGTCCGAAAATGGAACTCGGACCTGTTAGCACTGTAGCTAACATCGCCTGGCAGTCTAGATGGACTGTTTTATGTAGTTTAGAAATAAATACAATATATATTTTCAGTGTCATCACAACTCTTATATTCACTTATATCGGTAGTTGACTTTGTCTATGTCAGTGATCATGAAATTGAGTTAATCATTAGGGCAACGGTGGCCATATCCTTCACTCTTTTGAGCCCCCAAAACAGATGGGAACAATGTCCCTCCCGTAGCCTCACCAAAGGGAGCAGCTCTCGGCAGAGCTCCCCCCGACCTCTCCCACTCAGTTTCGGGCTTACCGGTCTTAAAGAACGCCGCTATATCGCTGGCGTCCTTCGTTGTTTCTTCTGCTCCTTCCCCGGAGCTCATGGCTGCCACAACCCGAACCCGGAGCTCAGCGTGTCCCAAGTAGACACCCCCCGAAAAACGAGAAAAAGGTGGAACAAAATCACTCCTGTTCCGACAAAAGCGTCATTAAAGACACACGGACGGGTACGGTAACAGGTAGACTCTAGTGGTGCCATCTGCAGACCTCCATCTTGGGGTAACGTAATTGGAAACGATCAGCCGGGGGCACCGGGTTCCTCCTCGGAGTGAAGCCGAGGGGAGAGTCGCTGTAGCGCGGAGGAGGGGGGCGGGAGGGGCCGGGTCGCTGCTCGGTGAATCTGTGTGAGCTTCGGAAATGAGCAGACGGTGGGTCATCAAGGAACGACGGCGTATGTGTGGAGCAAATTACAGCGACACGAAAAAGACAGAAAACGAGTCATTTATTAAAACAGAAGAAGAAGAAGAGCTTTAAACTGTGATTATTAACGTGAATTACTTTATAATAACTGCAAAATATAGCCCGGACTTTTCTGATTCATGCCCTGTGAGTTGTTTGTGCCATGTGTACATATAAAGTATGCACATTTTGTTAGTCAAAACTGAAGGGAGGGTTAGCAGGGTGAAACCAAACAGAGAAGGTCAGCTGTTTTCATTGTGGTTCTGTCATGTCTTTTCTCCAGTCCTGGTTGGGATCTGACATGTGTATCACTGGCGCCATCTGCAGGTTTGTACTGGAACTGACCCCTGTCTTACAGATAAAAATACAGATGGACTTTATTGATCCCCAGGGAGAAATTCACTTTCCCAGCAGCTCAAGAAACACAAAGAAAACCATAATAAAACAGAACTGATAAACAAGCAATCGTCAGTCTATTAGTCATCACACTAAGATGTTGTAGGGTCATAACATAGTACTGCACAAAAGTGTTAGGCCAGCTTTAGTTTTGTTATTTCTGCAGGGTGGAAATGAGCATAGGTATGTGTTTCTCATTTTCTTTTCTTCAGATACAACAAGAAAATACAGGAAATATGGGCACAGCCTTAAAAGACACTTGAACCTTTCTTTTCCTTGTCTTTTTAAAATCTGCACATTTTGCATATCCCTATATATATTTTTTATACAGTTATATTTCTTTTTTTCTGTGCATTTCTTTGGATTTCTCAATCTACTAATATATGTTTTTTGATATCATCTCCAATTCTACCAAGACAAAATGTTCTTGGCAATAAAGGTCATTCTGAATCAGATTCTGATCTAAATGTGTTCTAAAGGTTAAAGTCACTATTTCGTGTGACCCCTGGCCCAATGACAAGAAGCAGCACAAACAGTTAGGAACATCTGACATGTGTTGAATGAAACCTGGTATAAAACATCAGAAAATGAATGCAATAAAGCTCATTTTGTCTGAACAAAAGGGTTAAAGATGTGTTAGGTGCAAAGGGAGGTCACACAAAATACTACCATTTTGCTTGATAGAAGCTGTTTTTTCTCTGAAACTTTAGTTTTTCTTTTTTTTTTTTTTTTTTTTTGCTGCTCACTTTGCATATATCAAGATCGCATCTTAATACAGAGACTGAGAAATGCATATGTGTGGTCATTAAAGCTAAACTAGAATTAAACTAATGGAGATTTTGCACAGTAATATACATAATACATAACATCTTGTAAAACACCTTATACCTTATACATTTGTTCTCTGTTGCTTTGATACATTTTTAGGCCATTACTGGAATTCTCAAGCACATCATCAACACTTTTTATTTATTTTAGCAAACTGCAAGTGGTTTAATGGATTCATACAAATGCTGTTGTATATTTGTCTGCAATTTCCTACACTATAAATTACATATATGTCTTATTGATCACATTTTATTATAGTATTCCAGGTCCGTGGATTTGTTCTTTGCACAAGTCATTACACGTCAGATATTTCCTACTGCACTCTTTCTTTTGTAAATGTGTCCCAGATTAATGAACAGCTCTCAGGAGAATCTTGACTTTCACTGATGAGATATCAGCTCATCCAGTGGGCATGTCAGTAGGAGCAAAAACTGCTAATTCCCCTCAGAGTGTGACATTTACTGATATGCCTAAAGGGTATTTCCTGTGTTTGCAAGTATAATTTTATATTTTACTATGTTCTACAGGCCTATCTTGTCTTTCTTTACCCAAAATATTTCAATGATGTGATCTGTCAACAAATGACAGTAAAAACAGAAAAGGTGTAAAAGTAAATCCCGTATTGTACCATGGAAACATCAACATGAACTTTTGTAGATAGCACAAATGCAGCTTAATTTTTTTCACCAAAAACACAAGCCATAGTTTATATCTGAGCATATTTATAGAATACTCTGTAATGTTGACAGCAGCTAGGCTAATAATTTTGTTCAATTTGGAGAGTTAATGTAAGGATTTCAAAAAAAGTTGTTGTTTCAAGAAATGCACTTACTGTTAAGCAAAAGTAAAGTATGATTTGAGAAATGTGCAAAATTGACTGACAGAATAAGAATTTGAAGAAGCATTTGGGTACATCATGAGTCTCTATGATTAAAAATTACAATTCAGTTTATCAACTATGACATTATCTGCCAAAGAGTCTGTGTCAACTGTCACAGGAATTGTTACAATTGTTGAAGAAAAAGTACATTTTTCCCATGTTGGTCAGTGGATTTGCATTTAACTTTCCTCTTGTGTTAGGATCAGCACCGTCCCATTTTAGTTTTTAAATGCATACATGAGCTACATAAAATTTGTCTATAGTATCAAGGCGTTTTGACTTTGTCAGGAACCTCTATTTCAGCAAAATAATGCAATTTTTTTTTTCTCCACTAAATTGTGAAATGCTCTGGTTGAAATTATGACCTTTGTGTTGTTAGGGTTGGTTTTGACCCAGTTATAAAAAGAAGATTTTAAATCAATAATTAGAGCCAAAACTGAAATCGTAAGTGTACTGTCAGCCAACACACTGACAACCGGCTCCTGTAACAATCATGTGAGCTTCTGGGGATTCTCATTTTGCCTTGTTATCCAGTTTACCTGCACAAAAACAAAACAAGCAAAAACGGGCATGTCCACACATGTGAGGTCAATTCAGTTCAGAGTTGGTGATTTTCAGAGTGCGCATCGAGGGGTATACTGACAAAAAAAAAAAAAAGGCCCAGAGGCTCAAACCAAAAAAATATTTTCATGGATAAGGAAGTCTAACAAGGTGACCAAGAGGTGAGAAACAAATTGAATAATAGATAATTGTTTTTAGTGTATTTTACAGCTGATTTAAGACATGGGTCAAAACCGACCCATTAACATAAGAGATAGTAACAGAAAGCTAACACAAGAGGACGGTTAAGTCAGTTATTAGAATATTAACCCATAAAGACCCAGTGCTACTTTTGTGGTACTTCCCAAATTAATTTTTCCTCTATTTTTAACCTTTTTCAAGTGATTTGTTACCATTTATTGTAATATTACCCTCTGTATTTTACATTTTTAAGTGAAGCCTATTTCCCCATATTTATTGTACTGATCATGTAGATATCCATAAAAGCTTAGATTACAGTTTAGGGTTATTATCAGAAACAAAGAAAACTGAAGCAAAAGGGACTTTTTCAGTAAAACATATCAATAATTGAACATAAACCAAGTGTCTCCATCCACTGTCATTGATCCAACTCCATGGGTTTTACTGGTGAATCAATGTTGTAGAAGATGACAGTGTTTCCATGGTAGCTACAGAGCCTCTGAATGTCCAGATGGGTCATATCTGATGGCCATGAAAAGATGAATAACTGTATTTTACACCAATTATTTATATGGATTAATAGAATTAGTGGATCAACAGGTATTAAACAATTTAGATAAGTAAATGATTTTGGATGTTTGGGTTTTAATGGGTTAAACAGATACACATAGAACATTATTTATTCCTAGAGGGAAACTTGTTATATCTAATAATAAAAACAAATTCAAATACAAATAAATATAATAACAAAAATAATATTATATCAGCTAACCGAAGCTAAAGCCTAAATGGAATATCCTGTGCCATTGTCTGCCCTGCAGGAACATAAAGCAATATGTGGATAATTCTGTTGTTTGCTTGAGTGAAAACAAACACAGATGAGTTTGTATTGTTTATTTTAAGCTAAATGACATAGAGGGCCTCCTCAGGTAATGTCAAGTAAATATTTTCAGGTAGAGGTCGGCTGCAACAACGAGAACATCTCAAAGCAGCTACAGACACTTACAGTGCAAAATGCACTAGTGATTTCCAATAAGTAAAATATTATTATTGACTTACTGCTGGTGAACTGTAACAGCAGATAGTACTGATTAGAAGATATTATTTAGTCTTTTTATGACTGAAACTCAAAAGCTGACCTTTAGCTGTAATGTATTTGTACTCCACTACACCTGTCTGACAACTTCAACACAACACATTATATACTAAGCTTCTAATACACAACAGTTGGTAAAGATGAAACCAGTCCAACCTTTTTTAGCATCTGACATCTTACAAAGAGCAGTTTCAGTTATTTTACATTGATCGTCTTACATGATCCAATATGCCACCAAAGATTTAACATTACAGAAAAACATCTGAACTTTACAAACCGAAAACATATCCATGCATCAGAACTTGTTTTTCCTCTAACCTTAATAATTCAATGAGTAAATGAGAAAACACTGATATTTTAATATGATGCGAATACTGATCAGCTAAAATTTACTTAGGGGGTCAAATGAGTGGCCATTTTTGTCCAAAACTGTGTTGAAATAATGCTAATACATTTGTGCACAGACAAACAGTGGGAGCTATATTTTCAGAAATATTTGGATTTTGAATAGCACGTGTATGTGAAAACTTTTGCTGGTGGATGGACGTGACAGTGGACGGATGTGACATTACCCATGATGATCTGGTCAGTACCAGTACTTTATTAGTAATAAACTTATATACTTACTATTGCTAATTCTCTTCTTATTCATAAATGTTACTGTTGTGGATCTAAAACAATAACAGCTGACACAAAAACACAAAATGTGTCAGTGGACGGATGTGACATGGTTGTTACAGATCCCATCATACTGATGCTCAGCAGCCATGTCACTGTTTCCACAAATGATCCCTGTGCAAAAACTAGGATCATAATTATTTATTGTATAGTTTATCATCATACTAAAGAATAAATAACAATATAGAATTGTTATTTCTTTATAAAAATGCTTATTATTAGAAAACTATTGATCTAAAAAGTGACGTGTGACATTCTTAATGTATGTATTGGCGTAACATAAGCAAGATGGATCAGCACCATACTCCATATTGCAACCTGTAAAAATAAAACATGTGATATGTAGTATATAATCTTGTAAGAAAATTGGGGAATCTAAAAGAATAGAATATTTGTTTTTCAGGTAAATTCAGTTAAAATACAACTTGGCCATTTGTGACATGAAAATATAGCATTAATTGTGATTAAATTGGACAGTTTTGACCTGAAAACATAGTTCATATGACCATCAACATGTTGCAATAGCACTGAAATTCTGTAAATTTGCAGAACTTGCATTTACCAACACAAAGTTCTTTTGGGGATTCACTTATATTGATTTCTTATGCACAAAGAAAGAAATAAGACCTCTAAGCAAATTTTAGCCATGATGCGTTGGTACCAGTGACATTTATTAAAACAATCAGTGTGAGAGATGAAAGCAGTAGCTGAAAATTACTCTTTGCTAATACATTTGTAATTTAGTAGAATTCAACATAAGGAATTTGTACTTGTTTCCACTACAGTATTGGTACTTTTAAATAGTAAGAAAACTTCCTCAACCCGTGTTGGATCTTTTCAGCTGTTGAACAAGTATAGACAGAAGAATGAGGCACCCCAAGCACCAGAATACAGAAAGAATCAACATGAGGCGCCTCACAACCTTCAGAAAGATCACAGAAACATCTACATCATGTAGATGTTAGTAATACAAGTTGTATTACTAGTAATAACCAGCAGGGGGGAGAGTGACACTGGCGATCAACTTGCATCAGCCTCCCAGACACTGCTTACTAATGTCATTGTTAAAGAAAAAAATGACTCAAGGTTTAGCTCAGTTCATAAAAGCAACTTCACAGAATGAGTAAAGTCAAAGATAAGCAAAATACAGTACAGAAAAAGAGCATAGACACTTCACAAGATATGCTAGAGCTCTGTTCCGGATTAATTATATCCCCATTTCATTTGACATTTTTTAAAAGGTTTATTGAAGCTGAGCGAAAATATTTTCAGATGATGGTGTGTGATTCTAAATCCTCTTTCCATTGGCAGGAGCTTGTTGTCAGTGTTGCGCACACAAGACAAGACAGGTCACATTATCTTGATGGGTGGTCTTAATATCGTCCATTCATAGATAATGTGCATGCCATCTCACATCTGTTATCTCCAGTTTGGTCTGAATGAGCTGGATTTCTTCTGACTATCTAAATGATCTAATTAGGATCTCAAAGACTGCATGATAAAAGACCATCTTTAACTGACCTCTATCACACTATCAGTGTGTATGTTCCAGGTCAGTGAGCTATCCATAAAAACACTATTTGACCAAGGAGACCTGTGAGACAGTTTCACTGTAGATGACCCCACTCTACTCTGGTCAAACACTATTTCCTTTGTCTCTTTAAAAGATGATCAGTGCCAAGTAGCTGGTCACGACTGCTGGATGTGATGATATAGAAGTCAAGGACCCTACTTCAGAATGTGATTTGTTCTACAGGACAATGACCTTGTTTTAATATTACCTTGTAATTTGCATGATATGAGTCACTGTAAAGTATTTTGAGGCTTCATTTATACATGCCCTAAAGAGAGACGAGTGTGCAAAAATAAATAGTTTAAAGATAGAAAGACAGACTTGAATGGCTTCAATGGCAGCTCACTGCTCCTAACGCACTAAGTGCTAATGCTGAGTCTGTGTAATTTGCTGTGTGCATGAGAATGGATAAAAAAAAAAGACTGAATAATAAAGTGGGTTATCCTGTAGCCTTAACAAAAATGAAATTATATAGTGTCATAGTTAAGAAGAAAATTTTACAGATGTGAATGCACTCACCCAAATACAGAATATTCAAGTGACAAATGGAATACCTGTTAGTCTGTCAGAGCTCATTATACACTGCTGCCCACATAGTTGGAAAAAAATAGTTTTACCTCTTCTCATGAAATGAATCAATGACAATGTAAGTTATTCTTGATAGATGCAGTGTAACTGGGACTCACACTGATTAGTGATGTGTATAAATAGGAATAAAAAGAGGAATGTGACTGAAAACAAAATTATTCCAAAATATTCGGTGACAACGTACTTTTATCATGAAAACAGTTTTCCCAAGTATAGTGTGAACAGCAGGTACAGCTAAAGTTAAAAGCTCATGTTGAGTGTATTTATAGTATATGTAATAAAGAAATAGCCTACTTTTGTTTAAAAAAAGTTTTGTTAAACAGTTGAACCCATAAAGACCCAAACAACCACTGGCGACCAAAATCACCTACCAATATATAATGTTTGATAATTCTGATCCATTAAACCTATCAATCCATATTTTGGCGTAAAATGCAGTTTGTCATCTTTTCATGGTCATCAGATATGACCCATTTGGATGTTCAGAGGCTCCGTAGTGAACATGGAAACACAATCATCTTCTACAACATTGATTCACCAGTAAAACCCAAGGAGTTGGATAAATGACAGTGGATGGAGACACTTGGTCTGTGTTCAATTAATGATACATTTTGTTGAAAAAGTCACATTTTCTTAATTTTTCTCTGTTTCTGATATTATGACAATTAACTTATATCTGAGCTTTTATGAACACCCACATGATCAGGGAATTAAATATGGAAAATTACCTGATTTTTATTGAAGAAACGCAAAATACAGAGGATAATATTATAATAAACAAGGTTAAATATAGAGAAAAATTCATTTGGGAACTGCTGGAAAAGTAACCATGGGTCTTTATGTGTTAATGTTCATCTAATATGCTGATAAGCTTAAATCCTTGGTGCTAATGTTAATGCTAGGTCAGGGGTGTCAAACTCATGTTAGTTCAGGGGCCACATTCAGCCTAATATAATCTAAAGTGGGCCGTACCAGTAAAATAATATAAATAATATGATAAGAACTTATAAATAATACCAAGTCTAAAGTTTTCTATATGTTTTTGAGTGAAAAAAGTACAATTCCGTAATGAAAATGTTTACATCTACGAACTGTACTTGAACATAACATGAACAACCTGAAAATACTTAAGAAAAATAAGTGCAATTTGAACAATATTACACTTTAGTTTATCATTTATACATAATAACCTGTAACCTATTGCAATAAAAACATTAAATTCTGAACACATTAAATTATGAACAAACTTTCCAAACAAAAAAAAGACGTAAATAACATTTTAAAAAAACAAAAAAAACAAGAGAAATAAGTACAATTTTAACAATATTACTCCTTAGTTTATCATTTAGATCACAGTGGATTTACAAATACACAAAACATTTAGTTGTAGGCAGAATATTGGTAAAATTCCACATACTTCTATTATTTCAGCTGATTCACAATTTTTGTAAAAGGCTAGTCTATAAATGTAAACATTTTTGTGTAATTTAGCTTTTTTATATGCTAAAACAAAGAGGAAATTTTGTGGTTTTCATTATTTAAAGGTTATTACAATAGTATTTTACTGTTCTGACTCACTTTAGATTGAATTGACCTAAAATGATTTTAACATCCTTAATATCTTTGGTGTAATTTTTGCATTTCACAAATTCATCCTAGGGGCCAGATTGGACCCTTTGGCCGGATTTGGCCCCGGGCCACATGTTTGACACCTGTGTGCTAGGTGCTGTGTGTCAGGATGAGCCAAATGCATAGTAAATCATAGTAAACAAGAATTTATAGGCATGATTACACTCACCCAAATTTAGCGTTTTAAGATTTTCAAGTGATAAAAACAAATTATTATTATTATTATTATTTTTCAACAGTTTTTAAGCACAGTGTGAACAGCTGGGGGTTTACATCTAAACATAAAATATGATATGAGTTGACTTTGTAACTATTTGTGTTTAAAAGAACAAATATTTTTATATTTTAAAAAAAGCCTTAAAATTCAGCTAATATGCAAATTATCTTATGATAATACCTGCCAAAGTGCTAGGTGCTGTGTGTCAGGAAGGGTAAAATGCAGCCCTTCAGGGATTATTAACGGAGTTCACCTTTACGCCTTTCATATTCTGTCAAAAAGTATCTGTATAAAAGTGTAAAAGATGTTTTTCTCTTGGGAATGGGTTTAAGCCTAGAATCTAAATGATAACAACATTTAATTCCACATGGCTAAAACATGATCTGAAGCAGAAGGAATGAAAATATACAGATGAGAACGAAGTGGAGTAGCACTGGCTGACTTTAATAACTCAGGACTGTTGAATGGCTGACCCCTGCCTTCAGGTGGTTTCATTCCCACAGTGACTGCTACCAAATAGCAATATATCCCTCTGAAATGTCACCCGTAATTACTCCAGTGCTCTGAGACAACCTTTGAAATGAAAGAAAGCAGGTAGTGAACGTGGCCCCTCTCCCTCACTACGCCCGTCTCTCGTTTCCTTTGTCCACACATCCCCAATGCCCTCTGTACCATTGTTGTAAGAAACCTCTAAAGTGCTAAATTGTTCTCATTGTAGATCAGTGTTTATTGTGGTTATAGATGTGTATGTGTGTTACACTCCCAGCAAAATTCATAAGGGTCTGAAGCGCACGGTGTGGTGTCATCTCATTGGTCGTCCCCTGCTGTGCTGTCATAATTCTGTGGGAGAAAAGAATAATAACAGCAGGTGGGACTGACACAGTCTCTTTCTCTCTGTGTTCCTCACATACATTTACACACACATGTGTCCCTGGGGTGCAGCTGCAGTATCCTGAATGGAAAAGGCTAAGAGGTTAAATGGACTTCCATGTGGACAGTGTAAATATCCTCTCAGACCCATACAGCTGTGGAGATTCAAGTGTGTTTGTTTTTAACGGCGGCCTCTTGGGATAAAAAGTGAATCCAGGAGTGGAGGTGTCAAAAACTGCAGTTCCTTCCTTGTTTTCACTATTATAACTTCTTGTCTTTTTTTAACCCGTAAACCAGTGTTTTTCAACCTTGGGGTCGGGACCCCACATGGGGTCACCTGAAATTTCTAGTAATTGATGAAAACAAAAACAAAACTTACTAATAAAAATATATGGTGAGTTGAGAGAGACAGTCCCAATCCATAAAAGACATGACACACTGTGAAGCTGAAACTGAAGCACTGTGGTTCTGTTGATCTTTCAAATGTTCATTGTGGTCGGTTTCAGATGCTGCAGCTCTTTCATAATTCATAGTTTGAGTTCTTGTTTGTTCAGTATTAATTGTCAGCCTTGTAAATCCAAGCTGGACTGACTGTACATATCCTGACCAAAGAAAATCAAATTCTCACTTTGTGCAGTAATCTACACCTGGCTTTTCTGCCTCTGCCCATAATAGTATACATTATATAGCCTAAATGTCGTCTAAAATTAGCATTTATTTGCAACATAGTATAGCAAACTATTACATGATCAAAAATAAAATAAAATAAATAAATAAATAAAAAGTCTCTGTTTTGAATGTCTGGGTTCGCCAGAAGTTTGTGACATTAAAATGGGGTCATGAGCCAAAAAACATTGGGAACCACTGCTGTAAACATAAACATCAAAAATAAATATATACAAGACACCCCCCCTCCTCAAACAAAAGTATTGGGACACATTGAGATTGCAATATACATCAATATTTTCTTATATATTAATATTTCCTGAGTTTAACAGGACATTTTTTTCTTCCTAAATGAGGTGTAAAGTAAGTAGATGGTTAGTTGTGGTAGAAGATTATCATTTACAGTCAGAGCATGAAAAATATTTTAGAAATTTAGTGGTAGAACATTTGAAGTCATAGTTATGGCTAAAAAAGAAACAAAATCAATGTTGAGAGAAATTAAGTAAAAACCATGTCTGAGGCAGTTTGGAAGTAAAGATAACAATTTTAAAAAAAAAACTAATGCAATGCAATGATATTTATCACAAAATAAAACTGTATGATGACATTTGTCATTATTGTTTAGTAGCTCAGACCGCTGCTAGAAAAGAAATGCCTGAATTCAGTGTGTCCTAATACTTTTGTCCATATACTGTAGTGTAGCAGAGGTTTGTCTATTCGCATCAAGGAAATCTTTATTATCCCTGAGGGGCAATTAGATTTACAGCCAGCAGTTAATGACAAGCACATATGGAATGACAGACATTAAATATATCAATAAGACCTACATAGAGTTGTTTAAAAGGACAATAGCAACATGAATAATAGAGTAAAGTCAGTTGGTCGTGCTTCTCAGTAACACATACAGCATCTGTTGCCAGAGGGGGAACATCCTGTAGGGGAGGCTCAGGTCGACCAGGACAGAACCGGCTTTCTTCAGTGTCCTGGTTTTGAGGTTGTTCGGGGTCCTGCCTTTGATGTTGCTGCACACTTTTACAACCCCTCAAAGCTGATTTTTATGTTTAAATTAATGGATCTGTACCAACAGATAAAAGAAAGGTGAGCACAAATTCAGTAAAACAAGAATAAAACATTTTCATAAATTCCCTCTAAACATTAACATTACAGAGATGTGCTTTTTTGTGCACACATCAACCTGGGGCTCAAATGTAAGCTTGTTATCATTTAAAATACCAAGATATTTGTGCTTTGTAATCCCTTCAGTGGCCTGATTGTCCATGACTATGAGGAGTTGGGTGCCAGACTCTTACTAAAGTCCACAATGAAATCCTAAGTTTTGGCCACATTGACCCTCAGGTATGAAGAGTTACGCTACTAAAATAAATCTGCCACCACAGGGCTGTGATCAGTATTTTCATGGATCAGTAGGGACAGAAGTTAACTGCAAATTTAATGATGTAATGCCCTGCATGTTGGTATCGACAAGTATATAAAATTTTAAAAAGTGGAGATAAAACACAATCTACAACTATTGTTGCGACACTAGCTTTGGTATTATGACAAACAAAAAAATAGAAAATAATAAAACAGATACCTAAGAAATAATTATAATAATGACAATAAGAAGGCAAGATACCATATTTAGCCATGTATCACATGTATATTAATAAAATATCATATTTAATTTGCACTGTTTGTCTTCATGAAATTTTGGTACCAATATATAGGATTCCAGTGAGTGGTCATTGGATTTTTAGCCACTGTAAGACCTGCCAAAACTATTTATTTTCAGTTAGAATTAGTCTGAAATGTGACATTTATAAGTATAATGGGTGAGCAAGGAGGTGTAACATCTGTCATGAAACTCTAATTCTTATGCATGTCTTCATAATGGTCGCCAGATCTTCAGATGAACCTGACAGTATGTAGTGTTTTTTAGTTTTGCATAATAAGAGGTAGTTCTGATTCACATCATATGGGATGGTGTTGCCGCCCTTTCATTTCAGTAGGTTTAGACACTGGCCAAGACACCTGTTTAGGCTTAACAGAGACATAATATTATATGGTAGACATAGAATACAACACAATTTAAGCTGTGCATAATTAGGGTTCATATAACCATGTGAACAATGACAGCTAGCCTCAAATAAAAAAGAGCTGGCACAATATGGAACAAGCAAATTAAAGAATTAAAGAATGTGGTGATATTAAAAGTTACTTCGACTTGTATTTACTTGTAGAGGGTATGAGTACAATATGTGTTGTTAACTCCCTTCCACCAGTGTTGGGGAAGCTACTTTGCAAGCATAGCTTGTAAAACTACAAGTAGTTCAGCATGGCAGTAGTTCAAACAAACTACATTTCTACCCCTGTAGTTTGTAAAACTACAGCTAAAAAAGTAGTTTTACCCACTACTTTTTATTTTCAGCATTAAGTTTGGGTGTAATTTTGTCCATTTTTTTCTGCAAACAAGTCTTAAGGTTTGTAACAGTACAGGGTTTTCAATGTCACATATTTTTGCTTCAAAATGCACCACAGAGTCTCCATTGGGGACAAATGGGGGCTGCATCAGGCCAGCCCAGGACCCCCACCCTCTTTGTAAAGTACTTTGTGGTGGTGCGTTGTTTTATTGAAATATGCATGTGTGTCCCTTGGAAAGTTGACACTTTGAGGGCAGTGTGTGTCCTCCAAAATCCCAATGTACTTTTCAGCAGTAACGGAAAAGTGAGAAGTGGAAATGACCTTTGTCAAGGACAGTGACAGAGCTCTAGACCATGATCGACCCTCCACTGACTGGTGATCTATCACTGAAACCTCAGAGCTCAGGGAAGTCGATGACACCTCCTGACCCCTTTGACAGAAGGCTTCATTTTGGCAGAGTAAATTTTAGCTGGTATCTGAGTGTTGTAGTACTTGACAAAGGTCTGCCACAGTAATCCATGTGGTTCTATCAGCTATCGATATTGATGCGGTACCATCTGAGGGTCAAAGATCATTGTGTTCAGCTGAAGCTTGCATCCTTGCCTTTTATAAACTGAAATACATCCAGATTCCTTGATATATTAGAAGTAATATATGTATTGTGCACTGTAGAAGTTCCTTTTGAACCAAATCAGCACCTGTTCCCATTACCTGTGTGGAATCTTATTCATTATTTTAACTCACTATTATCCCTAAATTACCTCTGTTCCAGCTGTTTCTTGAACATGCTGCAGCCTGAAAGAGAGGAGTGGATGTATATATTTACAAATAAAATGAAGATGACGAAGCAGACATGTTGTGTCTGTGGTGTGTACAATCTATAATACAAGTTTTGGTCCATTTTTAATACCACCGCCTTCTTTTCATATTTACACTGTCCATTCCATTCCAACTGTTTCTTATTTGGTGCTTGTACTTTTCCTGCAGCTCTACAGTATTAATGGAAAGAGGATACACTAACAAGGCTGTCGGAGGATTCTGTCATGAAGTCACAAATGAGTGTGTTTCTGTCAAATCTATATGTATGAAATTTTTTATACAGGTAAAATTGCAATGACGCTGACAGTGTGGATGATGTTTTCTGGAAGTTAATACTAGCTTGGCAGGTTTCACCTCCTGCTCTTCCCCAGTTCCAGCCACTTATTCAAATATGGTATGAACAAATCTGCACACAAATCTAACACAGTTCCATCCTGTTTTCTTCTTTTGTGTGTATTCTGTTGCTGAATTAATTTAGAATCAGCTACGATGATGCCAAGATACCAAATTATGCACAAAATTAGTGATAGCGAAGGTGTTAGTAACAGCTTCCCCCGTTGACCCACTGGACTCAATTTACCAAGATTAAGCTGAGGTGCACCATCTGTATCTTTCCATCCTGCTGAGGGACTGGGAGGTTATTTATACTTTATCTCAAGCCCTCACAATTTCGTGTCCATAACGTGAACCACAGAGGCCTATTCCACACTGTGCTTGAGGCACAGTCTGTCCAGTGTTATAAATTGATTCGACTGCCACAGTTACACAGCAGATGCAATGTGGGGCTTTTGGATCCCCTTAAAGGGACAAGTGTTAAGCATGAAGAAAGACAGCAGTACAATGATATGAATGTGTTCTATCACTTTATTTTGACAGTCACCTGCTGATTCTCAATGCTCATGAGTCTTTCCTGACAATTTGTTACACCACTTCCTTTCAGTGTCAGCATCTGATGAAACCAAAGTGGTCATGAAGAAAACATAAACAAATAAAGACACATAAAGAAATTGCAAATTTATGGCAATATGGGATAAATTTAAATAGCCCTAATATGTGGATGGTGTTTTTTCCTTTCTGCTCACAAAATAGCCACCACAAAAGGTCATAGTATTCAAAGGAGTTTATTTATTTATCATTGCATCACAAAGAAAGAACGAAACTGGTTACTGAGGACCCGTATTAGCCATATCAATAGGATAAATAACTAATAAATTAATGAATACATTAAAATTGACTAAAAACTAAGCCTACTTTAAAAGAATAAGTAAAATATACGTCTAAAATTTAACTTTAAAATACCTACATAAAATAATGGCTCATTAACAACCTAACATAACCTATACACATTACACACTGAAGTACAGTACACAAACAGCAGAGTGAAGTGCAAAGTACAAAGAGGCTTCTGCAAGAGTCAGTGAGCGGCTCTGCAGAGCAGTGAGTACAGGTGCAGGTCGAAAAATTAGAATATCATGAAAAGGTTAATATTTTTTGTCACTCAAATTTCAAGAAATAAGGCTCGAAATATTTCACTCTGTCTAATGAGTCCATATAATATATGGGTTTCACTTTCTGAAGTGAGTGACAAAAAATATTGAACTTTTTCATGATATTCTAATTTTTTTGACCTGCACCTGTAGGTCAGGTAGTAAACTGTAGTTTTCAGCTAGCAGCCTATTTGGGATAAATATGATTGGAGTTAAATTGGCATTTGAAGTTCTTATTTACATGCCTATAAAGAGCCACTGAAGGCAACACGCCCCATTAATGTGGTCCGGTATCCTAGCAACAGCAGACGACTTCGTGTAGCTTGAAATTTCTGCATCTTTACTCGCTTTTACTGACTTTTTTTTTTTTGCCAAAAATATGGACGTATTACGCGAGGCAGAGAATAAACCACTTTCTAAGTTGTCCTCCTTCAGTTACATTCCTCCAAGACGGAAGGAGCCCAAAGAAATGTCGTATTTTAACCGAGAAACCGAGGTAACATGAAGGAAATGAAACTGCTCTTGAAGTGTGTCCTTTTAGCCACCTAGCTAATGCTATACTGAGCACTGGTGTAACAGCTGGAGTTAGCTTAGTTTACTAGAGTTATGGCACACAGTTAAATACGATCGAATCAAGACAATATTGTGTATTATTATTAATCCAGTGACATATAGTGTACAAAAAGCCTGAAGCCACCATTATCTTTGTTGTTTATGCTGTTGTTTTCAGTTATTATGATCACACATGCAATTTCCAGTCTGTATTAAGATACAGCCATGAAGTGCAGAATGTATGTACAGCACTGAAAAACTACTAAAAAGTTTCAGAAAAACCCCAGCTTCAACAAACCTTAGTTTGTAGTATTCAGTGTGACCTCTCTTTCTACTGAACATGCCTTAAAATCTTTTGTTCAGGCAATAGAAAATTTACTGCATTACCTTTGTTGTGTTTTACATTGTTTTCATTCAGCATTTGTGTTATGTGTATAATATTTCTTCTAGTTTTTGTCATAAGAACACAGGTAAAACCTGCAGCAAAAGTACACAACATTATTATTTGTTTGGAATAATCTGGTGACCTGTGGTTGAAAAGGTGAAAAAGCCACTTTGGGTAGCACTTACACCATAATAATGTAAAAAAAAGCAAAAAAACAAAAAATAGAGAAACAAATTAAATTAATTTCACAGATTTAATGTACTTAACTCAATAGCCTAATCAGCCTGAAATTGATGACATGTAGACACTCAAGACCAAAAAATAGACCATAGTGTTGCATAATTTACACATAAAGACAAATCAAGACAGTTTCAGGTCATGTAATGGCTTTAATCATCATGAAATTACACATGTGCAAATGCAAATGTAAATTTCACAGTCTGTATGGTGGATGACTGACACTGGCACGAAGTAGTGCTTTGAGTATGAGAGTGTCAGAGTCTCAGCAGCTGTCACAGCAGGTGACAGGAACCTGTCCTGGAGATGTGCCAGGACCATGTGGAAATCTACCAGTGGAGTTGTAACATGTACTGGCCGCTGTGACACTGATTTCTAGTGCAGCTACTTTGTCCATAATGCCTATTTAGCCATGATAGAGAATTGCAAAGCACTCAAAAATGCCTTTCTGCAGCTGTTTGTTTACAGAAAAAAAAGTGTTTATTAGACACTATTAAAGAGTTAAACAAAAAATGTACTGTCCTAAAATTGTGCGTTTTTAAAAGTCATGGCATAGTTACAGTAAACCTTCAGCGTACTAAGCTTTTTTTTAAACTAATGTTTATGTCTTTTCAATCCTTTGTTAACACATGTAGTCATAATATTGGTCCAAATGGTGTGAAATTATATACACTGTTGCGTATAGAGTTGGAATAATTTTGTTTTTAGACACATTCCTCTTTTTATTCGTATTTATATAGATCAGTAATCACCTTTAACCAGGTACATTGATTACATACTGAGTCCCACTTACACCTTATCTATCAAGAATAAATCGCATTTTCACCATCATTTCATGAGAAGAGGTAAAAATATTTTATTTCATCTTTATGGGCAACAGTGCAGTGTACTGTCATATAGGCTGAAAAATGTAAGCATTTTTTTTTTGCAGAGGGATGCCAATATACCCAAAGTTGTGTATTGTAAGTCTTCCACAAAGTTGGACAAAATACTAGAACAAACAGTAAACAGCACCTGAGCCCTCTGAAAACCTGGGGAATACCTTATTATCTGCAAAATTTACCACAAGTATGAAAAACTAAAGTAGGTACTGTGGAGAAAAATGGTCTCAGTCAGTGTTTTACTGTTATACACGATGTTTTTGATTCATTTTACTACTGTAGATGTGTGAGAGTGAGCTTGCTCAACTATTTAATATGTGATTGTGTAGTTTAATCAACAAAAAATTCTATAGGATCAACATATGTTTGTATTATCACTGTCCTGTGAGAACCACACATCTCTAAAAAGTCATCTTTTCCTGGGCTCAGAAAAACAGACATGTTTTTAGTCTTGTGATAATCAATTTCTGGCCTAAACTGAGCAGTAGAGTTTATTCATCCTAAGAAGGAAAATAAATGAACACTTTTTCAAAACCAGTATATTTGTAGATGCCTGGTTTTCAGTGAATAGAAAAGGGGTCAAAAACCTGAGTTTGAAAAGTAACTATCAGACAAATGCAGTAAAGGACAAAGTAGAAAACCTGCCTCTGAGATACGGTGGGACATCCCAGTGTAGTAAGAAACAGTCCCCTTCTGAAAGAGCAGATTAATGCTCAGTGTCTTCATCGGCAGGCACCAGAGGTCTATATGTATGACCAAGTGTTCCACCAGGCGGAGGGATACGACATGAGACTGCACCGAGACGACAGAGGACACAGCAAAGGAAGAGGACTGAACATATATGAGGAGGTAAAAACCACACCACTAGAGTATTTACCATGTCCTGAACACATCCACCCTCACATGTAGCAAAATCTACATTTCAACTGAAGCTGCAGTCCAGTATGGATGTATAACATGTCTCTTTTTAGATACTTTTAGGGGTTTTATACCTACCTTACCAGGTTCCTTATAGGCTTATACATACAGTATGTTTATCAAATGACTACACTTACGTCTAAATCTTTCACAAGCACCAACTGCACCATTTGAACACAAAACAAGACATGACTCTTGATCCTGAAAGTGAGAGCAGAGATTTCTCAGAGCTCCTGTATGGAGATTCCAAGGCCACTTTATTCTATTCTATTCTATTCTATTCTATTCTATTCTATTCTATTCTATTTTATTCTATTCTATTCTATTCTACAAATTAAAACAAGTAAACACATTACTACTAATACTATAATGGTCAGTTAATCTTTTGGTAATTGGATTTTCTTTTCAGAAACAAAAGAAAACAAGTGGTTAATTGGTTTTCATTTTAAAATAGAGGAATTATAAATTAATTTCAAGGTGTAGACATGCTCCCTCCATGAATGTCTACGAACTCCAGATTTCAAGCAAACTGGAAGATTCATCCAAACCCATCGTTTGTAAGAATCTTTGTGACCTAGGCATTAGTGCTCTTTCCTTGAAAATGACAACATCTGGTCTCAGAGAATGAAAAAAAAAAAAAAAAAAAAATAGCCATTTTTGGTCCGTTTTTCCATTTCTGTCAGGTAGTAACTTTCATTTTTGTTATTAGAAAGAGAAAATGAAAATCAATCCATTTTTAAAATTTGGTTTATCTGTTTTGACACTGAAAAAGAAAAAAACGCCTTGAAATTCAACTTTAATTCCTCTATTTTAAAACGAAAATCATTTAACCACTAGTTTTTCTTTCGTTTTTGAAATGTTTTATATATATATATATATATTTCTTGAAAATGAATTAGAGCCACAATCAGTATAAAGAGTTCAGTTACATTAAAAGTATCATTATTACTTTACACATGACACTTTTTAAAATCACAATGTGAGTGCACACATGCAGACATTTGTATTCACGTTTCATGTCTTACACAATAAGTTGTTAGGACATTTGTTTTGTGCTATGAAATATTACTAAACTAATGTAATAATCGTCTTAAATAATCCATCACAGTTCATGACCTCTGTCCTGGTATTGACGTCAGCCGCCATCGCCCTTTACCAGTGACCACCTACACATCAGATCAGTACATTGTAATCATTACCACTGTATTTATCTAATCATCCACCATAAACACTGTGTCCTGAGCCTCAGGAGAGGAAGCCTGGATTCTATATGACACAGTGTATGAGCTCCGCATAACAACGTGTGGGTTTTCACAGAAGGACTATAACGGATGATAAAAGATAGTTCCAGTTATTACATCATGGTCTTATGGCATTTATACGAGCTAATCACAAGGCTTTAGCATAACGTCAGTAGTCATTTCACTGTTATCGACCACATTATGAAATCACACTTTGATGACTTGGCACTGTTTTTATTACGTCACACTGTTGTACCTCCTTCATCTTTAGACACAACAAGGAGAAAAACAGATGAATAGGGAGAAAAGTCTTATCCCTTCTGGTTGTGTCCCATGGGACCACATTTCAGGAAAAAAAATATTACAATCAATGGTGAAAGACAAGTTTGATGCCCTTTGAATTCTGCCATTTACATATAAGATGTTTCTTTAAAAGACAGTTATAGAAGTCTAGAAAGTACAATTTGTGGTAAAAACACTGAAGTATCAGACTGTGAATATATGTAAATACTAAGAGTATGCACCTGAAAGTAGCACAGGTGACAGAATCATAACCTTCTTTCTCTATGTTCATTGAGGATGTCTCTGCAGCTTCAATGTGACCTTGTAAACTTGGAATGATTTTCACTTGTTTTAATATTTTATCACCTCGCTATCAAAGAACAAGATGAAATATTCCAGTGTAACGGCTGTTTCAGTGTTGATGTCAGAGATCCAGTCCACTGAGCTGTGCCACACAAAACTAGAGGTTACTTTACTTTTCTTACAACAAACTGCAACTTTTTGGCTTGTAAAATGGTCTCTTAAGTTGACAAACATCATATGTGCAAATGGTGGTAAAGTCAAATGGAACAAAAAATTATTTGTCTGGACAAATGGGAAGAGGTGGGGCTTCTGCTCTTTCTAAAGCAGTACATTACAGGAATAAAATCATCATATTTGAATAAAAAATCTTTAATAAATCCAAGAAACCAACACAACATTAAAACATTTAAGTTGTTCTATTATGAGAAGGAAAAAAATCCAAATATTACAAGAATAAAATCAGAACATTATGAGAAACAGCCTGTTGGCTCAGCAAGCAAAGCTGTGTTTATCAAACACTAACAGCAGCTGCTGCTCCAACTGATGCCTTTGGTTGAGCTGGGAATTCTGGCAGCTCATGATATTAAGCCCTTTTCTCATCAAAGAAATATGGCTTTACTTTGGGGAATTTCTGGATTTAACAATTTTTTTTTCCTCAAAATATTATACTACATATTTTTTCTCAAAATATTTTGACATAATTCCCCAATTTTTTTCTACCTCTAACCTTTCCTTAGTGATTTATCACCATTTAGAATAATATTATCCTCTGCATTTGGTATATTTTTTTAGTGAAAATCAGATATTTACCTCTGCCAAGGAGGTTAAGTCTGTCTGTCTGTCTGTGTGCAAGATAACTCAAAAAGTTATGGAAAAATTTGGATGAAAATTTCAGGAAATGTTGATACTGGCACAAGGAACAAATGATTAAATTTTCGGTGATTGGGGGTGGGGGGGGCCACTGATCTGCCTTGGTGGAGGTCTGTGCTCTCCGAGTACTTCTAGTTTCTTACTGACCATGTTACTGACCATGTCGATCAGGAGTGTCAAACATACGTCCCTCTCAGAGGCGATTTCTCATAGACTGCAAGGGAAGCTTTGCTTCCCCTAAAATTACGAAAATTACATGGTCAAATATGTACGGTTGTGTTGACATTTCATTGACTACAAATGTGTTAGAACATGTTTATCTCACAGACGAGTTTGTTCAGAATCAGCTTTATCACAAATCAACAGACTCGATGTTGTTCACTTCTCATACATTCCTGTTGCGCTGTTTTCTCATTCAATCTCTGCTCAGTGCATTTGGCCGTAGACGCTCAGCGTCCATGCACTTCAATGGGACTGAGTGGAACAGTTTCTTTCATTGCCTCAAAACTGAACGGTAATTGGATAAATGCCACGATGTTGTCCCACCCCCGGACGCTTGGCGTCTCTGGGGGTGAATGGAGCTGTGGACGGAGCTCAGCCGGGCTGGACGTTGGGCTTCTACGTGCTGATTGGAGGATCAGTGGAAAGGCTGAATCCCATTTGATTGACAGCTATTTTGAGATCTCCTCCTTCACTGACGGAGTTCAGTTTAATACCGTCGGACATTCTGCTGTGAAATCAAGAGAGAAACCACTACGAAATTACTTGTTCATTTCTTGCACTGTAAATAAAACACACTCATTGTACTTCCTTGTTTCAATTTAACTTAATTTTAACGTTTTCTTGTTTACTTAGTATGATAAGGTCACTGACCATTTTCTTAAAAAGGAACGGAGGGCCGAATTTATGTTTAAATAACTTGACTTTTTTTTTTTTTGATGTAAGCCAACAATGAGCTTCCCTTCTCTGAAAGACAAGCAGCCGCCACTGATCCTTCTATAATTTTATCCTCATAATACTCATTCATCAATGTGTTCTAGAATCCGATACCAATAAATCATTTGTATTAGGATAATGTATAAGTATAATATATTAGTTTCAGGCTTTGAAAAACCAGTTGTATAAAATGAACTGGAAAAAAGGTAAAAAGAGAATTAAATAATTAATTGCATAAAATTTAATCACTGTTCCTGCGATAATTAATGTTGCACTTACTATTTTATTTCTAGAGGATGATATATTCAAGGCATAATTTCTCAGTCTCTTCATAGTTTTAACCATGTAACGTCTGTCATATATCTACAAGTCTCATGACGCTGGTTTAGGGCTCCTTTTGAAGCGTTTCCCTCTCCACAGAGTAATTATTCATGTCAAGAAAAGTAGCTCACAGTGAATTTCTGGGCCACTGAAAGCAGAGAGGGTGACAAACAGAGCAGACACACACTGCTGAGCTTGTAATTACAGTCAGTTGAGTGGTTGCCTGTCAGGTTCGCTGACAGCTCCTGCTGAATTAGGACGTTTCTGTTACGGAATTCATTTGAATGTGAATTAAAAAGTATTTAGAAAGTATATATTTGTCTAAAGTATTCAGAGAATAACAAGCAGTCTGTTTTTTTTTGGTTTTTTTGGTTCTTTTTCCCAACAAAGCAGGTACATCTGAGTGTTCTGTGGCAGACGCAGGTACTGTCTGTTCTGCACATAGTTATCGCCTCTCTCGTGGTGTCAGAGGTGTTTTCAGAAATCTGCTGCAGATCTCAGAGCAGACATCACTACCCTGAATACTAAGCAACACATGCTCTTCCAACTTCATGATGCTGCTAATAGTTTCATTTCTTGGACTAGTTTTATTTATGCTGGTTTCGCCCATTTATTACATCTAGTCAAGCGATGAAAAGCAACATCATATCTGAAGCGGAGATGGAAAAGAACAAAATTATCTCAGCTCTGGCAGACTGCATACAGCAGATGAGCTGCACTGATACTGGACTGATAAAATATTGGTTTTGTGATGATATTAAAAGTTACAGGTGCAGGTTTAGTGTCATTTTATACTGTGTGAACGGTCGCCCATGTAGGCTCTATTCGTCAGTCCAGCAGCGCATGAAAAGATCGAAAAATAATAATAATTACCTTCTTAAAAGTGCGCTTTGTGTCTTTATCTCCACACAGGAGTGGACAAAGGACAGCCACTTTCATCTTCTACTTCTACTTCACTTATCCCAATTTTCATAATCCAAAAGAAATTGTTGAGAATTAATTTTGCTAAGAAATATGATTCATCCACTCCTTTTCCTAAAAAATACAAACTTCTATCAGTTTTAGTGTGAATGTTGACCAGATGTGTTCATTTTAGATTAGATTAGAATAAATTAGGTTAGATCAGATTAGGTTAGGTTAGATTAGATTAGATTAGATTAGATTAGATTAAATAAAATTAGATTATGTTAGATTAGATTAGATTATGTTAGATTAGATTAGATTAGATTAGATTAGATTAAATTAGATTAGATTGGATTAGATTATGTTAGATTAGATTAGATTAGATTAGATTATGTTAGATTAGATTAAATTAGATTATATTATGTCAGATTAGATTGGATTAGATTAGACTAGATTAGATTAGGTTAGATTAGATTAGATTAGATTAGATTAGATTAGATTAGGTTAGAGTAGATTAAATCACGTTAGATTAGATTAAATTAGATTAAATGAAATTAGATTAGGCTAGGTTAGGTTAGAGTAGATTAAATCAGGTTATATTAGATTCGATTAGATTAAATGAAATTAGGTTAGATTAGGTTAAATTAGATTACATTACATTACATCTTATTGATCATTTGGGCAGAGCCCTCAGGAAATTTAACCTTCAAACATCTCAAACTATTTCTTTATTGTATTTTATATTTCTCAAAGTTTAGTAATTTATCACCATTTATTATAATACTATCCTTTACATTTTGCATTTTTCAGGGAAAATCTGCTATTTTACTATATTTAATAAATGAATGAATTCTTTTAAACAAATCTAAGACTTTTGCACAGAACTGTTTTTCTTTCTGTCTCGTGTTATATTTATGCCTGTATTTGGATTCATCTGTGATTATTCTTTTCTTATCTTATCTTATGTGTTTTTTTTTTTTTTTTATGGGTAGGTATTTGCTTAAGCAGGTTTTGGCTTCTAACCTCTCCCACATAGCTTTTTTAAAATCATCTTTTTGTTTGTAATGTGCAAACAAACTAAATTAAAAACTACAGAGGATCCAGAATGAAACTCATACCCGCTGCCTTGCTTTGTAATGAATGTGAATCTCCTCTGACACACCACTTTCTGCAGCTTTAACATTTCTTCTTCATTTCCTTTTATTTGTTTGGTCTCAGGAGAAGTCCAGAGTGGTACCGGTGCGATCCTCCTCAGAATACGGCCACCGCACCACCCTCGCCCTCTACCAGACGGGACGGCAACATGCACGCGTCGCCTGCACTAAAGCTGAATTTTTCATGAAAAATGGGATTATCTGGAACGTTGCAGAAGGATACGGATCAGTGACCCCTTTCTGAGAGGCTCAAGTATTACTGCATGAGATTAAAGTGTTTGTTCTGTTGGAGAAACCACAGCCTATATTAGAAAGGATTTACTCTCATTCATGGATGTATTGAAAGAAAAAATGAGCAAAATAAGTAGAATATAAGTAGAATATATAGATCAGAGGTTTCAAACTCATTTTAGCTCAGGGGCCGGAACAGTAAAATAACTGCATAATAACCTGGACATAATATCTACATTTTTTTTTTCTGTTTGTTTTAGTGCAAAAAAGTACAAATATAATTTTAACAATATTATACCTCAGCCTCCAACTTACACATCCCAGTGGATCTACAAAGACCCAAAATATTATAACAGGCATAATATTGTTAAAATTCCACTTATTTTTCTTAATAAATTTTAGATTCATGGTTTTTCAGATTATTCACATTATTTTTCGTAAATGGATGATTGGTAAATGTGAACATTTTCATCATGTAATTTTACTTTTTTCACACTAAAGGAATAAAAAAGAGAAAAAAATGGGGTTGTCATCATTTATAGGTCATTATGCTGTTTTTTTACTGGTCTGATACACATGAAAACAAGCGTGGCCCCTGAACTGAAATGATTTTGACACCTTTGACTGTTAATATATTTAGTGTAATTTTTGCACCTCACAAATTCATCCTGTGGGTCAGATTGGACTCCTTGGCGGGTCGGTTTTGGCCCACGGGCCACATGTTTGACATCCCTGATCTATAGGGCAGGATATGACCTGTTATTGTATAAATAATAGATGGATAAAAAAATCGAACTATTGATTTCAGTGAAGTATTACCTGTCAAATGACCTTAAAGCATAAATCTGAAAATATGGACACAGTGACATTTTCAGAAAGATCAGAGTCTGGTCTTGTTTGTCTCCTTTGTGGTGGTATCGCTCCATCAGTATGAACGTCCCTTAAAGGTTGACATGTCACACACAGTCTATAAATCAAAAAAATGTCTTCCGGTCACTGCAGTTCAATATTTCAGCTCAGATGTTTTCTGTCTTCTGTTCGCTACCTTCAATATTACAGTTGTTTTTATTAAGAATATCGGAGGTTGTATGGATTCTTAAAGTGACAGTGAGCACCTAGTGGTTGAAAATAGTATCTGTAACACTGGGTGGAAGTGCAGCAGCAGCTGTCCAAGTCAAAAAAGTGTTCATTACCTCTGCCAGGAGGTATTGTGATCACTTTGCTTTGTGTGTTTGCGTGTTTGTTTGTTAGCAAGATAACTCAAAAAGTTATGGTCAGATTTTCAGGAAATTTTCAGGTAATGTTGATACTAGCACAAGGAAGAAATGATAAACTTTTGGTGGTGATCGGGGGGGGTGGGGGTGGGCAGATCTGTCCTGGCGGAGGTCTGCGCTCTACGAGTGCTTTTCTAGAAAAGAGAGTGCAGACCTCTGCCAAGGCAGATCAGTGCCCCCCCCCCACCCCCGATCACCACCAAAATTTAATCATTTCTTCCTTGTGCCAGTTTCAACATTTTCTGAAATTTTCATCCAAATCCGGGGCACTGATCTGCCTTGGCGGAGGTCTGCGCTGTCCGAGTGCTTCTAGTTTTGCTTTGTAGCTTCTGAGAAAAAAAAAGTAGTAGCACAGTTAATCATCCACCTGAATACTGAAATTAAACGGATGAAAATGTATGTATGTGAAGTTCTACAACATTCATTATCATCCATCCATTCAGAGCACATGCATATTAATATTTGCCACCATCACTCTTGATTTCCTTTTTTGTGTATCACCTCATGGACTGGATTTTTCATTTTCAGCATTAATTCTGAACCAACAGAACTGAAACCACCCACCTGCATAATTCACAGGGTTTTTTTTTCTACAGAAGTCTCTAATTTGCTCAGTCTTTGTATTTTGGCAGAAATAGACTTTTTTTTTTTTTTTTTTAACTCTTTCTGGTTTTTGAACTACATGTTTATTTAAGAGGATCAGGAGCAACAAATGGATGAGGAGAAAATAGAACTGGTGCTAAAAATGTAGCGTTTGGGTATTGAAATCTTAATAGAATTCCTAAAACACAGGCAAAATCCTGACAAAGTATTAAAGGTCCAGAGAAGAAATAGGATAAGTTTTAATAATAAATGAATGAAAACACCGGCCAAATCCCAATTCACTGCTTGGCCCTCCCCCTTACTCCTACCCCTCCATTTTGCACATTCATGTGAAGGGGTAGGGGTGTCCCGATTCTGGATCAGTAGGAGGGGAGGGGTTAAGGGGGAGGGCTGTTTGGCCCTCAAAACAGAGATTTTTCATCACCACACTACAAACGGAGGGGTATGAGAAATCTCCCCTAATTCTGTTTGAATCCTCTGCAAGATGGAGGTAAACAGAGCAAAAAAGTGCAGCAGTGTGATGAAAGAAGCACACAAATGTATGGGATTTCTTTGTGAACAACTTAATCATTTGATCGTCCGTTTAATGCTGTTTCAATGTGTTATAGATCACATTTTTACGGTTTGCGGTTGATAGCTGCATAAAGGTGCCCAAAGCCCATGGAACAGAGACAGTTAGAGCTGCTGACGGCATGGGGAATTCTTTCAGAAATAAAGTTGTCACATCTGTTTATAGCGGCATCATGACTGCTGATGATGTAACAGGTCTGGAAGGGTTGTCTCAATTCATAGGAGAGTGTTTCGACCCCTAACCCCTGCAACTCTGTTTCAAGGGGTAGTGCCAAGTGCAAGGGCCAAGACGTAGGGGTAAGGGGGAGGGCTAAGAGGTGAATTGGGATTGGGCCTTTATCATGAATATTACCATTTGTTTTCTGCAATGAGAAACCCCTTATTCCATGTCTTACAGACCGCATCTTGAACGGTTTCATTATGTATCTACAAAGCAGAGTAATAGTAAATGTGAATGACAGTAATTATCATTGTGTTCAACATTCAGTGTGTAATATTTACTAACCTCTGACAAAGATTTTTACTTAAAGGTTCGTTCTGTGACATTTGTGCATGCCTGTGTGCTCAAAGGGGATATACAGTATGTAGTATTTCTACTTTCAGGTATCAAAAGATGTTTGGAATAAAGAGTTCTGAAGTTCTTTCAAAGATGCAAATCTATTGGATTGTAGAGATATGAACTGGATCTATTCATAACAATGCTCCAGTGGATTTATGTGACAAAGTGATAAAAGCTGCTGTTGTTTTCACCTCTGGACACAGCTCTAAATGAAAAGAATGGAGTTTGATGCTGAAATCACAGCGTTTCTTCTACTCGGGTGAGTTGGATTATGTGGCTGATGAAGGTATGAAGTTATTATGTGATGTTATCATCTTTGCTAACTTCATTGTTTGTTGTGACTGTGGCAGTTCTGACCTTGTTAGGATGGTTTCAAACTGAAGTGCAGACATTAGCGACACAAACAGGTGATTTATGGTTTCACTGTGGCTGTTTTCAGTCTAAAAGCAGAGCTAAGCTAACAGAGCTATTATGTAAACTATCAGCTGATGCATGTGAACAGTATAAGACACAGTGTTATTTTGATGGTCTAAACTAAACTAAACTAAACTAAACTAACTGTTTATGAGTTTTTGTTTGAAGCAGAAAACTTGATACCATGGTACAGATGTGTGTCAGTAACGATCTTTATACTTTATTCAGTAAATGATGCAGTCTGTGGACTCATAGTGGTTTTGGTCATAAATGTGTTCTGTTATGTGACGTCCTCCTGCTCCTACCACTTTAGAATATCAGTACTATATATAAACCCCTTTAAGTGTTGTTAATGTGTTTATATTGAGCTGAAAACTGGTTATTCTTGATGTTAGCCCACATTTCTAAGCCAACAATACTATTGCATATAATGTAGAGGAGCAGAGGAGAGGCATTGAACAACTCAACAAAATCAGCTTGTTTTGATCAAATCTACACTACAAAAAATGCCAGTGTTAATTTAACACCCAGTGTTGAAATTAACACTCGCAGTGTCGTATCTGTCCATGCTATACAGTGTCAATTCTCAACCCTTCCCTTCTGTCATGGTTCCTTACTTGAAGTGTCCCAGAGCAGTCAGGCTCCACAGGTGTGTTTAACCCTTTCATGTATCAATTATGATTACCTAAATCAAGATATTTTTTTCCTGAATGTTTTTATTCCTCTTTAGGCATGAAAAAAACAATGTGATTGAAATTTTTTTAGGAATCTATTTTTCATGGAGTTACAAAAATGTCCACTCAGCTGGACACCATGCATTTAATTTTTGCTGACAGTAGCGGTATTGTACCCGTGGTGCCATTGTACGATAGCATGAGAGGCTAAAATGGCCCAGCATACCTCACAAAATTTGAATACGGACATAAAATTGTGCCCAGTAGATAGTCAGGTAATGTTTTTATTCCTTTGGTGAGTTTGGCAGAGATCAGGCCTGTGAAGGCTGAGGAAAACCCGTACGAACGCCCTCCTGTGCTGCAACATCGGGACATCGATCAGATGATGGACGGACACAGAAACGTGCATTATATAGTAGGATACTGTGTGAAAACTATTAAATAAAATCATTTTTAATGCTGTGAATCTGATGTTTCCTCACATTTTAACATACTATAATACTAGTTATTACTCAAACAGATACCATGCAACAAAAAAAACAACTTTTTATTTTAAAAGAAATTTAAATTACAGTCTAATAACAATTAGCAACTGATTTACACATATGTTACTGTAGATCAGGTTTAGCAAAAACAGGATCAGTAATGGTATGAATTGTAATGTATTGGGTGGTGCATAAGAGTCCACTATGTTGCTTGATATGCAAGTAAAACAACAACATTGATGAATATACTAGAGAATAGCTGTAGAATAGCTGTCCACTGTGGT
Organism: Sphaeramia orbicularis; assembly: GCF_902148855.1. Classification (NCBI taxonomy): domain Eukaryota; kingdom Metazoa; phylum Chordata; class Actinopteri; order Kurtiformes; family Apogonidae; genus Sphaeramia; species Sphaeramia orbicularis. The sequence goes on from NC_043967.1 coordinate 26,618,717, forward strand.
GACCACTATGCATGAAAGGGTTAATCTCTTCCACCAATGGGGTTGAAGGTGTAATCAGCCGCAACACCTGTTCTTGAAGTGGCCATTTTGAAACATCAAGAGTCTATGTGGCCTCGCTCACTCTGGTGTGGAGCTGTTACGTGAGGGCGTGGCTTGATCTACCCCATTCAGGGTTAAATTTAACATTAGTGTTAAAAATACTGTAATTTGACAACTTTTAATTGCCAATGGTAATACAGGCAATGCTATTTTACAGTAATGTGGTGTTAATACAACACCAACACTGTCCCTGAAATCTGAACACTCCCATATTTGCTGTGCACCTGTCAAGACAGAGGCAGAGATTGAGTTTTTCGGCTTTACTTTTGAGTGTTGTTACTATGTCCATCTTCACATACTGCCTATATATACAAAGTACACATAAGTACACAACAATGTGCAAATCTTAAATTTCACAGTTCTATGGAACCACTCAACTGTCTGTTTGATGTTGTTGTATGCTGTTTTATTTTGCTGAAAGTAAGAGAAAAATCATGTTCAAATCATGCTATTCAATTTAGTCATTTTTATATATTTTTTCAATTTGTCAAATTATTGATTTATATAGGTAATAGCTGTGTGATAGATTGGATCTAGTATTTTTTCTTTTCTCACTATCCTCCTACCGTACATTATCCTTTACATAAATCAGCGTATGCAGGTAAATGTAACTGACAGATAATAATTCTAATGTACCACCATGTTCCAGTATATACAGAAAGGCGCTCCAATGAAAACCAGTATTACTGATGCATTCTGGCAGGTTTAACGGCCCCATTAAATCCACTTGCCAAATAAAAACCTGTTCTGTCTAATCATTCAAACTAATGATCTCACAGTCTTTTGCGTCCGCTGTGAACGCATCATGTGAATGTTCATGTTCGTTCACGGTACGCTTGTGTTTACAGCGGCAAAAACAAACGCGCCGAGACAGAGGACGTCAATTTATATACAAATGTTTAATGGATAACAAAAGGATGGCAGTGAACATTTATACACATTGCTGTTGGTTTGGTACCTGATGGATTATAAAAAAGAAATGTCTATGTTCCTGTTGAATCCCTTGTCGGAGTCCACCTACTCTTCAGCGGGACACAAATGCGGCTCTAAAGCTATAAATACGATTCACAGGTTTTGGCAAACTACCCATCACGCTGGCGATTTGTTGGCATGAAACTGCTCTATGTGACAATAAACTATTGTAACATCCGTTTGGAATGAAATGGAACAAACTGGCTCACGAAGCCAACCAAGCAGATATAAAAAAACACAGCTCGGCAGGCAGCTCAGTTTACTAAGGCTCTGAAAGCACTGCAACACTGGCATGGGTAATTAGCTCCACACCACTACTATTGTACAGATGGGTGACTGCGGTCCTCGAGAGCTGCACTAATTCAGCAAACCTCTCTTTAGTCAGGCACTCCTTCAGACTCCTCGGAGCAAAGTCCTTGTTCCACTCGAGATGTGAAAAACCATCCAGAGTGCAGCAGTGAAGGACTGCAGCGGTGCACCTCGGCCCTGCTCTACATTGTGTTGCTAAGGACAAAAGTAGTTCTCGACAATTGTCTATCCATCGTACTCTGGGCTTCTGGAAATGGATTTTAGTTACAGAGCATGACAAATCACTTCTACGGCCACTTTGTGTGTGTGCGACTGCGATCTGAAGTCTGTTTGTTCAGTAAAGCGGGCCTCGCTCAAGGCATCACGGTCCCCTGCGACAGAGATCGGGTCATCTCCGTATGAACGAAGTACGTCGTCAGATCGCCTTTGCCCTTGACGTTGATGACGCCCCGACATGAGCACATGTACCCGAGGTTGGTTAAGATGCGACTCGTCTCCTCTGTTACCTGGAGCAGAGACATATAAGTCAAATCAAACATTTATAACACACAGGGGAATAAGTGCATCTATATTAAACCCCATATCCCACCTGTATTTTTCCCAGGACCCCGGTGGTCTCCATTCGACTGGCCACATTTACACTGTTTCCCCATATGTCGTACTGAGGTTTCTGAGCTCCAATAACGCCTGCGATCACTGGCCCGTGGTTTATCCCTGATTCACAAATGACACAGAACCACATTTCACTATACTGGTTCGACCTCTACTGTCACAAAGAAACTTCAGAAATTAACTCATAACAATGTTTTTTTATCTGATGAATGATATTTATCCCAAAGAAGTCACTATTTACAAAAAATGTAAAAATCTTGCTCTAAAGAAACAAAAAGTGCATTTTTCCTGTGCATTTTACTTCAATTTTTTAGATACTACTTCATTTTATTAGCGTAACTTCTCTTACTTTATCATAAAATGACAAACCGTTCTTGTATCGAGCTACATAATTCTGTAAAGTGAGATTGTACATGAAACTACATTGTTGCCCATAAAGTTTTCAGACGTATTCCTCTTTTTATTCCTATTTGTGCACATCACTAATCACCTACACCTCATCTATTAAGAATAAATTGCATTGCCACCATCATTTCATGAAAAGAGGCAAAAATATTTTATTCTGACTTCATGGGCAACAGTATAGTGTACTGTATTATAGATTAAAAAAAATGTAAATACTCTTGCAAAGGGATGTCAATATACCCAAAGTTGTGTATTTAAGTCTTTGACAAACTTGGACAAAATGTTAGAACAAATAGCAAACAGCACCTGAGCCCTCTGAAAACCTGGGGAATACCTTTTTATCTGCAAAATTTATTCATTTCATGAGAAGAGGTAAAAATATTTTATTAAAACTTCATAGGCAACACTGTATATAATGTTTATGACTGTATTTTGCACTAATTTTTTTTTTTTACCTGGTGAGACCAAAGAAAATAAGAGTTTCTGGGGGTTTTTTGTATTAATGTCCTGGATGAAAACAAATGACGCAACAATTCTTTCAGATACATTTTTAAAATTAAATTTTTATAGAATGACTGAGATAATAGTTTTCTTTCTTTTTTAAATAAAGATGTGGAAGTCTTACAGTAGATGAAAATGCATTGCCAGGTCTTGGGGGCTCAAACATACAACATCATCATTTTGGCCATAACAGCTAAACCAGTAGAGAACAAATGAAGAACAACTCATTTGATATGTTATTAATGATATATAGTATCTTATATCTATATATTGAAAAGCTGTTCTCCCAACCTGCAGAACGGAACACTGAAGGAGTTCAAAAATTCATGATCATGCTGTAAAAATTGTTCTCACCAATTCGGAGTCTGAAGTCGTTGAAGGAATGTTTGTTGATTACATCGAGTTTCCCGACCAGAGCGAAGGCAAACTCCACCATGGTGCCTAAATGCATGTACTGTCTGTCATGTTCCTATGGGGAATCAAAACAAAGAGGAAAATGATTCAACAGTACTACAGAACCATTTAGACACATCTGCTACTGCCAAAGTAACTTGTAGTGAATATATCAAATAAGATGTAAATACATTAACAGTAATACATCTAGCAGGTCTTAAGCATAGACAGTACATTTGAAGTAAACAGTACACACACAGGTCACTGCTGTGTATGGACTGTAGTGACTGAACATGTGACATGTAGATGATACCTTCCTGTACATAGTCTCTTTCTTAGTCATTATTAATTAACTTAGTCTTTTTTATACTTATTTTATTCTGTTTCTTCTTTTTATTCTTTATTACACCATCCCCTCAAAAGGGAGGCAAGGGGTGTTGTTTTTGGTTTGGTTTGTTTGTTAACACTCTAACAGCAAAACTGTTGGTTGAATTCATACCAAACTGGGTTTATAGATTGCCACTGACCTAGAATAGATCTGGTATCATTTTGGGAACAGTAGGTCAAAGTTCAACTTTTTTGTGAATGTTTAAAATCTTTTTTTCCCCATTTACTTATAATGTGTGAAATTTCAAATGTCTGTAGCAGCAAAACTACTGGTTGAATTCATACCAAATTGGGTTTATAGATTGCCAGTGACCCAGAATAGATGTCATTACAGTTTGGGAAAAGTAGGTCAGAGTTCAAAATTTTAATGAGTTTTTTAAATCTTTATTTTCCTCCCATTTACTTATAATAAGAGAAATTTCAAATGTCTATAAAAGCATCCAATTTGTTTCAATTTACATCAAACTTGTTACATACATAGAGGCAATTGATATGCTGACATCAGCACATGCATAGTCGTGATGACATCAGCTGGATCGATGCCAAAATAAGCTACAATACCACTTGTTCTATACTAGCCACTTTATTCTTAAATTGATATAGTTGGATATATTGTAATAATAGTATGCTAATTCCTTACAACAGTACTCATTTTAATGTATTTTGAATGTTATTTTAAAACGTTTTCTGTTTTTGCTTAGTTTGTACAGTTTGCACTTTATTGTTCTGAGGATATGTGCAATACAGTCACTGATACTTAAAGTATTCATCTTTGTTACGGAAAAAATAGTTTGCCGTTTTAAAAACATTAACTTTACTGTTATGGTTATAACAAGATAATTGCACATTTCATATTTTCATTTATAAAATTGTTGTCTCGGGGAGCGGTCTGGTTGAGTTAATTTGTATTCAAACAAAAACTGAAGCTGTTTTTAATTTGCACAACACACCATTCAACGAAAAGCAAAAAGAATGGTTATAATATTGATGTTTCTTTCGATAAAAGTTGTACTTGAACCATTGTTACAGTTGAGGAGGGTTCAAGAAATTCTTCTTCCAAAGGAGGCCCAAACAGAAAAGGTTTAAGACCCACTGGGCTGCAGTGATGCATCCAGATGAGTTGAGTAATGATTCAATAATGCTTGAACGTTGTGTTTGCCTCCAGTGTCAGAATGGACTTACACAGAATTGCTCATATTTCATCCTGTTCTCAAACCGTAAATGGAAAATGACAACTTTATTGAACACGAGCTGAAGCAACTAAATCAGTTTTGCCAATCTGAAATGGGGGACAATGTGCATAAAGGCTCTCGGTTTTCCCAGGGTCGTCTTTATCATCAAATATGAAGTGGATTAAAGCCGACAGTCGGGCTTTGACCTCGTAGTCCGAGTGCCACTTTGGATCCAACGTGGACGAGGGAACGTTAAACACTGACCGTCTCTGTTTTCTCATTGAGTTACATGTGCAGGTCACGCGATGTGTATTAATGGATGACAGTGAGTGCATGTGTGTTAAATCGTGCCTGTGCACACTCGGGTCCCGGTGTCACATTGAGTCCAGTTGCAGCCATGTAGGTGCTTCCGATGGTCTTTATCTTCTCCACTCCGCTGAACTTTGGCTTGGACAGCAGCTGTGGACACACAAAGGAATGCAGTAAATAACAAAACCTTGGGTGGAACAGGAAATAACACAGATATTAGTCTAATTCTATCACTTTCGCTGCTTTTTCCGACTGCTCTGTGGCATAACCAGGCGTCGTTTGCTTCTCACTGTTTTCCCAAATTGTCAGACAGCCTGGATTATCAATATGAGAGGTTTACCTCATCAAAGTCTGCTATGATCTCGTTGAGGAGTCGGAGGCACTCCAATCCCTCCTTATTGACATCCGACTCTGTGTAAAACTCTTTGAAGTCTGGGATGGAGGCGAACATCACACACACCGACTCGTAGGACTGATGATAAAGGTCCTGATAACAAGCAAGAGGAAGAAGAAGAAGAATGTGAAGTTGTGTTGTATTGATCGAGCAGCGGTGAAGGTTTCAGTCAAAAGAAAACAGCGACTGCAATGAAAAACTGTAAGGATTATATGAAATACATATATATATTAAAGTCACGGTAATAAGAGTTAGTTAGCGCTTACTATTAACCTATTAATATGTTAGTATAGGATTATGAATTATTTATTATTACTGTAGATAAGAACCTTTTAAAGACTGCTCATGAGAGTAGCATTAAAAACATTTATGATGCTTCCCCAACTTATTGAACTGAATTGATCTAAAGTGAGAACAATGCCTCATTAAGGATAAAAAAATGCTTCTTTCCTATCTCAGTGGATGAGTCGATTGCAGTGATAAATGAACCAACACAAGGATTAACTACCAGCCCTGCATTTTGTGGACAACCTGCTCTATCTCCACAGCCAGCAACAGTATAATGCATTTATTGACACATTATGGACTTTTTGCAGCTTCCTCATCCGGAATGAGCACTGCATGTGGTCAAGGTTAATAAAATGTGACTGAAAATACTAAAAAGGAACGGTTAACCCTCAAAGACCTGAAGCATCTACTGATCCAAAATGTTTAATAACTTCTGAACCAATGATTCCACATGTAAATAATTCAGGTAAAATGCAGTTTCTCAGTTTTTTGGCAACATCAGATATGAACCATTTGGACATTTAGAGGCTCCATAGTTAAGAAGGAAACACCACCATTGATTTACCAGTAACCCCCATGTAGTTTGACAAATGACAGTGATTATAGACACTTGTTTTTATGTTCAGCTATTGATATACAGTTCTGTGCAAAAGTGTTAGGCTACCTCTAGCTTTGTTAGTTTTGCAGGTTTGAAATGAGTAAATATATTTATATTTCATTCTCTTTTCTTCAGATAGAACAAGAAAATACAGGAAATATGTGCCAAGCCTTAAATATACACACAAAAACTGAACTAAATGTGTTGTAAAGGTTAAAATCATTATTTAGTGTGACCCCTGACCCCATGACAAGAAGCAGCACAAACAGGTAGAAACATGTGACATGGTATAAAACATCAGGAAATGAATGAACTAAATATCATATTGTCTGAACAAAAAGGTATGATAAGTGTAAACTGAGGTCACACTAAATACTACCACTTTCGTTTATACAAGACATTTTTTCCCTGAAACTTTTGTTTTTAACAAGATAAGATCAGATAAGACTTTACTGATCACACCATGGGGAAATTTAACAGTTCACAGCAGCAATAATAATATTTCACATATTTCACATATATCCAGATTGTATCTTAATACAGAGACTGAGAAATGCATACATTGGGTCATTGAAACATTACTAAACCCAAAAACCTAATGCTGGCCAAGAACTATAGCGCAATACTGTATTTTGCAGAAAAAGTCACTTGTTTCTTCAGTTTTTTTGTGTTTTGATAAAATGACCTTTGGATTTACTTTGAGCTGTTATGAATATCTACATGATCAGTGAATTAAATATAGGAAAATTCCTAATTTTTACTGAAAAAAAGCAAAATACAGTGATTAATCTTATAATAAATGGCGATAAACCACCTAAGAAAGGTTAGATGTTGAAAAAAACACATTTGGAAGTCTTAAGAAAAATAGGTCATTAAAGATTAATAAAGGATCTTAAGAAGGAATTGTTCTTATTTTAGATGCAGTCAGGGCAAAAAACAGTGAATGCATAATAGAGCATGACTACATATTAATAAAGAATTTTTTAAAAAAATCTGTGTTTATGATGCTGTTACAAACAGTAACAAACACCAGGTTTTTTGTTCACATTATTATGCACTCTTCAACACTGTTAGCGAGTGTTTGTAAGTGCTAATAAATGTCTTAAAACACATAATAAGGTTAATAAACATCAAAAAGACTTACAAGGGCTTTATTACCCATTAACTAAAGCCCATTGGAAGGACCTTAATGTAAAGTACAATCATGTCTGTGGGGATACTGGGTTACTGCAGCAGAAAAACACAACTGATCATCAGAAACACAGAAGTAAGAATAGAGAAAATGAGCGTGAGACCAAAAGACAGCACTGGAATGAAATGAAGGAGAAACATAGGAATGGAAATTGTTGGGAAAGTAGGCTACAAAACTTGCAGAATGTATGCAACAGCAGCAGAGCATGAAGAGCAAAACAAAGGGAACAAATGGTGTCAGGTACAACAAACCCTCCAACTCACACATATTGAAGCTTATTTTGGCATCAACCTAGCTGATGTCATCATGTCTATGCGTGTACTGATGTCAGCATTTCAGCTGCATATATATATATATATATATATATATATATATATATATATATATATATATATATATATATATATATATATATATATATATATATATATATATATATATATATATATATATATATATGTGCAAAGTTTGAAGTAAATTGAAACTAAATTGATGTTTTTATAGACATGTGAAATTTCACCCATTATAAATAAATGGGAGAAAAAAAACGATTTAAACATTTCATAAAAAATGTGAACTTTGACCTACTTTTCCCAAAATGAAACCACATCTATTGTGGGTCACTGGCAATCTATAAACCCAATTTGGTATGAATTCAGCCAATAGTTTTGCTGCTAGGGCGTTAACAAACAAAGACACAAAGAAACACACAAGCCAACAGAGCCAAAAACAATACCCCTTGCCTCCCAGGGGGGCGGGGTAATAAAAGGAGAGAGTTTATCAAATCACAGCGGGATAGAGTCTGATGCATGTGATGTTTAAGACTTGATAAAATAAAGGAAAAGGCTCACAAAAGCGTCATGTGTTAAATATGATGGGATGTGTACTGAGTGTCACTCCTTCGCACCTCATTTTTCCAGTTTCGTCCCAGGAAGTGCTCTGCAACGTGGGCGGGTAAGACGTTCTCCAGCAGAACCCGGTTGAGGTTCTCCATGGTTTCGATCTCCTCGCACTCCCTCTTGAACTTGTCCCTCCACAGGAAGTCCAACCTACAGTAATATTCATTCTGTTACAGGAGGACACAGAGTAAAGAGACACCTGCGTCATTCACACCCAGCACTCAGGCCACAGAGGACAAAAAAAAACAAAACAAGAAATACCAAGAAGAACAGTTATTGTTTTCAGCTTCATTTGGTTTGTGTAACAGAAACCTCCAAGTGTGTGTGATTCGGCCTCTTACGGTCCTCCAGCACAAATAGGTATTCGTCCATGAAGCCAGAGTTCTTTTTGTAGAGGAGCGGCAGTTCTAATCATCGTCATCAAATGGAAGCTTTATACGATTTCTGGATAACGGCACCACAAGAAAATAAAGAGCATGCTTGGTATTCATAGAAAATTAATGTTCCAATAAGATGACAATGGAACTGTGCTCCGTTCTCATTGCTCAAGGAAATAAGGGCGGAGATGGGACTGTTTTGCATACAATATAGCCACCGCTTCTTTTGCTTTGCTTATTCAAGCTTGGGGGAGTTTGAAATGCATCTAAATATGTCAACAAGACTCATCCATCAAGGTCAAAACATCCCAGGAGTGTACGTTTTCGCATCAGATGCCATCCCCTGAACGCACCACCATTATCCTCGTATACATATGAGCGCTCCAGGCTACCTGTGGGCTGGTCCCTATACTGTGTACAGAAGTGTGTAGGAGTGTTTCCAGGCTCCTATGAGATATACTTTGTGTGTCTGGATGATGTATGTGTGCACTGAATATCTTTCCCTTGAGATTATAAAATGATGCCAGTTTAACAGGTTCCTATAGAACTATACCACTCCACCACTTAATTCTGTGCTTCAGCGTTGAGCAGGGCTATTATAGTTAGCAAAAACTAAAGACTATGACTAGCTCAAATGAAATAGAAATAAAATGGATATCAACAGAATCTGGAATGAATGATACAACATGAACTAAAATAAAATAGAAGCAGGATGCGAACCCTTTCATTTCAGCCTCATTTTTGTTTTCCAGCACAATTGGGACATTATAAGATGACACTTGAATGAGAATAAAATGGATTTGCACAACATATACGCTAACCTTTAAGAAATAATGGTTTTGTAAATGATAGTTGATAGATATAAATCAAGCATTAACTCATAATCCCAGAAAAATGACAGTAAATCTGAATAAAATGCAACTATATTAGGCCAATTCCTCTACTCATGCAGTTAGAAAAATAGCATACCCAGCTGAAAAACAATAGTTGCACGTGAGTATGGGGGTCAAAGCACCTCAACGCATTTTAGACTGAAAGAGAGACTTTAGTATGATTTTGCAAATGTGGAAAATGAAACTGTAGAATGGTAATAAACCTTCAAAACATGGGAAGTATTTTGAAGATGTAATGAATGGTTGGTCATGTGTCACTCATCAGAACGTGTTAATGTTTTTCTAGCGCCCTCTTGTGGCTTACTGATTGTGATTTTTTTTTTTTTTTTTTTCCCTGAAGAAAATTTTCAGACCCTTTTGTTTTCCTACTAAAATTTCACCTCTGTGCTGCTTTTGGTTTAGTCAAAAGAATAAAAACATCCATGCAAAAATAGTAAAGTATCTCACCCCTTAAAAGACTAATTATAATTCCAAACTCTGACTTACAGACTTAGAAACTCTGGTGTTGAGCGCCTGAAGCTGCATCAGAAATAGACACTGTTTCTCTATGTGTAAATATATGTGTTCCCTTCACTTTGGAAAACAGATAGGATCTCCACGAGTCTACAAAGTAGGCCAGCAGATCAGGAAGCTCATTCCAGATGCTGTTTAGAAACAAGCTAACAAGGCTGCAAATGAGCTCTGCTCCATCGTGCATCTGTTCTTGAGGGATGAATTACAGATGACTTCATTCTCCTAACCTGCTTTCTCCTCCCTTTCACTAAATGGCTGGGAATTAGGCTCATTAGGGATAAACGTAGAACTTTACAAGTCAAATTCGGTGAAAACGAGCAAAAAGCCTGGAAAATAAACACTCTTATCGGACTTGTTGCCCTTTTTAGATCGTTGCACTTCACAGGAGCCCCTGGTGACGTCACTTTTAATTCTGTTTGACCTGCTTCGAGACTTGTTTTGATGGTAATTAATGAAGCATTTTATCAGATTAATTTCAGCCAAACAACAACACCCAGAAGGACAAACCCAATTAGTCTCGAAAGACCTTGAAAAGAGTGTAGCTTGGAATAAAATATGACAAAAAACGAACACAGCAAAGTTTGTGTTTCTGGAGTAAACGTCCCCCTCCCTCCTGATGACGATGACCCAGAATGGAGCTGTTTGGTCCTTCTACGTCTCTCAGGGGAGTCCCAGTTTTGGTTACAGTGGCTCTGGGGGAGGGGAGCCTTCCTGTGCTGAACATCTGCTTCGGGGTCAGAGCTGATGGATGATACCCCAAAAAAGATAAAACGTACAAATGTGTGTCAGCTGAATCTAGTTCCCGTATGAACTGGAGATACTGGACACAGACTAGATAAAAGCCACGAGCCAAACAGGCGGCTCTAATGCAACAGAAATGTCCGTCTGAACATGTTTATCCATCTTCTATCAGACTGAACACAGTTTGTTCCAAAATTCAGAGTGAAAAGGACTGAAAAGAAATTCAGCTCACATCCACTGCCATCACATCTTTCTACATTTGATCAGAGGAAAATGAAATCCGTGATAAAACAGGGAAAGGCATTGTAATGACCAAGAAAGTACGTACCTGCCTGGCTAAGACCAGTAGTGTAATAAAGAAGATGAAGAGAGACACGGAGCCCATGGTCTTTAGATCCTTCAAAACCCCCGGTCTAAGGAGAGAGGGACAGATATGATCCACCATGACTTTAAATTATGCAGCATCAAATGTTCACGTTAGCTTAATTAAGATTATATCAAACTACTCTTTAAAAGTCAGTTTTGTTTTTTACCAATTCAGATTAAATGATTAAAAACAGAGCCTTTATCTTTAATAACAGGCCACATTCACCATTCCACTGTTCATGCTTCACATCCATAATGTAATGTCACAACTTTTATTACCTCCGCCAAGGAACGGCGGGGGTTATGTTTTCATCGGGGTTTGTCTGTCTGTCTGTTTGTTTGTCTGTGTGCAAGATAACTCAAAAACTTATGGACGGATTTGGATGAAATTTTAAGGAAATGTTGATACTGGCACAAGAAACAAATGATTACATTTTTGTGGTGATTGGGGGGGGGGGCTGATCTGCCTTGGCGGAGGTCTGTGCTCTCCGAGTGCTTTTCTAGTTTCCACCTAGAATTGCATTATTTTTGGCCAAGATCTTGTTTTGATGATGAAAGAATCAGACCACTGTGTAAAGTCTTCTCCCTCACATCCCAAAGATTCAGGTCTGAACTCTGTGGTGGCTGATCCATGTGTGAAAATGATCCTGGAGCCTCTTTCACAACTGAATCTGATAAATCCTGGTATTATCATCTTGGAACATATCACTGTCATCAGCATATAAAGAAATTCACTTATGTTCAGCCCTGTTAATTCAGTGTATTCAGGTTCAGCTGACCTCATTTTATGGACACATAACATTGGTGAACCTAGACCTGACCAACTGAATCAATCCCCACATTATAACACTGCCCCTACAGGCTTGTACTGTGGGCACTAGGCATGATGGGTAATCACTTCATCCACCTTTCTCATCACTCTGGTACTATCCAATCTTGATGCTTCCTATCAAACTGGTGGTTGTTTAAGAAATGAGACGCTACTCACTGCATCAGATACAGTGTGAAAGCACTTTTTGCTGCTTAAACACATTAATCACTGCCGTAAATATCCAGTGGACGGGTGTTATGATTCATGGGCGTTTTTTGGCTGGGCAATATAATAATATGTATATATTTGTATATACTTGTGTTCTTATGTGAAGTGAAACTTTAAGTCTGATTGTACTGTTTTTAAATGTTTTGTGAAACTTCCATTGAATTAAGTGTAAATTAATCTTTATTTTGCAATGCAGTCTAAGTGAATAATTCATTAAAGTGTTTATATTCTGTATAATTGGCTTTAACTATCATTAAAGTTCATGGTAGAGCAAAAATCAGCAGTGAAGTCCTTTGTGTTGTAGCTCAAATATTATTGAAAACATCAATGATCTACATTGTTGACATGTTTCAGCACTAACAGCATTTTCTTTTGGGTCATTCCCATGTAAACTGTGCTGAGAAATATACTCAGTGCAATCTAAGTATATGCATGTGAAGTGCTATAGAGCACTGATCTATAATTATTTATCTCTGTCTTCATTTGAATGCCTTGGGTGCATAATGTGAGAGAGCAGAACTAACATGCTAATTTTTTTTCTTTTTTATTATTCACAACCTTATAATTTACCAACCCTCCTGACCCACAATAATGTCACTTCATTTCAATAAAGTATTTTAATCTTCACTGCAAAAATAATCAGCTTTAATTGAACTTCACATTTCTGGTTTTGTAGTCCTGCAATGAACTGGTGACAGGTTCATGGGGTTTAAAATGAATGTGAATAAATGATACTGTGCATTATTCATTCAATACTAAAGCAGACAAAGCGTTCGCACATGCAGAATACCAAACTCAGTAACAATCATACTGTGCGTGAATATATTCAACTGGATTCCTATGATACACAACGTGATGAACACAATTAAAAATGATGGTGTGACTGCAAATTGGAATTTTGTCTGAGTACAATGAATGTGAAAATATAGATTCACACCACAGTATCACAGACGTCTCGCACAGTAGTGACGGACATATTAAGAACATTATTGATTCATTTTTATCCTTAGCCTTTGATTTTCCCCTATCCACAAGTATGGCTTCACTCTTTATGCTAATAAAACCAAAGCAGAAAGAAACACTGACAGGAATATGAGGGTAAGAAAAGTACTTCTTCCCCGCTGTCTCTCAGTGCCCTGAAAACTTTTTTCATAATAGGATATTTTCAGCAGCAGGAGCTGCAGCTGTCAGTCAAATTTGAGAGTGAATTCAGCTCCATCAACACAAACTGTTGTATCTCGCTCTGCCACTCATCATCCTCTTCTACACAGGTTACACTTGATCGACAGTCATGCAGGATATTGCATCCTCAGCACTACCCGGTCTCTGAGGACCAGGAACAGGTCTCGTTTTAATGGGCTGTGCTCAGTCAGTATGTAGCTATTGAGCAGAGTGCAGGGGTCGGGGGGGTAAAACACATCACTTTGGCCTTAAGTGGGTTTAATAATTGATCCATTATAGCCCAGATTAGAAATGTGTGAGAAGACGAGAGTGAAGACATGTTTCCAGGTACCTGTCCAGTGTTCCAGTTGGATACAACGCTTTGCTAAACCCATCCAGCAGGGAGGCGTGTGTCTGGAGGATGATGATGTTGTAGATCACCAAGGCAACCAGCATAACCACCATTTTCAGCTCATAGTTAATCCTGAGGAACACCGAGCACGACACCAGGCCCAGTATGCAGCAGTAGATGAAGTACTAGAGGCAAAAATGGTGAGAGAAAAACCTTGGATCTGACACGAAGCACTGTTTTCATCCTTTAACATCCTCAATAGGAAAAAAGAAATGGGAATGTTGGGCATTTTTTATTTCCTTGAGGCAATAATGACAAAAATCACTAACTGGTTTTTCAGATCCCAAATATTTTTTAAACGGACATTCATGATAAAAGTATTGTTTTACTACCCAAACTGAAAAGAAGAATGAAAAGAATAAGTAAACAGTATTTTGAAAACATCTAAACAGAGGGTATTGAGACATTATATTTAATAAAAGAATGTAAATTCTTTATCTTAGTTTCACTTTTACCATAAAAGGTGAATTCATCTGTTACTTTCGCATCACCACCTTTAGCGAATTCCACAGACTAATTCAGCTAATAGCCTAGCTTCACTAACCTTAACACAAAAGAACAAAACCACTGGTTTAGCATCACTACCTTAAGCTTTTAATATAGGATTCTATCTCAGCTATTTATTAGAAAATTATTTGAACGCTATAAAATAGTTTGTTATCCTAAAATGTTACATAATTCTGTTCATTAAGACAGTAAAATCTAGAACATGTAAAAAAATATTTGAAAACAGTTCTCATTTGAAAGGTTTTTTTTTATAATAGAACATCCTGCAAGAAAAGAATCCGAAAAGGCAAGCTATTTCATAACACAGTGAGGTTAAATATATTTTTGTATAACACATTTAGTCTGAGTGGAGAGTGTAAAGGGCTGTGAAAGTGGTTGAGCAGGAGATTTAAGGGTTAACTAAACACAAACATGACTCTGCTTTCATCTGACATACATTATCTATTACATTATAGATGATCTACCATTATTTCTCATCTCTGCAGGTTCTTCTGCCAAATTGTAAATGTCAACCATAATGTATGCGAGGATGAAAATCGTGAAAATGTGTCTTTATTATTTCATTATAACACGTTAGCAGTGGATGTGCTGCTGTGACGCTGGTGAGTCAGCCAACACAAAGTTACAAAGCAGGAATAGAACTGGAGTTTGCATACTGACAGAAAAAATACATCAATATGTCAATAACCTTACACAACACAAACAGATTTCATTTATATAATACCACAGAATGAAAAAGTAGCCATTCTGAAAGTATGTACTGACATCTCCGATGGGAACCTGGCTACATGTACAATATACTTCACAACGTCAGAAGAGAAAAAGATTGGAAACCATTGGTTCAATCTTTAACAAATAATTTGAATGTAAGAGCTTGTTTATTGTGTAAAATGTATATCTGATAAGAAACATGTCATCTAGGAGGAATAATATTTCTGTCTGACATGTAGCACAAAATGGAAACACTTAAGTAAAGTACATACCTCAAATCAGCGCATGTACAGCACTGAAGTGTTTTTCCTACTATTAAAACCATTACAGGCACAGCACTGAAGTGTTTTTACAGCACGACAGCTGAATCAAAAAGGAAATAGTATGCTGAGAGTTCTCCACAAATGTGTTTTTAACAATTTAGGTTTGTTGTTGATAGAACATTTTTATATATATATATATATATATATATATATATATATATATATATATATATATATATATATATATATATATATATATATATATTTATACATATAAAGCCATTTGAATTACTATACAGTATTTTAATGACACACATTACTCTCACTCAAATATTTGACGTATTACCTGAGAAGATGGAGATGATCAGCATTTTCATATTGAGTATATTGTGAAAACCTATTATCTCTGCTTTTTTTTTTTTTTTTTTTTTTAAATAGATAGTGTAATGAATACTGGTTCAAACTGTATGAAAACATTTAGTATCCCATTCTAACATTATTATAAGTACCATCAAATCTGACATTTTATTGAGTTTCGTCTGAAGGGGAACAATATTTGCTTTCATTTTATGTTAACAAATAAACAAAAAGGTTGAAACAGGCCACTGGACAGTATCACACAGACTTTTTCAGGTAAACAGCAGTTTACTATTCATGACTAATTATGGAGATTAACTCATAACGTCCATTTCTTCCAGTGTTGCAGTCTCAGGACAAAATTTGTTTGAGATCATCAGAGTTGGAAAAAGTCAGAATATCTGCCAAATGTCTTAAAATGAAAAAAGAAAAATTCTGTATCATTACTCGCAGACCCTTCAGATTATGACTGAAACAGTGAGTGTAATTAGGGAGTCACATTCAATGCAGATTGGACTAAGATAATATGGTTTTTCCAAAGTGTGCTTCAGTTTACATTGAGGAGCAAAATTTTACATGTGTTCATAGGAATTATTTTACACCTGTCCACCTTCAGAAGATGTTCCCCAATAATTATAATTTTTGCTATAAGTGTAAGACACGTAAAGGAGCATTTATGCATTTGCTTCGAGCACATGATCATATTCAGACATTTTGGTAAGAGGTACAACTCCACTGTATTTGTTAAACCATTTCCCTTGTCTTTGTGGTCTTTTCAATATAAATGTAAAATCTATGTTAACTATTATTGAATTTCTTGCAAAATTTTTTTATATTTTGTTATGGTGGTTGACATGTGGATTCAGATCCCTGCTCAAATTAATGACCTTAATCGTAAATCTGTGGAAATTTCAACACTTTTTTACACAAAATTTTGATTTGTCTCCGGATAATAATGACTGATGTTACTGCTGGTTTCTATTATGTATCTACTTATGTATTTTTACATAATGTCCATGTATGGGTACATATGCAGTGATCTTTGTTAGATTGTTTTGTGGTACTTACAGGGCAGCACCTATGTTAGTTTGTGTTTATGTGTTTGACATAGTGAAAAAGGCAATAAAAAATGGGTAAGAATGTAGTTTTAGATACATATCAAATACAAAAGTCGCATCAGTTGCCTTTTTTTGTGGTTGTCTTACTGGCAAATAAATCTTGGCTGCTCCTGTGTTTTCCTCCTGGCCGTCCATCAGCAGGCTGTCATTGGACTGATTCACTGGTGGAGTGCTGATCAGCATTTCAGGCGGGGTACTTGACGGAACATCTGGTGATCCTCCAGGATCCTCGACGAAGAACTAATAACAGACAAGAAACAGGCCTGAGATTTTGTGTCATCATTTAAATGTCACAGTTACTAGAACTGATTGCATGTTAGCAGTGTGAAGATTTTCCCAGAGGACACATCCGTTTTAACAGTCTGACTAATTATATGCTGAGGAAGAAGAGAATGACACTGGTGATATTTCTAAATGCCTACAATAAGCATGTGATTATAATAACATGAAACATTTTAGCTTTTTTTTTAATCAGGCTTGAGTTAAGGATACAAGTAAACATGCACTGAAAATATAGTAATTATCTCCACCAAGAAGATTATACAGTATTACTCCCATTTGTCTGTTGGTCTGTCTATCAACAACAGAACACAAACACTCATGCATTGATTCTTATGAAACTGAGGTGGAATGGTAGGGCATGGCCCAGAGATAAAACACATACATTTTGGAGAAAAGACATTAATCCTCAAAGACCTCAACAGCTGCCACCAAAAATATTTACTGATCTAAAATGTTTAATAACTTTGGAGTCAATAATCCTATCAATACCTTTAAATAATTCAGATAAAATGCAGTTTGTCAGCTTTTCAGCAGCATCTATATGACCCATTTGGACGTTTAGAGGCTCCACCCACGTGGTTTGACAAATGACAGTGGTTTCAGACATTAATGGTATATTTTGTTGAAAAGGTCACTAAAATGTTATGTTATATGAAAATCTACAGGTCACTAAATTAACAACAGAAAAAAATACAGGTTTTCACTGAAAATGGAAAATACAGAAGAAATGATTATAATTAATGGTGATAAGTCACCAAAGAAAGGTTAAATGTACAGAAAAACTGGTTTGGAAATCCCCACAAAAATAGTTGTAGATCATTAAGGGTGAAAAGGGGCAGAAAATGTAAGTTTCTCATCGTTCTTTTCTGTTTTAACTTTAGAGATCCACAGACTATCTTAGAACATAGAGAGGACTAACCAGACTACAATAGACTTGTGTTACCATGGTAATAATCAGTTAGACAAAACAAAAGCAGAAACCAGACTTTTGTTATTGTTATAAATGGTAATGTTGTAGTATTCTTTGGTCATGAGGCAGATCCTGAAATCACTTTTTCTGGTTTGTATTTTGACCTTGACTATATTTTTACTTTATGTAGTCTTGGTTTCAGCCAAAGAGGACTTATTTCAAGTGGTTGTATTCGACTAAAACCACCTGCACCCTGCCTGTACCCTGAGCATCATGACTGTGGTGTAAAACATTCTGCTTCAAATACAAAATACAAAAAAATAACTTTACTCATTCCTCATTTTAACCCATAAAGACTCAAATATACACCAGAGACCAAAAGCATCTACTGATCTAAAATGTTCAATAACCTTCGAGCCACTAATCCCATCAATACATGTAAATAATTGGTGTAAAATGCAGTTATTCATCTTTTCATGCTCATCAGATATGACCCACTTGGACGTTCAGAGGCTTCGCAGTGAACGTGGAAACACTGTCATCTTATACAACATCAATTCATCAGTAAAACCCATGAAGTTTGATCAATGACAGTGGATGGAGACACTTTGTTTATGTTCAGTTAATGATGATGATGCTGAAAAGTCAATCTTCTCAAGTTTTCTCTGTTTTTGGTATGATAACCCTCAAATGTAATCTCAGCAAGATGATTAAAGTACATGATCAGTAAAACAAATATAGGAAAATACCTGATTTTCACTAAAAAAATGCAAAATGGAGTGTATAATATTATGATAAATGGTGAAAAATCACTTAAGAAAGGTTAAATAGAAAAAAAAATCATAATAAATTTTGGGAACTAACACAAAAGTAGCACCGGGTCTTTATGGGTTAAACGATTTGGGAAGAGGCTGTGTGTATCTGGAGGAGATACAATTTCGGCTGTGATTTGTGGCTCATTCACTTTACATCTGCGTCCTTCCTGATGATTATTAAGATGTCTATTAAAATGATTATTATGTCTGTGTTGTGATCAGAAAATTTACTGCATCCTACCATATCGGTCATATTCTAATTATCCTATTGATAAAATGCAATGTCTTTGCTTGTATCTGATCTAAAGTTGATCTCAGTTTGTGTGGCTTCAACTACAAAATGACATGATGAGAGTCAGTAAAACTAACACAAGTCATAGTCGGTGGTTTTATAATATTGTGGAACATAAACTGGTTGGACTACTGGCCTTGGTGGGGGTCTGTGCTCTTTAAATGCACTTCTCCTTATTAAATATGCATTCAGTTCATGTCACTTGTGGATGTGGACACAAAAGTGGAGCAGCAGATGGATGATTAGTGAAAGAACATTTGGTGTCATCTTTTACACCTTTCACCTTTCACACTGTAAATATTTTAGATGCAAATAAGAGAATTAGGCAAGTCTTAGTGTTGCCTGATCCATTTGTTTGATTATACTGAAATTACAAAAACACCCAGTGCTGTATTTTATTTAGGACAGCATATGGAAGTGACCCAAACCAGAGTTGGCAAGATAAGAGGCCCCAACATTTTATCCAAACATTGTTAGATCATTCTTTGGACCTTTTATATTAAGAATGAACTCCCACCCCATTGTGTAATCTTCTAAATAATAAATACACAAAATATACAACTAAACTACATGTTTGGTGGCATCATCTAACAGAAAAGAAAAGAAAAAAAAGAAAAGAAAACAACATATAAAAGAAACAAGAAAATAGATAAGAAAAAGACAAAACAAAAAAAAAAGTGGTGTCAGGCACAACAAACCCCGCCCCTCGCATGTATTGTAGCTCATTTTGGCATCGATCCAGCTGATGTCATCATGTCTATGTGTGTGCTGATGTCAGCATATCAATTGCCTCTATATATGTGCCAAGTTTGAAGTAAATTGAAACAAAATTTATGTTTTTATAGACATTTGAAATTCCACCCATTATAAGTACAAGGGAGATGAAATAGATTTTAAAAATTCATAAAATATTTGAACTTTGACCTACATTTCCCAAAATGTAATCAGATCTATTCTGGGTCACTGGCAATGTATAAACCCAGTTTGGTGTGAATCTAACCAATACTTTTGCTGCTAGAGTGTTAAACAAACAAACAAACAAACAAACAAACTGAACCAAAAACAATACCCCTTGCCTCCTCTTCGGGGGTGGGGTAAAGAAGAGAAAAATAAGAAAAGAGACAAGAAAAATAGAAAAAAAGAAACGAAATAATTTACAATAGCTGTAAATGTTGTGAGATTAGTTCTTAGTTTTTCTCAGTTATTAATGTGCTCCAGAAATAGGCGCCATGTTTCAAGAACCAGTCTTTCATTCACATTCACAACTTGCTGTGTTGTAAATCAGTCCCATCCTGTGTTTCAGTGATGATGATGCAGTCACTTTCTGTTGTGTCACAATAATTCCCCATCCTACCGCAATAACATACAAAAATTCAGATTTAAGACACTTTCCCTGTTGCTCTTACATCTAATCTGTGATGTCTGTAAAACAAGAAAAACACACATATTGTCACTTTGCGTTGAACTAATTGCTTCATTCTCTGCTCATGAACACTGACAGATGTGTGAAGAGTTTACAGTATCCGCAAATGTGTCAAAAACAAATCACTTGGCTTGTGTTCTAAAAATAAATTCCACACATCTACATATATCAGTGTATATGAAGTATTGAGACAGAAATCCTTACAGCACTGATGGAAACATGAAAGCACAAACAACTGTATGATGAGCACAGGATGAAGCGTGGTGAGGCCTATGTTTACCACAGGATGCTGAGTACTGGACTGCACTTATTGGACAATAGCATGTAATTAAGATTCTCTGTTGTCTGGAATTGAACTGTAGAATTGGTTGAATGATGAGTGTTTTACTGATGTTGGTAAATCAATGTTTTTCTAACTCTGTGTATGACGGTTACAGATGCTATTTTTTGCCCATCACTTGCCATGTTATTTTATGTGGGTTGTTTATCCTTACATTTTCTACCCTGTATAACAAATGGAATCCTGTCTGCTGTGTGACTGCTGTCTGATACGACAGTATTTCCTCTCACCATGTTGAAGACAGCCATCACCAGTATAAGAGCGGTGGTCATCATGGTGAGGACCAAACGCAGCCAGGGGTTATTGGTGACAATGATGCGGGAGGAAGTCGGGAACCAGGAAAGAGAGCAGGAGGAACCTTTTCTTCCCTGCTGAGGACGCAAATGAACAGAGGAAATGTTTACAAGTAAAGGAAACAACAGGTCGAATAGAACATCAGGACTGTGTCCATCACGGTTCCCTCATTCTTTTCTTATTTTGTCTTGAAAAGCACTATATAAGCATCATCTTCATCATTATTATTATGTTGTTGTTGTACCACATAGAACCTCTTTAATAGGCTTTGACCAGAGTTTATTTACCACATTAATATCAAAGGGTCACAATTCTGAAAATGAATAAATAGAATAAATTTGCTAAAATATCAAGTGTTAATCCACATCACTGACATAACCCAGAGTCTAATCCCTCTAAATAAATTCCACTAGAATCTACAGCAAATAAGCAATAATTTAATGGACATTATTCTGAAAATAATGGTCAGGATATACGTTTGATAAAAGATTTAACTCACTGAATGTGTAAAATAATATGCAATATTTTTATGATAGTGTTTGACACTGTCTAATAACATAAGAGAAAAGCTTTTTGAAGGTGACACATGAGACAAAAATGACTATGAAGTGTGATAATTCTCTCTTTTGTTTGACAAAAACTGTTGGATATTTTCAATAAAAAACATTTTACAAGCAACATTTATGTCACATTTATATATTTCTAACAGATTTCCATTTTCCAAGAAATGTTTTTGATTGAATGTGCTCTGTCACAGATAAAAGAGCATATCCTGTAATATGCTTTGATACATAACAATAATAAGACTATACACACATACAGTGCGTTTGAGCGTATGTAACATGTCTTCCTCATTAGTCGCTTATGTGCTCTTTTTACTGCACAAGTTTTTATTGAGAGGATGCTGAGCAGTAAATGATGGTTAGTACAAATCTCACTGAAGTAGATTTCTGGGTCAGGACACATTCAAGGTTATTGATAGCCCCCTGTTAATTAGAAGTGACCCACTTACAGGGTGATAATATTCTCTTGAGAAAGAAGTGAGGGGAGAGACAGGCTCTTAGGGGAGAAATCATTTATTGATGCTAGCGCTTGTGACAGGTAGCTGTTGACGCTGGAGACAACTAATAACTCCTGGATAATGAACAACAGCAGTGAGGCGCTGAGAGACATAGAAGAAGACTGCGACTGAGGGGGTTCATCCTGGAAACATCCTATTATCCCTCTCCAACAAATAAAGTATCACATATTTCTTATTTTCAGTCTACACAGAAAAACACAACATTCTAAAGTACAATTTAGTCCCTACTCAAACTCATATTTGTGTCATGTTTTCAGTGTCTGATGAAAGTTGTGATACAAATTGATGCCAAAAATAACAGATGAATGAAATATACGATTTATATGTCTGTTGTGGAGATGCATACTAACTGCAGAACACATTACAGTTACATAGCTGTTGTACTGTATATTTAGTAAAGAGCTGCATTCACATGGACTCTAGTATTCCACTAATAATAACAATACCAAGCAATTTACAATAAAAATGCCTCATGTAGCCACATCAGTCAGAAAAGACTAACTCAACATGCACCTGTTGACAGGAGTTACCAGATCTATTAATGGTTTATTAACCAGCCCATTAAGAAAATATTATAATGTTAACACAAAATTTCAATTGTTTCTCTGTGGGAATGATAAAAGACCCACTCCACATCTACAATGGGGTGGGTCTAAGGTGGTCTGATCCCATGACGAGGACACATGCATTGAGTTTTGCACCTGTCGAAGATTCTACCGGTCCTGTCTTAGCAGGAACCCCTGAATGCAACATGAGATTCTGTAAAAGACACTTTCACTCTATCTGTGCCCAAAACACACTGTAACCAGGGTTTTCCCCCTAGATTTATGGAGAACTTTTATGCTATGGCTTTCCTTTCATGGTAGTGAGATTTCGGGATGGTGGGTGGTGTTATCTGACAAAAACTGTGTTTTATTTCCACATATTTTTAGGCTGGGTTTGTGGAGGATTTAGACACATGGCTGGGGGTTGAGATCCCATCGCCCATTATAATTACCATAATTACCATTTCTGTGTACAGAATTTGGAAAAGCTGGAACTGATCATAAACAACAAAATGGCTGGAAGTCCACCAGGTACCACCTCTGACTATTTGGTCTGGAAAAAGTCAGTAAGTTAGTTTTGACATGTTTTAACTATTTTAAAATAGACTGGATCAGGTTTTCTGCAATATAGCTCAGGTGCCTCAGGCTCATAATAGTAGACACCATGATATTTTAAAATGCTTATGTTCTGTGTAGGTCATCTCAGTTATTTCAGATCCTACTCATGCACTGCTTGGCCTGAGGACAGTTGGTTTTGGTCAGTAGATGTGTTATGATATTTAAATGCTCAAAATATGTTGATTTGATTTGGTGCATTGTTGATCAATGATTCAGTTGCATTTGATGTGATTGAAATCATCCCTGAAACTTGTACCAAATGTTTTCGCTGCAGCCAGATAAGACAAAATAAATACCAAAATGGAATAACTCTTAGAATTTAACAAGCTAGCCTGATTCAACATTCTCAGTCTGGTACAGCCCTAGTATCTTCCATAATAAAAAACAAGACGCTGATCATATAACAAAAATCGATAAGGATTTGGTGAATTTAATCTACCAGCTCATTCCAAATTCCATTCAGATAAGATGCTTTAGGATGTCTACATTAACATCTTCCTGGATCACTATTATTATGGTCTATGTAAACGGTTAAACTGGAATCGCAATAATTTGGTTTGAGAAATATGGTTGATGTTGACATGAACATGACTGTATCATCAGCATATAGAGAGAACTTTCTATATTACAGTGGCCTTAACTATATTAGAAACGTGACCAGACTTACATTAATCCACTTACTTTCCAACTTTACTTTCCATAATTTATACTGCAGCAGAGATTTGAGTGTATAATGAATGTGTGTATACACTCACAAATTCATGCAAACCCACCAAAATGTGACCAGCGAAGCAGAGGAGCAGGATCAAAGCCAAGAGCAGGAATGCCAGGCCAAAGGAGATTCCCAGCACAGCAGTTCTGCAACACACACACATACACACACATTTCTCTAAACTTCTTGGCAATTTTCTACCCTCTGCACTGCCATCCACTGCAATAAATATAATGAAGGTCTCAATGTATTCTCCCCCCAACCTGCAATCCATTTCCATTGACTAAGCATTCATCAAAAGTGGATTGTACAGTAGGATATGTGCATCGTAATGAAGTTAGGTTCATGTACAAGGTTTTTTTAAGCAGGTACATAGAGCGGCTGATTTAAGGACCCTGGCCATAAAACAGATGATGTCACATCTAAATGTGCAGAGCGATGCTGCGACAAACGCAGCCATGATAAAGAGAGTGAGAGAGAGGTGAATTAGAAAATCAATGGCCTCTCAGATGGTAAATTACACCTTTGGCTCTCAGAGGCAGTAAATTAGCATGACCATGAGGTTTTCTCACCCTCCATGCCATTAAAGAGACGCCACTCTTTGATTCACCTGATCTATAATCACTAGCAGACATGGTGCCCTTTCATCTGTATCTGCTTTTTAGCATTCTGCCTCTTGCTCTCTGGGATCTTTCATTTCAGTGCGCTCCTGTGGATGAGACAGCTGGCGTCAAATGGCTTTTTCACATCAGCTTGCTGCCACAGCTGGAGTTTGCTGAAACTCGGGGGGATTGTGCAGTGTAAATCCTGTGAAGGGGTGCCGGCTTACCTGGGCAAGACGAGGACCTGCACTATGAATATACAGCAGAATATGAGGCAGGCGCAGGTAACGTAGTACTTGAAGGCTGGTAATGTTGTGGATCTGTACTGTTGAGAGAACATATGGTTGTAGCGTTCACGAGGAATACATATAAATAAGACAGATTATCTACAAAATGTTACAAATGAGCTGAGGCCTGGTGTAATTAAATCTTAGTCACGGATACCTATACAGTTCCACTGATTGATTTTCACAGTGAACAATACATGCAGGTGATTTGTATGCATTCATCTACCTCTTTCTCCAGGGTTTTATTGTGAAAGAACAATGAGATCCTCTGGATGTCCTCAGACTTCAGCCACTGTCTGGAAACACAAGAGGTAGACAGTGTAGGCACAGGATCTGAGCCTTTGTTACGTGGCACATACATTTTCACAATCAATAAAGCTTCTGTTAAACCCTGTGATCAGTGTTGGCTCATCTACTCCACAACTTCTGATTCGAACATCCTTGTTTGTTTTTTTTAGTCTAATACAAAACCATGTATCTGTAGATGTGTTGATGTTAAATGTTTGTGATAAACCGAAAATGTTTCTTTATGAGTTGAGTTCAAAACTGTCCTTCTTAAGCTTAATAAACTTAAAAACCCTCTTGTATAAGAGGAAAACACAAGGTCATACAACATTCTGCAAAATTGTATAATATGATGCTTTGTTGAAGATGAAACAATTTGACAGTGTAAAGTAGTTAAAGCCCCTCTCCACTCAAAAACCTCAGTGGTCTCCAAAGTTTAAGGTGTATACTCAAAAGCAGGATTTGTGACAAAGTGTGACATAACTTTTACAAGTCTTAACCCAAAGTCATCACTGCTCATACACTGAAATTGACTTTAAATGCAGGAAATGTGTCTAATAGTTAAAGTGCTGAAATCAAAGATATTTTCATATGTAATGATTCTAAAGGATATGTTGTTCTGAGTTTTTAATGAGGACACTGAACTTTTTCGAGTAAAACCCTTACCAGAAGAAAACTTATTATTCAGCACAGAACATATTCAGGATGTCTAATAACAGCAGTAAACTGAAACAGAAGTATGAACATCATAGATAATGATAAAACACATCTGGGATCATTTAGTTTGTACTCTTCAGGTACATTTAGCTGATAATAGTTTTATTTAGCTGGTGGAGTATTAGTGCTCGTACTAAACTGAAACATCTGAATATTTCCACCACTCATATGAGACTTTAAATTCACTCTAAGTGATGTAGAAATTGCATAATATCTGATTAGTTTTTAATAAAAATGTGCAAAGACAACACCTCTTTTCCCCATGGATACAGCCAGAGAACATGTCTTTGTTTTATGGGTCACAGAATAAATGGCAAGATGCCACTTCTCATTACTGAATGTTTTGACATTCAAAATAATCTTGCTGTTTTGAGATGCAAAATCACTGAAACATAAAGATGAGGATGAAATACGTGGTTCTGCTTAGAATGAGATGCTCAGACGAAAGTAAAAGAAGCAGAAATATAAAACAATGACAAAACTAGAAACATGACTCACTTCTGTGAGTTAAGGCCATCAATGGTGCGAATCATTCGCTCATTGAGTTCCTCCTCAAACCTCCTCCTCTGAGATTTGGACCTGGCATTGATCAGAGTACAACACACATCTGAATATTAACACAAGAGATGCTCTCATATTGGTGAAAAACCTGTATTACTTTAGATGAGTTTTCACCCTCGCTCACCTTTCTCGTCTCTGGAAGTGGTACAGCCCCATGGGAACATCCTGAATCAAGAATCAAACCGTAAATTACTTGAATATGAGTGACTTTTATCTGCATCTGTGTGAATGTAATCATACTAACAGTGGTGTTGATCTTCCCGTTGTCTGTAGTCATGCTGTCCCGATGGTGGAGGTTGGCAAAAGGCTTGGCAGCGCCCCAGGACTCCAGGTAACGGGTCATCCTGACAGACGCTCTCATCTTCCCACTGTCCATAGAGTTACGAGAGCGAACCCCCAACAGAGGACTGTGTCTGTCGGTCTGAGGGATCGAAACAGGATGACAAGACAACAAGCAGTCATTACGCTAAAGACTCTTTGCATAATGGTCATACCTGAATAAATTAAAAAGCCATCAGTTCCTGCTGATTTTAATTCAGTTTTTAGTTTGGTAACAAATGTCATGCAAAACATACTGTTGGAGGTTAAAGCTATATTTTAGTATTGCTTCTTTAAAGCATTCATTAACAGTTTTGCTAAAAACATGAGTATATTGTACTGCAGAGATATCAACAACAGTTAGCTAAATGCTTACTGCACCAGAGTAGTGTTGAATCACTGTAGCTTCCAGTCTGCCCTCAAAACAATATGGGACAAATTACTAAGTAAACAAGATTAGAAGAACTTTAAATGTGTGTTTATACACCTTGCATGCTAATATACAAATATTAAATACTGGACCTTAAGTCTTCCAAATCATACTTTTAACAGAGATAAAGTGAATTTAATTATATATGTATGATGTCAATGGCTGCAAAAAAACTTGACCCTGAAACTGTATCAAACATAAAGTTCAGAAAGTGCAATCTAATGTAAAGCAGCCACTTTCGATATGTAAAAAAAAAAAAAAAAGAGTAACTGCTGAGGAAAGAACTGAAAACAGACTATACATATCTATGTTTGTGCTTATGAGGCCAATAAATACCAATAAACTAAATCTCTATAGACATGATAGCATGCTGACCATTATTATATTGACTGAAACAGAGTAAACAGAACTTTTATACATCTATTGTGCTCAAACTCAGTGGGTGTAAAGAGGACCTGGCGCTTTAGGAACAATGTTCGATCCATTGCTCTTGACATCCCTAACCTGACTGTCAGTGTTTTGAGCTACTTCAAATACTTCCAGTGAAGAATGATGCAGCTCTCCTTTTAGCTTGGCATGTATGCTGAGAGGCTCTCTGACAAAAAGCCCATCACTTTACTGCTGACACAAGTGCTGTCCTATACAATACAGCCATACAGCAGCGAAAAGGGCAGAAATGACTTTTTCTCCTTTTTCAACACTTTGACAAAAGTGGTTGCTTAGCACAGGTGAATACTTAATCACTTACGATGGTAAAAAAGCATGAAGTCTGTCGTAAAAATAGCTGAGAGAGAAAGAGGGGAATAAAATAAGAAGTGAAACAGATAGTGTTCATAGGGGGCCACGTTCATTTCCTGCAGATATACTGAACATCTCTGACAGTGACAATCAATAACAGTGACAGTGGAGATGACACCTCTTGTGATCCACGATCCGTATTTAGCCTTTGCTCTATTTGGGGCATCTTCAGGGCATCAACAGGCTTCATCAGATAACCAGCAGGATATAGAAAATATATTGTTATTAAAGAAAAAGCCAAGCAATAATGAGAATAGTTGTCACAGAGGCTACATTTGAACCAAAATCTGCTGGTTTAATTAGTTATGCAGCAGTAATGGCATAATAACAGACAATAGCAGACAATACTATCTATATGACAGGCTGGAGCTTTCTGGATCTGTGAAATTACCTTTTCAGCTGACAAGCATCATATGTGTTACTTGTGTCTTTCCATTGACTGTAATACAATTGTTTTCTGAAATTCTGAAGGTTCCACTGGGTAAAATTGGAAGGAGCATGACTTTGGCTGAGGCTGGGACAAACTTAACTACCACTGAGGCCCTATCCACAATAAGGATATTTCTCTAAACAAATAATTTCTTCCTCTTTTTTTCTCTTTTCTTTGAAGTTCTGTTTAAATGACCTTCATTTAATAAAATATCTTTGTCCACACAACAACACAAAAATGACTAAAAAGTGGTACAAATGCATGGTCAAACCATTATTTCTGGTGGATTTAACTGTGTCATGTTAGAGATAGAATATTCTTCAGTAAAACATTATTTATCTGTGGATGTGAGGCCCAAATGAAAAGGAAAATGTTTTGCAAAATATCTGCATTAGTGCGGATGAGGCATGAAATATGATTTAATACCCCAAGTATCTCACTTTAACACACTACATCTCATCCCTTAAAGACCAAGAATAAATTTGTGATGACTTGAAAAATTTTTTTTTTTGCTATATTTAACCTTTCATGAGTGATTTATTACCATTCATTATAATATTATCCTCTGTATTTTACATTTTTCAGTGATCGTCACATATTTTCCTGCATTTAATTTACCAACCATGCAGATATTCATAAACGCTTGAGTGAATTCAAAGGTTATTATATCAGAACAGAGAAAATTAAAGAAAACGTGACTCTTTCAGCAAAATACATCACTAACTGAACTAAAAACACTGTCGTTCATCAAATTATATAGATTCTATTGGTGAATCAAAGTTGCAGAAGGTGACAATGTCTCCATCTTCACAACAGAACCTCTGAATGTGCAAATGGGTCAAATCTGATGCTGATGAACATGTATAGGATTAGTTGTTCAAAAGTTATTGAACATTTTAGATCAGTAGATGCTGTCGGCCACAAGTGGCTGTTTAGGTCTGTGAGGGTTAATGTGATTGAGGTTTTGTTTCTGAAAACTGCGAAAAATGCCTAAATCACAAAATTAAGATTATCTTGTTTGCTTCCTGTAATACATTACTTGTGAATATGTTTCTTCAGTCATATATGGCAAATAATTTTAGCAAAGAAAAAGTTCATGTAGCCAGAAAACAACGAATAAACGTAAAAAAAAAAAAAAAAAAAAAGTCACAATCTCTGGAATAATAAGAATATACAGTTTCAGGAGGGGATGTTTTGCTTTTCCTGTCAGTCACTAACACCACGATCATCTGTTCTAGCATAACCTAGCCAAATGAAGTTAAATTACATACAAAAATATTTTATTACTTTACAAGATCTAGTTGCATTTATAGTCACAGATCAAAGAAGCAGCCATCCTCCACACTCCACAATAACAAACAGTTTATTTTTACGACTTATTATGGAGTAGGTGTAGTAACATGTGATTGAGTGGGAGAACCACTGTTGCTAATGCGCTCCAGTTTTCATAATGTTTGAGTGTTTGGGGAGAGGTCATACTAAATATGGCTGCAGTGCG
Organism: Sphaeramia orbicularis; assembly: GCF_902148855.1. NCBI lineage: Eukaryota > Metazoa > Chordata > Actinopteri > Kurtiformes > Apogonidae > Sphaeramia > Sphaeramia orbicularis. Next base: position 26,648,943 of record NC_043967.1, read on the forward strand.
TTACTGAGCCATGATTTCTGACCTGCCCAACAAAACCTGAACAAACAATCCCTTTACAAGGATTTTAATACTCTGCAAAGAACAAAGTGATATAAAAAGATCTGAGCACAGCTGCTGGAGCTGCAACAGTTAGGCAACACTGATGAGATGTGTTGGAATATTTAGTTCCCTGGACAAGAGACGCCACTGCAGATAACTCACCTCAGCTCATTGTGAAATTGGTATCAGATGATTTTTTTTTCTTAATTAATATCCATACAGCCTAGGTAAAACCCCCTCTTCCTATCTTGGTTAGGTATTTGCACTCTGGATATGATTGTTTTAATGTGATGTCTTAATGTGACACTGATAAATTCAGATGATTTTTGTCTGTGAGGGTATTTTGTAAAGACAAACTCAAAAACCTCTAAATAAAAAACACTGAAAAAGGGATTCCCGTGTTGTTTTGTGAACTTCGAGGTGTATAAAGAAGGGGGATTGTGAGCACAGATCGACTGAAGCAGAAAAAGGAAAGGTCTTATAGCAGATATTTTGAGGGGTGGCTGCCTGTTAGCCAAGTTATGGAGGGATTAGGAAGGCAGAGTACTGTTAAGCGCTGTTTCATTGTTAGCCCGGCCAACAACAATGAGCACAGATCGGAAGCCAGAAGAATGTTTTGTATAGAAATGTACTTGGTAGGATGTTCTCAACGAAGGGAGGTCTTAACCATCTTTATCTGATAACTTATCTCTAACTCCACATCTCAATGCACTTTAAAGGGGCTAAATGTAGTATTTCTACTTTCAAATATTAAAACTTTTACTAAAAGTAGGAAAGTAGGGAATAAAGAGCTCTGAAGTTATGTCAAAGATGCAAATGTATTGGATTGTAGACATGAACTAAATGTACTATGTATACCATGGCCTGATTTATGTGTCCACTAGAGGAAGTAGTGAGTCACTCTGCACCACAGGGCCTTTAATCAAAGTGTCAAAAAGTGACAAAATGGGATGAGAAGTGCTGAGAAACAACTTTTAGAATCAAAACGACAAAGTGATAAAAGGTCAAAGAGGTGATTTATGGTTACAATGTGACTGTTTAATGTCTAAAACCAGAGCTAAGCTAACAGAGCTATAATGTAAACTATCAGCTGACGCAGCATGTGAAGATTATAAGACTTATTTTGATCGACTGTCAAAACAACCAGTGATGAGTTTCAGTTTGACAAAGAAAACTTGATGATACTGTTAACTAATGAGCTTCATGCTTTACTTGGTGAGTGATACAGTCTGTGGATACATAGTGTTGATTCATTCGTGGTTTTGGTCATAAATGTGTTCTCGTATGTAACTTCTCCCTGCTTGGTTTAACATATAACCACTTTAAGACATTCTGAACACTATTACTTTAATAAATGACTGTATTATCCCTGAGCCACAACTATATTATTCATGTAATATTCACAGATATTGTTAAAGTTACTGAATTGTACAATTGTGCTGTTTTGTATTAATAAAACCAGCACATCTAGATATTTAGAAAACAGCTCAGTTTTGTTAGTTTTAACAATGGGTAACACTCTCTCTTAAGAGCTGTATTAAACTTTGACATTTAAGTCTATCTGACCTTCAGCATTATAACTCATACGTACAATAAAATGAGCTGCATCAGTTATCAGATTACATCCTATCAGATGACAACGGAAGAAAGGAATAAATCAAGTTACATTATACATATATCTCCCCACAAATTACATAAAATATTCATAAGCGAAAGAAAGAAAGAAAGAAAGAAAGAAAGAAAGAAAGAAAGAAAGAAAGAAAGACCAAATTATTGGAGAAAGGGACAAGGCAGGCCATTCCCGAAATATCACATTTTAAGACATAATAGACTTTCTTTTAGAAAAGGATACATCTCACGACAATAAGCACCAAAGCCATTCTCAGTCGTTTAACTCTAATCTAATGGAACAACTGCCACATTTATGACAGGAGAAAAACTAACAGGCTATGTCCACTGTGAGTTCAAACTCTCCTTTAAACAAAGATTTTGGTACAATATCTGATCCTACATTTAGAGAGAAAGGAAACACTGAAGATCTACAGAAGATCTTTTTGAGAAGGAGCCACAGTAGTCTTGGTGTAATCCAGTCTTGATGATCCTGTTTATCCATGCATCCTGACATCATGGAAAAGAAGAGGATAAAAAAACACAAACAAACAAAAAAAACCCAATAAAAACGCATTGGACTTAAAATCCATTTGGGTTCCTCTGTATAGGTTGGAACCCTGCTCACATGGAAGCACAAGCTGTATGTTGCATTACATTTAAAAACCAAATGCCCATCTACAACATCCAAAGTGTTAACACAAGTCTCAAAGCCTCCTTCAACAGTCACATTTTTCTATTAAGTATTGTACCCTAATTCACCTAACCATTATCTTCAGAGAACACTAAAGTAGTGCACTGTCTTCAATTGCACTGGAATTATCCTCTTTATTACTTCTTCTTTATGTCTATAAAACACTTCAGTAGAGCTGAGATGACTGAGTGGTCAAGGAGTTTGACTAGAAATCCAATGGGTTTTCACTTGCGCAGGTTCAGTTCTCTGTGATATAACTCTCTTCTTTACATTCTTCTAATCATCATTAACATCCAGTTGTGCTTGTTTGTATAGATTCAGACCCTGATCATGAACAGATGAATCTCTGAATCCTCCACAACCAGTTATACTTTTCTACAGTTAATGGTTAACTCATTTTAGTATCCTATACCGAAATTTGGTCTCTAATGCACCCAGTACCTAGCATTAGAATTAGCATTAGTGCACATCAAAAGCAGTGAACTGCCATTGAAGGCGTTCAGGGACCAACTCCAGACCTTCATCAGCATCACGGTCAGGGACACTGACAAAAGAATCAACCTATTTAGACAGTCTACACAAATTTTGCTGATCATTGTATCTTCAGAAAACATTGGGATTGTACATTTTGTCTTATAGGGACCCTTCAGTTATGTACAGGAATGATAAATATATTACTAACAGCTGTAGTTACCAATCGCTGGACAGATTCTGTGAGAAGCATCATGGATGTGACTCTACTGCTCTAGTCAGTGTCTTGACACAAAAGCTTGGAAAATGGATTCACTTTTCCATAACAGCATGATACAACAGCATGTCATATCTTTACATCTGGTCTTTTGATTTGGACTGAGAGGAGAAAGCTGCAGAAGAGAGGAAGAGGGAAGGTGTGCATTTCAAACTCCCACCCCCCTCCAGATTTAGCTGCTGTAGCTTTAAATAAATGCACACTTCATGTACCAGGTAAAACAATCTGACGCACAAGTACAGTCATGTTAGTTAATGCTACAAAGCCAACTGCAGCTAACATTAGCTAGCGAGTAGCCTTTCAGTCCTGATAGACTGAGGGGAAATGACACAAACTTTAACAACCATAAATTCAAGTTTGTGTCCACTTTTTATTCACCATAAACTGTTCATATACTTCCCTCATACAATCTAGTCACCGACTTTTTATATTAGCAACCTTTACTGATTTAATTAGGGACTATAGTGATTTTAGCCAGTATAATATTTCTGATTCATCCTTGAGTCAAAGAGGTTTGTGCCCAAAATGAAGATATTCTGTCAAGCCATTCCTAAGATACGGCAGCACAGTTAATAAAGCAAAGCAAAATATAGCTCAGGTCACAGCATGAAATCTCACCTTGGGGTTGATGACCAGGTATGTGACCACTCCATGCTCTTTCAGGTAGGAGTCTCGACTCTGTCCGTTTCCTGGCTCCACTTTATACGAACCCTTTAAATGCTCCAATGTCACAGAGGAGATGTGGACCCTCCTGAAGATGATACAGGAAGAGCAGAAAAATACCACAGGTGATGAGAGCCATTAACAGGCCTATAAAGTAGATTGTTTACTTCCCAGCTTTGTGACTACCCCAACCTACCATTTTCCCTTTTTAGCTCTGTTTGTTATTAAACCTTGCAAACAGAGATGAACGGAGACGTGTGTTTTTCGAGCATGCATATTTTTCAGATGCCTTTCAGCAGGCATAAGAGGAGACAAACCATTAGCAGCCCGGTGAGACGACACAGTAGCACTGGAGAGCCTATTTTCAGTCTGGTATACATGTAACCACCAGCCAATTTCCCCATGCTTGTTACAGCAGGAGAGTGGCAGACCTAATGGCCACATAACATTTAGAGCTGATTGGTCAAATGAATTTTCCATAATGTGGTGAAATGCTATAATATCCCATGTTCCTTGTCTGCATTTTTCCAGGCCAGGCTGATTCATGATATTCCTGATTCTTTCCACTATTTCACCCAATAAATTAATCAGAATTTACATGTTATGCTTAGACGAGCTTCCGATACTACTTTTAGATCTCCATGTGTGACTAACTATCCACTGAAACTGGAGATAATGATACTGTGGTGGTTCTGCTGGCCACTGGGATTTGCCCACTTCTACTTTGAGCTACAAGAAACTCTGGCGGTGCAGATGGGAATTTATCACTGTACTAAAGTGCAACTCAACATTAATCACAGAGAGAGCATAGAGTTCTTTTTGTCCCAAAAGCACGACTTCCAGAAACTATGGTATCTTTTGTGCTGCTGTTTTCATTGACTTGTCAGAGGCTTTTGATACGGTCGATCATTATCTGCTTATTCACACACTATGTGATAATGGGCTTGATTCAATTACATATCAGGTACTTCATTTGTCAAACATCAAACTAGTAACAAAAGATGTTCAATGAGGATCAGTTTTGAGCCTTGTCTTGTCTATATTTATATTAAGAAAACTGTCTCTTCACTAACTGGCTGTAATGTATTTGTGGAGTTGATACAGTTCTTTATGTATTTCTGATACTGTGTAATTTGCAGTTAGATCCAACAACTTCTTCACAAGGCCCCTGTGAACCTTAGACTAGCACTGACTGCAAGTAAGTTCATACTTTTTCTAGAGCAGGAGATATTGATTTCGACAGCCTACACCAATCCACACTGTACTGTATGACAGCAATACTGAGGGACTGAGAGCACACATACTGAAGTATGTGGCTTGATGAATAATTCATGTTCAAACATCACTGAAAGTCTCATCACCAGCTGTGTCCAAAACACTTTTTGTACAGAAACAGATCCAGTATCCCTTTGAACTCTAGACGAAGTAGACTTGTGAGAATCTTTCTGTCAGACCAAGCTGATGGTGAAATATTCTACCATCTACACACTGCAGCTCAAACATCTAGATCATCTTAACATTCTGCAAATAGATCCATCGCTGGAGATCTCCATGACACTTAAAGCAGGTTGGTTGTCTCTCGTTCAGAGGTGTAGTAGACATGTATGTTTTCATCCATGAATCACTTATTAAACATTCAGTACCTTATATATCATCCATGTCTTATGGTTTAAGTCCCACATGTTTATTCTGAAAATGTGCCTTTTGGTTTTGTGCATTAAACACGGAATTATCTTCAGTACACTCTCAGAATCACCAGTCTCATTACCCTTAGGGAATTCCAAGATGTTGATCTTAGCCCACTTCCAAACAGTTTGTAACTGTTGTCAGAGTAGGAGTATCTCTAAATATAGATTTTTTTTTAATTTTTTTTAATACTCCAAGAAAAAATGTTGTTTTAGTAAACATCAAAAAATACATTTAAGATGTGAAGACTCCAAGAGTGAATGTGTTTTTTGGAATTGCTTTTAGCTATTTCTCTATATCTTGACAACGTTGCAAATTAGGAAAATGTCTGTGTTTTTTGAGGCTTAAAGATCCAACATGTGACATTCATGATGTTTCATGAAGTTCATGTTGTAGTCTATGTGGTGCTGGGAGCTTTGTTTATTCCAGCTAACCCCATGTCTAAGCAAGAGTAGAAGAGGAAAAGCACTGAAGAAGTCAGGGCAAATATAAGGATTTTGGTGGAAAAAAAAAACTGGGAACTTGACATAAAAATCAGTGTTGAGGCCATAATAGATGTAGGTAACTGACACAGTTGGTGAAGGCAGGTGCTAAGTTAAGCCTTAAAGAAGCTATATGCAGTATTTCTACTTTCAAATGTAAGGAAATTACCTACAATAATCATTTGAGTGTTTAGAATGAAGAACTATGAAGTTATACCAAAGACACCAGTGTATTGGATTGCAGAGATATGAGTTGAATATATAATACCATTGGTCAGTGGGATTAATGTGACCACTAGAGGGAGTAGTGAGTCACTCTGTTGGTCTGCTATTATCTTCGCCATTTATTGCTCCACACTTCAGACTAAAATGTGACAGTTCTGACCTTGTTCAGATGATTTCAAACAGTGCAGCTATTGACGACACAAACTGTACAGAAAATGGAGGTGATTTATGGTTTTACTGTGACTGATTCTTTCTAAAAACAGAGTTAAGCTAACAGAGCTATAATGTAAACTATCAGCTGAGACAGCACATGAAGACTATAGTTACTAGTAGGTGGTAGATTCAGTGTTATTTTGACAATTATGAGATAAAGTTTTTTGGAGAAGAAAACGTGGTGATACGATAATACAGATGTGTGTAAATAATGAGCTTTATGCTTTAATCAGGGAGTACTACAGTCTGTGGATACATAGCACTGGTTTGTTGATAGAGTTTGTTCTGATATGTGACTTCCCCCTGCTGTTACTGCTGTCAATACTACATAGAACCCTTTTATATATATTGCACTTATTAATAGAAGTATGAATGAAGGAATCTTACCCTGGCACACCACCTGCCTCCATATGATTGGCTAGTGTCACATCATGTGACCAGACATCATACTGCCACTTCCTGAGGCCAATTACACCACAGAGAACATTCCCAGAATGAACGCCAACCCGCATGTTGATATCAACTCCAGTGGCGTCTCGGACCTTCCTGTGGAGAGCACAGAAGAATATCATACACTTTAATCACGTTATCCTTTATATCTGAGTTTGAAAATGTATCTGCAACAACATTACAATACATTCATAACGACTATACTATATGTTGTTGTTAATGCATTTATGATATAAAATCAGCCAACATATTGGTGTATAAAGCTAATATGGGTGTTGCATGTTTGCGTGAAAGACAGAGTGCAAAAAGGGCATATTTGTTCATTTGTTTGAAGTTTATATTTGTTCAGTTAGGGGCTTATCGTATTGCATTCACATTGTGTTTACTCTGGAGTTCAAACAGAGCTGAAATCAAGTCTGGCATTCCTTCAGCTCAATCTGTTTGACAGGCGTGTGTTTGTTTGTGCTTGTGTTTCTGTGTTTTCGTGAGAGAGACAGAGAAAATGAGAAAGAGAGGGAGAGCTGGTATTTTACTTGATGGCCTCACACATATCCAAGCCCATCTTCACACAGTTCCTGGCGTGGTGAGGCAGCGACTCCGGCAGACCAGACACACAGTAATAACAGTCTCCCAGGATCTTGATTCGCATACACTCATTTTCCTTAAAGAGAGAAGGAGGAGGCGGGGAAAAGGATGTAATGGAGATGAAGCGGGATAGAAAGAAGTGTACATTTATCATACTCTGATCCATAATTCTGTTCATCACTTACACCGATCATGCTGACAGTGATCAACCGCTTACATAAATCAAATAGTCTGCGACCGAATATTTTCTGCACAAATACCATTTCAATACTTCACTTGTCAGGAAAAAGAACATTTTTCTCTCTTTGGAAAATGTACGCTTAAACTTTTGACAACATATTGGACAGATTCTCAGGATGTAGAACCTGGAATAACAATGCCATTCCTGTTTGACATAAATAAAAAAAAAAAACAACAACACAAATAAATACCAGAGGCAGACTGATTAATACAATGTTTTATAGATAATCTCATTCAACAGAACTTGGCTTCAATAGTGACTGATAGCTAATATTTACCATCTTCAGAGGAATTGCTAACATAGAAGAGAAATAATTACTCACAAAATAAAAAATGCACCTGGGTTTTGTTGGATATTCAGTTGTCTGTTTTATATTACTAACATACATAGCTCAACAATGCTCCATTTTCTAATAAAGGAAATTGTCATCATCGTCCATTCTTTTTTTAAGATGATATCACATACAGAAATAATCAACTATCGGCTTTATCAGTCAACCTTAAAAAAATAATACAACATATATTATGTCTGGCATTAAAAACACAGCAGTCACTTCCTTTAACATTCAGAGCTTAGGCTAGAAAACCCTGATAATGCCAGATTATATTATTAAAAGATGAGTTGGTGCCACATTATACCCATCACAAATTTTTGCCACAAATATCATGAACACTGTAATCAAGTAAAACCTCAAGACCTGACAAATTGTATTCAAGACACGCTGAAAATTCAGATCATTAGGCTTTTATGGATCCAAGAAAAATATACAGATGTTGTTAGGGGTGCAGAGTTCCCCTCCTTCCCTTCTGTTTTGTGTTTCCCTGGTCCTTGTGTGTGTTGTCTGTTTCCCCTCTGTGTTGTCTGTCAGGCTGTGAGGGCAGGGTGGAGCATCCTGCAACTATTCCTGCTGCCTCCTCCTCCTCCTCCCACATCACACCTGTATTTCATCCTGTGATCAAACCACTTTAACTCTGCAGTGTAAAGGACCTGATCAGCTGTTCACCACAGTGGATCATCCTGCTATGTTCTGAGTATTGGATTTAGTAAGACTCTGCCTGCACCTTTCTTTGTTTTTCAATCATTAAACTAGTTCTCAACTGATACCTCTGGTCTCTGGATTGCTCTCTTGGTCTTAGCAATTGGTTCCATTTTGCATTAAAGCATAGCAGATACACATATTTCTGTCAATGGGCTGGGTAACTAAGGCTACATTCACACTGAAGGTCTTAATGCTAAATTCAGATTTTTTGCTGTAATTCATTTTTTTGGGTGGTTGTTCGCATTAAAATTGACATGCAACTGCTGTTAGACTCATGTGTGAACAGTCTAAGGTCCTGAGGTGACCCTTCACAAAGAAGAAGAAGGTGTGATGTCACATGCACACTGTGTTTACACAAGTAAATATCAGGGTTCCTACAGGTTTCTACAAGATAAATTTAAGACTTTTAAAGACTTTTTTAGACTACTTAGAACTGAATTAAATGCCCATTTCACAGCTGTTCCCCTCCAGTCATGTCAACCAGGTGGAAAATGATCTTTTTTCCAACGAGGCATTATCAAATTTGCACTTCCTCATGCTTACTTTACACTTGTGAACCATCCCTTAAAGTTCCCAAAGTCAGCTTTCTGCGGCACGTGTATTGGGCTGAATGTTCTGTGATCATTTCTGCAAAGTTAGCGATAACTGGTTCCTAATTTCAATATAAACTGTTGTGTCAGAACGTTTGGAAGTGAGTAGACTAACGCTACTTTCTTTGCAGCTTGGACATGTAACAGACACATTTAAACACAATACAGCCAACAACTTTATGGCAGCAAAACTTCAGACCTACCATATCAAATTTAATACCTTTTAAAGACTTTTTAAAGATATTAAAGGCAGATTCAATTCAAGACTTTTAAGACCCAGTGGGAACCCTGAAATATGGATCTTGTCAGGTCCCACCTTTTCCAGCACAGAATTGTGATGTCTGTCACATTTCAGTTATGTAAAAGTCAGATAAAATGTGATATGACATTACAAAACATCAGATATGTATCTGATTTAAGACAACATGTAAAAGAGACCTGGGTCTGTTTTGAAAAAAAAAAAAGGGTTGTGCTGTTCAGACTGTCATAAAAAAAATATCAGATTTGTGTCACATATGGCCAAAAAAAGTCAGACTTGGGCAACACAGACTCATAGACACACCCGGTTTAATGAATTCCTGTTGCATCAGTCAGAACTGGTGTAAGTGTATTTTGATGTCATGTATGGTTAGGTTACATCTGATGGCTATAGCTGATGAAAAAGGCAATGGAAATTAATGTATCAAAATGTACAATAGTTTCACAATAGTAATTCACAATAGTCAGTAATATTGGTGGTATTAAGGCAGTGGGAGTCCTAAATCAAACTCAGCTTCAGGCTCCATAAAGGCTTGATCTGACCCTGACAAATAAAACTAATAAAAACTAAGCACTACACTAATATTACGGATGGTTGAAAAATTGAAGGCTTGGATACAATAATTATCCGCTGTTAACAATTTGACCTGGACAAGCGTCATCAACAAGCAGTTTCTACTGTTTTGTTTAACAAATGCTGTTTTAAAACTTTTCCATCTTTATTCAACCCCCGTACAAACACAGGCACATCCATCAAGCCCAAAATCCTATACCCACACACACAACACATTAGCTCTTGTTCCACATGTGGGATGAGTAACAGCTCATCCTTGGCCACGTTTATGTAACGGCAGCATTATGAGGCAGAAGGACAGAGCTGCTGGACACAAAACTGAGCGAGAGCCTGATTCAACTGTGCAGACCTGAATATCAGAGGACCCATGGGACCCTCAGATGCACTCTGACCAGCCCACACTGCTGCAACCTGCAGCTGATAACACACACACACACACACACACACACACACACACACACACACACACACACTGTGCTATGGGGAGGCAGTGTATAGAGGCTATCAGCTGCCGCAGGACAAAGGAAATATTTATTTCAAGGCCATGTCTCATCTGACTGACAGCACAACATACCCCTGAGAGTCCTTTGACTTCACTGTTTTATAACTAAGAATTAGCATCAGCGTTTTTTTGAGAGATATCTTGTTGTTGATGTATGCTGGCTCTAGAAGTGTAGAGATTATTTTCCATTTCAACTCATTAAAGTATGTAAGATTTAGCACATTTAATCTGGGAATCAAATCATTTCTTAAAAAAAAAAAAAAAAGTAGACCAGTGTTATGGACTCTGTGCCAGTGGTCACTGCATACACACAAAGTCACTGAAATTAGGTAGAACACACTGCAGTACTTTTACAAATGCAACCCCATGGATTGCTACAGACTTATAGTTGGAGAAAGGCACTTAACTTAATGCTTTGGCAGGAAACGTTTCCAGTTAATATTTGGATTACAACATAATGGCATCAAAGCATCAGAGAAATTTGTTTAGGTGTGTGTGCATTTTTTTTCTTGGGTGCATATGTCTTGACATGTAATTTACCTTTGCTATCTGGTCAAACTTTCCAAAGAGCTCGTTCAGCATGTGCACAAGTTCACCTGGAGAGCAGTCACTGGCCAGTCTGGTGAAGCCCACAATGTCTGCATACAGAATACTGCACAAAAGAAACAGACGCAGACACAGAGAACGCTTTATACCACGACTACAATAACAAAGAGAAGCATTTTATAATAATGTACACATATTCACCATCAACAACCAACTTGAAGACTTAAACAAATGTCTGATAAAATATTAATAGTAGTGATTAAGCCTTTGACCAACTGATGAAACGAATGAATGAAAGTCATTGCATTTTCAGTAATTGGAACTGGGTGACATTCCTACAAAACATCACCAGCAACACACAAAAAACAGATTACATTTTGTTATCATATTTTGTACCGACTTGAGTAATTATGTGCACCACTACAGTATTCCAGCTGTAGAAGAACTTGGCTGAAGTACACCATCTGACAGAGGCCAAATCATAAATGCCAAATTTTTATTTGTTGTCACAAATCCTCCAAGCTGTATAACCTGTAATGCTTTGTATGCATGTCTCACCGTGTTCTATGGCTGCTTTCACCTCTTTTAGCCTTAGCATGTAGCCAGAATTTCCAGTAACTTCAATATATAATGCAGAATTTCGTCCCATGACAAGAAGCAGCACAAACAATTAGAAACATCTGACATGTGTTGAATGAAACATGGTATAAAACATCAGAAAATAAAAGTAATAAATCTTATATTGTCTGAACAAAATGGTTACAGATATGTTAAAGACAAATTAAATACTATCACTCTGATTTATAGAAGTTGTTTTTGTCCCTATAGCTTTTGTTTTTACTATTGTATATACTTCCCATATATCCAGAATGTATCTTAATACAGAGACTGACAAATGCATATGTGTGGTCATTGGAACTTTACTAACAAACCTAATGTTGGTCTAGGACTTTTACACAGAAATGTACATATTACAAACATTCTGGCATGTCAAATGTCATTATAAATAACCTTTTAATGTCTTATAAAAGGTCATTAACAGCTCCCTTGATAACCTTCTAATTAATGTGTATTGATAGTAAGAAGGACACTTGTAATATGATAAATAAATAATCGTCAATCCGTCTCATGAAAAAATAAAAATAAAAAAACCTCCAGTTGTCGGATGGATTCTGTCTCTGAGACACAAAATATTGATTAAGTATTTATAGAAGAATGTTATTCAGTATGATATGGTTGAGAATCTGTGTGATCATTTACACTCCATAAAGCTCTGTCAGCTGAAAATTTCACAGTAAACTTAGGCTAGACATGACTTTAGCTTTGAAGAAACAGGAAAAAAAAAGTGTATGGATGAAAGTTTTCATAAATCTCTTAAGTAGTCCATTACAGTAATGAACAAGCTATTTCTACTTGGTTTGAGCTTGTTCTTCAAAAACAAAATGGGAACAAGGTGCAATCCATCACTTAAGAAGCCCGAGTGGGCGAAGAAGTGTCAAACTAGTAGTGAATTAGGTATTAACAAGAACCGTCTTTAGAATGGGAAGCTTTCTGTGAGTTCGAAAGACTTAATTTAGAGTTATTTCTATGCTATTAACACTTGTAATTTTGTGTTTTAGTACAAAAAAATTCAACTATATATGCTACATGTTATCTAAATAGAATTAAGGACCACACCTAGAAAAGCATGTAAAACTCATGTGCAATTACCTCCTTAGATACTATCGATTAGCATGAATATGGAGTTTATTGGACAAAAAGTGCTTTTTAACAAGTGATTTAAAACAACATGTTTAAATGTAAATCCCTTCCAAACATTCAGGCCTGTAACACATTCTAAAAAAGTTGGGACAGTAAAGCATTTACTGCTCTATCCACTGAGTCCATTAAACACATCCAGTTGTCATTCTACCACTTTACATGTGATGATAAAGAGCAGAGGAAGTGGATGAAGGTGAGAAGCAAAGTTACAAGATTTCCCACTGTGTCCTGTCAAACCAGGTCTTCATGGATTCCCCTAATATAGAAAATGGCTTAAAGGAGGTGTTTCACATCTTCACACTTCAGGTTTCATTTGTCAGCCCTTCAGCTGAGCCGTCCAGTTCAAGGGAAGATAAATAAAGTATTGATTTACGTTAGTGATGCTCTGCTGTAAGCGGATCAGGTGCTTTAACGCTATTTAAACAGAAACTTAAAACTGTGATACACTGCAGGAAGAATCTGATAAGACAATGTGTTTGAGTTAAATAAATGAACTCCAACTAGTTCCATACAAGTTCGGCCGTTGTTGACTGTTCGGACCTGGAAATGGGTTTTATGGCACCAAGACCTCATGACAGGTGGAATCTGGACAATTCCAGTCTAGCATCTGCAACCTCTTCTCTCTAGTCTTTGTAATAGGTGCAGAATGGGGTTTTGCATTATTTTGTTGAAATATGCATTGGTGTCTCTGGAAAAGTTGTTGTATTGACAGAAGCACCAAAATCTCAATGTTCTCATCATGAATGGTACATCACAGATGATACTAACACAAAACCAGACCGCGGCAGTACTTGGCTTCTGGTATCAGTCTGGATGGTTGGTTTTGTCTTTGGTCCAGAGAACATGGTGTCCATTGGTTTAAAATCAATTTTATCACAATCTGTGTTTCCACGGACTGATGGTCCATCACCGGAGCCATAATTTCAAGATAAGGTCTAGTGAATAAAATGTGCTTCAATCCAAATTACAAATTACATATTTATCTTTGTCAGTGGGTTTACATGACACTTAACATAACACATTATTGCATAAAAATAAACTTTATAAGTGCATGTAAACACGTTAACTCGACTGAAATTTAAGTTTTACTAACACCCAGAAGTTGATCTACTCCTGCATGTAAACAGACCACTCAGACTGGTACTGGAGGTGTTCTGCACATGCATTAGATCTCTGCAGCAAATCCTGACCTGGAAGTTGAACATCATACATCTCATCTTCACTGAAAATAGAGTGGATAAAAAGTATGCTATGTACAAATTTGCAACATTGTCCGTTGTCCCGGAAACTGTAGCTCAACTAAGCTTTAAATATAAATGCACTGACTGTGTAGATTAGATTAGATTAGATTAGATTAGATAGAAGTAGTATTAATCCTTTGGGCGGATCCCTCAGGACATTGAGGTTCCAATAGTAGCACAAAACCGCATATACCCACAAGAAATACCAAGTAATTAGCAATACAATAACTATAAAAGACAGTAGTGAAACAAAACAGGCAATTGCTCATTGAAAATTACTAGTAGAAACAACAAGTAGTATTAATGAAGTAATAATAAAGTATTAGTAATAAAAATAGCGAATTATATTATAAAATTATAATATGCACAATATCTATCTATCTATCTATCTATCTATCTATCTATCTATCTATCTATCTATCTATCTATCTATCTATCTATCTACATATATATAGTTTAATAATCGCAGGATAAAAGTTATAATAATAATAATAATAATAATAATAATAATAATAATAATAGTGTAAATGGTGAGATTAGAATTATTATCATACATTTGCAAATTTGGAAAAACTTCAAATCAAAACAATGTATTTCCATAAACTAAACAAAAAACAAAACCACTTTCCACCCAATTAGTACCTCTGAAGATGTACTGGTGGACATCTTCAATACAGAGTTCCACTGCCATCTGTCCTTGGTTTTCATTTCTGTGTTCTGCTGAGATTACCCTTTTAACTGCGAGTTACACCATGTGAGAAATGAATTTGCTATCACTGGATGGATAATAGGCAGATCAACATGAGGACACGCACACACACTCACCCACGCACACACCTGAGCCCCACTTAAAAGGGACACCGTGATATTGTTTCTGCTGTAAGGCTTCAGCAGGATGGAAAACAGGTTTTAGAGGACATTCCTTAGAGAGGCTCTCGAGGTAAGCCTGGATCTGTGTAGTCTGCTGAGCCTGTATGAGCCCTCCTCCTCCTGCTGTATAGAGGTGGATGTTCTAGAGAACAGAGGGCACAGACTGTATGTGGCTCTTCATTTGGCAAAGTGACCTCAAAGTATAATAGAGGTGGATTAACTCTGAATCAAATTTGGCCTTGGCAATGGAAAGGAATAAGAATATGTGTGGCAGAAAAGGTAGGAAGAAGAGAAAAGAAAAGAAAAGAAAAGAAAAGAGGAGGAACTAAATGGAAATGATAGAGGTTGAGGAGAGCAGAGAGGATAGAGGCAATCCAAATATGAGTACGAGCAGAGAGGTGTGAACAAAGGAAGGGCAGGGATGAGCTGTGACAAGGGGGAGGACAGGATGGTATTGGAGCAATCAGGTGCTGAGATGAGAGCAGGAAATAATAACCTTTATTATGTGGAGGTTCAGGGAAGGGAAAAAGAAACATTACCTGACGTTGGTGTGCCGCTGCACATAGAGGTTGTGGAAGTTGTTGGTGCTCTCCGTTCGGCCGAAGTTGGGTCCTTGGAGCCTCTGGATGATCTCGGCTTTCATCACTCGGGCTATATGAGATGGCAGCAAGGATAAGAGTAGACGCTCCTGCAGACAGAGAGGCACATTAGCAAGGACACATGTGAACAATGCAATAAGGATAAACATGTGGAACTAGAAGGAAGTATAAATATCATGTATATTTGAAGTATTTGTACTGAAGTAATAATTTATAGGTGCACTGGGGATGCTGAGTTTATCCAGTTTTTTTTCTACTCATAATGTTTGTGGCCTTCTTTAATCCATACAGACCCAAAATCATCTAGTGATGTAAAATATTTAATACCTGTGGATCCACTAATCCTATCAATACATGTAAATAATTGGTGTAAAATGCAGTTTGTCATCTTTTCACGGTCATCAGATATGAGCCAGTTCAGAGGCTCCATAGTGAACGTGGAAACACTGTTGTCTTCTACAACATTGATTCACCAGTAAAACCCATGGAGTTTGACAAATGACAGTGGATTAAGACACTTGTTGTACGTTCAGTTAATGATAGATTTTGCTGAAAAAGTCCGTTTTTCTTCAGTTTTATCTGTTTTGATATAATAACCTTTGAGTTTAGGCTGAGCTTTTATGAACATCTACATGATCAGTGAATTAAATATCGGAAAATACATGATTTACACTGAAGAATACAAAATACAGAGGATAATTTTAGAATAAATGGTGATAAATCACTTCAGAAAGGTTAAATGTATTTAAAAAGTAACTTGAAAATTGACACAAATATTTATGGGTCTTATGAGTTAAAAATGTTCAATATATCTTGGCTTTGGCAGCTGTTTTTATAAAAATTCCTGTAGTGACTATCTAACCTATTCAACAGCTATAGAGAGGCTGCTATTGTATTGACAGATAATCTTGTGTGAAGTGACCGTGCCTAAAGTCTGTAAGGTAAAAATTCCACATCAAATGACACACAATTTCAGCAAACATAATGGTCCTGCGGTGATATTAGTTGACGTCTCAGTGAATTGGTGTGATTTGCAACATTTTTTGTTTCCACCATGGATTTATTCTACTTATAGGAAATTAAAGGATGGGGGCAATGGAGGCAGTGGTGGTGATAATAAGAAAAACTTTAAAAGTGTTTTAGGTGGAAATTGAGGAGGCTCATATCATATACAGCATGGATACAGCAGTTTTAAATCCTTCAGAAAATATAAAGAGATGGATGACATGTATAACAGTTACAGTTACAAATATTTTTCTATTTTTCAACCTGCTCTTGGGAACAGAACTGGGGAATGATGTGAATAAATTCAAGGAAAACAATGCACCACAAGAAACAACAGATGTAGGGGGTTGATTTCCAAAGTCCATAAGTTATGCTAGTCCCATGTGAATACATTAAATAATGCGAGTACATGTATAAATATGGTGTTTGACAGAGTGTTGCATCAGGGGCTGTATTTAGCATTAATGTTGCTGGAATTCAAGGGTAGTCTGTACATTGTGATTCTTCAGTATCAGCACTTGTATAATGTGTTTCACTGCCACTGAGGAAATGAATGCATGAAATCAAAAGAAATATGGAGATTTACTGAAACATTAGCGCAAAACAGAGGTCTTTTTTAATATTATGAGAAGTATAGGAATATTTTTTGGGAACGAATCAGACTGTGGCGTCTAGATAATTGATAGGAAATTATATATTTGTGTATTATTACTGACTGATGAGAGTTATATCTGCAATAATTTGTTAGAGATTTCCCAAAAGTCCATCTTAACTCTGTCTAAGCAATTGAGCCGATGCAAAATGAAGTAAGGAGTTGTTTTTAGCCTTCTTAAACTCACTCAGTTCTCCTCTCTCATCTTCTAATACTCCTCATAAATACAGCCTCTGTCATGCACAGCTAATATTTAAACTCCTAAATAGAGCTTCGCATCCCCTTAATGATGGTTCGCTGGGGCTAATTTTTCAGCGCTGAGCACCGGAAGTCAGGGAGAAGTGCAGAAGAGCTATCGAGATGGAAAAAAAGGTCTTCATTCTGAAATATGAAGCATGACTGACGAAAGCAATGGAGCTCATTTTATAAATCTATTGCTGTGATCATACACTTAGGTTACAACTTTGGCTGAAAATTAAAGGAGGAATCCATCAGGTGGAGTTGGCTGGAATGAATTTATGACTGAGAATACCTCTACTGAAGTGTTTATTTTATTAGTTTATTAGTTTGCAGTTGCTTTTGCTTCCCAGTACACCTTCCAGTGTACCGTACCTGGCAACAAAAGTCAAATTTAGAACCTGACAGGAAAGATCTATAACCTTAGCAGTTGAGTAATAATGTCTGTTTGAGGTTTTTTGCTTTAATTCAGTACCACGCATACTGGATGGAGGGTGTTTTGAGGGTGATTTTTGTGTGTGGGGGCATGTGTGGGTGTGTGTGTGTGTGTGTGTGCATGGGTAGAAAGAGTGAATAGCTGCCTGAGGGGGTGTGACTCATAAATGCGGCTCACAGCAGAGAGGGTCATTACATTGTTCACACACCACGGGCTCATTTCCTAAAACACAGCAGCAAATTAAGTCGAGAGAGGGGTGGGGGTGGGGGCGCTAAAAATAGAAAACCTTCACCACCCGCACTTATTTACTTATTCAGCATTGAACTGATGTGAGCACTCCACTGTGAGCATGCAGAGAGCGTATAATGACCCGAAGAGATGGAGCTTTATTAATCATGTGTTTGATTAATGAACTCAACCAAGCTGTATTTAACTATTGAGCGTGACGTGGTTTCGTTTTGTTCTGCGCTGGCATTTGCGAGCATCCTGACATATTGCCATATGTTTACACACAAAAGCATATGGCCAAAGTTAAGCACTGCTGACTCACATATTGCAAATCAACACAAATCAATACATCTTAAGCATATGAGACTACAGTGCCTTTTTAAGCAAGACATACAAGATGCGTAGTTTTATCTCCAACAGTTACAGACATACTGTGCATGTGTGTATGTGTCGTCTCAGTGATACTGTATTTATGTTCATTACAGGGTTCATTACCAGTTTCACAGCCCTCACTCATCATTGTTTGTCATATGCCCAGGTCAAGTGCTCCATCTTTGTCCTGCTGTACACATTACCATCTTATTATTCTTGGCCTGCTTCCATGTGTTCACTTTACATCCATGAAAAAGCAGTTTGGTCCCAGAGTCTGTATTTACTGTCTGTTCCAAAGCACTGTATTTAACCCATAAAGACCCAAAAAGCCACTGTTGACAAAAATCATCTACTGTTCTAAATTGTTTAATACCTGTTGATCCACTAATCCTAGCAATACATGTAAACAATTGGTGTAAAATGCAGTTTGTCATCTTTTCATGGTCATCAGATATGACCCATTTAGATGTTCAGAGGCTCTGTAGTGAACATGGAAACACCGTCACCTTCTACAACATTGATTCACCAGTAAAACCCATGGAGTTGGATCAGTAACAGTGGATGGAGACACTTGTTTTTATGTTCAGTTAATGATAGATTTTGCTGAAAAAAAGTTGTTGTTTTTTTTAGTTTTCTCTGCTTAAATCGGTAATATTCTGCTTTTTATATTGGAATTATGTATTTTAAAACATTTCCTTGTGGTCTACATAAACTTTAAATGCTATTCTTGGGTCTGAAGTCTTCATTAATTAAACTCCACAGGCCCATCTTCAACCCAATTTCTGAGTAATGACACCAGAAAGGTCGTTTTGAGCGCTGGCCCTCTAAATGCAAATGAGCTACTTCACACCCCACCGCCTCCAGGTTGTTGACCGTGCTGCTCTGTCTCGTTTCTCCGTACTCTGAGAGAAATGTTCGTCGGAATTCTTGACCTTATACGTGCAAATGTTGTGATGTAACTAGTTATAGATGCGACAAATTAAGAAAGAATTAAAACAGGTTGTAGAAATCCACTCGAGTTTTGCCAAAATGAATATAAAGATAGCTTTGCAGCACCTGGACAGTTCAAATTCAAACTTTTTGAACAATTACGGTCCCCAAATACACAAATAAATATACTAAAGACTAATAAAAGTGGGTTTAGCACATATGACCCCTTTAAGATATAATAACTCTTACCTTTAATCTGATCTTTTATGAACATGTGCATGATCATTGAATTAAACATGGGAAAATACATGATTTACACTGAAAAAACATAAAATAAGGACAATAATATTACAATCAATGGTGATAAATCACTTAAGAAAGGTTAAAAATAAAGAACAATTAATTTGGGAACTGACACAAAAGTAGAACTGGGTCTTTATGGGTTAACTGGAAAAAAGACATTTAAATATATTGGCACCTATGTTGGGAAACAACTGCAAAATTACCAAAAAGGTGCACGAAAGGAGATCATGCATGTTGATGTTCATGCACTTTCCAGAAATGGGTAACTCCATTACTATGCAAAAAACAGTCTTTGTTGTCTACATCCACAGTAAACACCACAATATACAGATTTTTATGTAGAGGTTTCACAAATGTGGTGCTTGTGAGTGATTCAGACAAGGGAACGTTATGGAACTGGTCTCATTACATGATTTTGAAGTGATTTTAAAGGACTGCGAAGCACTTCTATATTGATGTTGATGATGTGAGATGAATCCTTGACTCAGAATGATTCTGTAATTTATTACTTGCATGTAAATTAGATGATGTTTGCATGCATGGATGCAAACCTACCCAAACCCTTTTCATTGTGCTGCTGCATGTTTTGGGTAGAATGTTCTTTACTTGTTAAACATTTTAAATAAATAAAAAAATGTTTTACATATGATACGGATTTGACAAAAGACTGCATCAGAGCTAATCTCTTCCTAGAGGACCACTAGATATTAATGTGCAATTTCAGTGTCATTTCCCTCGTCGTCTAGAGTGGCTAATGTCATGGCAAAGCTGCTAATGTCATATCAAATGTCACTGCATAATGTCTCCTCGGACATGATCTACTTACCAACTCCTCATCCCCGATGAAGCTCAACAGTGAAATATTTTGTGGAATATGTCCCCCCATCTTTTTGCGTGGGATTATAGTTAAGGATATAATAGTGATGCATGAGGTCAAAATGTATGTAACAGACTATATTTGGAAGGGAATGTCTTCTAGTATTAAACCAGTTAAAGTGGACGAAGCCTATATGACATCAACCACTGATTTCTTCTGCTGAAGTACCATATTTAAATCAGATGGAAGGGCAGATGAACTTCAAGAAAATCATATAAAACACCACTGAGTAATTTCAACTACATACTAAATGTTAATAAATGCAATTATGTTGGATAAAAAGTATAACAGTAATTTTAGCTCTGCATATTGTGTAAATGTGCTAATTAGCACTAGCTGGCCAAATTAACAAGCCAGATGACAGACCATATAACCCAATGGGAATTAATGCTAACCTTAGCTCATGTAGTTAAGTAAAGTTAACAGGCTGGGTTTAGTATCGTAAACTTCATGATAGAAGCCTCTGATAGTCTTGTTAGTGCAACTCAACCACAACTAGGGCAGAGCTGTCTGTCAGGGTAAACCATCTTTAATTCAATAAACACAATCGTTAAAAGAAGACACAATGCCCAGTTAACTGTAAGTCAATTACTACATGACCGACACGGGTAAATGGCACTCACCCACATGTCTGTTAGAGAGTATACACCCTTAATTATGCATGACTGGAAACCTTAAACAGGTGAGTTATTTAAAAATTCACTTATCTACATTTATCATGAATGAGGAAATTGCCATCACGCACCAAAATGAACATGGAAGTCAAAGGGACTTTTGACTGATTTATCTTTTGACCCTGGAGATTCCTGCTTAGTCGTCTTAAATCTAACCATAAGCTTAAACTGGTTGCTGGCAACCAGGTTAAAATGTGGCCACAAGCTAAAAGAGATTAATCTCACGGAGTTAAAACTTATCTCCACTCTTCTGTAGCCCTGTTCCAGTTCTGTAGTTATGTCTGAGAGCCTCCACTACTCTGTCTACAAGCAAAATGACTCCAGATTAACATAGTGAAACTCAACCAAATTTGCCAAAAATAAATATGAAGTCAAAAGTGCTATCTAAAAACCAGCTGGTTGTAGTTTTAAAAATGGCGGTTCATAGTGTTCGCTGTTCCTGTTTTGGTCTGTAACTGCTGTCCACCGATGACTGATGATAGGGGTCATGTCATCAGTTCTTAGCTCTGGCCCCAGTTTAGCCCAGCTCGTTGGTGCTTGCCTGGAACCTGTTTGAAACCACTTTGGAACTGGTTTGGCTGCTGCTTAGGTGGTGGAAAAACAAAGAACCAGTGCTAAGCCAGGCACTGGCTCCGAACCAGCCCTGGAGCCTGTTTAATGGAAAAGGGGTATATGACCTGCTGAGAAATCCTCCACTTTTCCACAGTGACCACACCCACTTCAAATTTCTGACCAATCACACAATAGTTGTTGGACACCACACCAGAAAAAAGTTGATGTGTGGAGAACAGGCAACAAGAACTCCCAAAGCTGTGAGAAAAAAATGACGTCATTATTTTCTCACGGCCCTGGGAAAGAGTACAAATTTCTCTCTTCTTGCGGATCATGTAATAACCTTTAGGCAGGATAGTGGACGAAGCATTTACCCACTAGTGTCAGGACACGAGAATGGAGATGTTTTGGTGGAACATGATGTTAAACCAAATAAATCCTTACTACAGAAAACAACGCATAAAAAGGCATGTCTTTGTCTGGGCTTGTCATTTTCAGGTTGAAGTTGCACCTTGAATGTTCTTTCATGTAGAAAATGGGACTTTCAAAGTGATAACACACAAATAATGGGAGGAAGAAGAATGAGAATCCTGCCCCTGTACGACAAAAATACTCTTCCTTATTCCATCTAACTAAACTACTCAGAAACTTGAAGATTAAGTCTGATGTACATTCTGGCTTTACCTAAACCTGAGCAAAATTACCATGAAAGGTATGGGATTTAGGGGGTTAGTTAGAATTCTAAGCCTGCATCTGATAAATAAAGGTTAAAGGTCAAAGGTTAACCCACTTCACTATCCCTGCAGGGAAATTCAGTCTCTGCACTTTGCCAATCCTAATACAAACAGCACCAAGTATTAGTGATTAGCTTTAGCACTTATCACATTAGGAGCCATAAGCTGCCATCTGGGAATAGAAGTGTGTGTTTGTGTGTTTACCTGTTGATGCTTCTCGAACTCTAGTTTGATGGGAGATTTGATGCAGTTGCAGGTATCCTGGTAGGTCTGCTTCAGGGCCAGGTCCATCAGATGTTTGT
The DNA here is from genome assembly GCF_902148855.1 of Sphaeramia orbicularis. Lineage (NCBI taxonomy): Eukaryota > Metazoa > Chordata > Actinopteri > Kurtiformes > Apogonidae > Sphaeramia > Sphaeramia orbicularis. The sequence goes on from NC_043967.1 coordinate 26,671,859, forward strand.
GGTACGCCCCAGCCAGGTTCCCACAGGTAAAGATGATCACATTGGCTAAAATCTGCCATGTTTAATAAACACACACGCACAGACAAGCAATGAATAAAACACTCCAATAATGTAATGAGGTGACACAGGTTCCAGATATGCCTTTATATGCATCTATATGTCATATTCCCACTATCTATTGCTGCTCAAGCAAGTTTATATTATTACCTTGTAAAACCTGGCCGAGCAAACAATTCCATAGTACTTTTCCACCACTGTGTCAACCTCCGGTGCTTTAAAATGTGACCATGCATATCAATAGGCTAGCCTTGACGCTGTATCCAAGGGCAATGAGTGTCTTCGAGCATGTTTTATTGTTGGTGTGCTTTTCCATTGTGTATGTGTATACGTGTGAAACAGATGAGACAGCCCGAGAGCGTTATCACTGTGTTTACTTTGAGAGTTGATAAGAAAGCATCACTGTATGTGTGTGTATGTGTGTACTCTGACATGAATGTAATGTGAAATTCTTCCGACTCTTTGTATGTTGCTCGTATTATTTGTCAGTGTTGGAAGAGGGTGTGATTGGTGTATTCGATGTAACAGAATAAAAAGGTCCCTTCATTCACAGCCAGTGTTTAAAGAGCTGTTCCCTGAGTACATTAAAACGCACTTCATTTGACTCTGGAGGCTTTGCTGAATGTGCGATGTCACTATGATACAAGATAGGTTCAGCGCTTTACGACCTGGACCTTATTAAAATGGTGTTCCTCATCATTTTTAATCGTGCATGGAACATCTGTACCAATTCGCTTCAAGAAACTAACCCCTGTGCTGCGGCTAATAGTGCAATGAAGGTATCATTTAGTCCCTCAGACTTCAAAACATTAAGACCACGGCGGGGTCATCTCAGATCCGTCTGCAGCAAGAAACGATTTTTGATGGAAAAAAGGAGGTTTTGATGGCCTTTTTGACCCGTGTGTCCCATAATCTTTACTAGTTTTCTGTCTCACCTGCCAAATTAAATGTTCCAGTTCTGTAATGGTGGCCAGACAGATGCTGAGAGTAACCGTGTGCGAGAAGCAGGTGATGGCACTGGCGATTATGGCTCCTCTCATGGAGAAGGGCAACATGGTGTACACGACAAAAACAATGAAGAGGAAGAAGGACACCTGGAAGGAGACACAGGAATATGTCAGTGCGTAGAGAAAAACAAAGTACCACATAGCTCTGTTGTAAAACATGTTAACTTTAGCAAACAAGGAATCATCTTATGCAAAAACATTATCTTTAGTGAATAAGTTACCATTTTGAATACAATGTAATTATCTTCTCTGAATATGTTATTACTTTGTGCAAAACAATTATCCTTTGCAAACAAGATGTGATTTGTAAAAATGTTATTATCTTTTGCAAACCTGTTTTTATCTTCAACAAATGTCTTTATGAACAAGTTATAATCTTTTGCAATCAATTTAATATTTTTTGTAAACAAGTTACGTTATGCAAACAAGTTGTCTGACACAAACAAGTTATTTTCTTTCCAAAAAACCTTTTAATAAGTTGTTATTTCCATGAAGGCCATCGTTATCTTTTCGAACAACTTATTTCTTTGTGCAAAAATGTTATCTTTTACAAACACATTATTAACTTGTACAAATACATTAGTATCTTTTGTAACAAAATTATCATTTTGCATGCTAACTTTTCTATATTATTATCTTTAGCAAACACGTTATTGTGTAATTATGTTATCTAATGCAGAAACATCATCATCCTTTGCTAATAAGTTATTATTTTCCATAACACATCATGTTTTGGAAACAAATTATCTTTTCATAAAACAAATGATGGTATTGTAACAATTTTTTGAATGAAAAACTTTTCGAAAGTAACGTATTTTTTTTGCAGGGCATGGTGCAGTAGTTACAGACAACGTTTACTGGGAATTTTATCTTTATGCTGAAGTGTTGCTTTTGTGAACATGTTACATTTTGCAATCAATTTATTATTTATTTGCAGTTTTTTGCAAACAAGTTATCTTGCACAAAGAAGTTATTTTCTTGATAATTATCTGTTTGCACAACATGATTTTGTAATGCACACAAGACTTGTTTGCACAATATAATACCTTGTCACTATAATTTGTTCTCTTTAGGGCCTTGGTAGAAACACGTAAAAAAACACTGTTTTTTGTTCTATAATGATGCATATAACATACTCCCTATCGTTATATAAATTACACCAATCACATTCTCACACCACATAAATGCCTCAACTGTTTATCTAAAAACAGAATACAGTTATAAGCACTGAATGGATCGCCCACTCTTCTGTACAAACAGCAAACTGCTGATCCTATGATAAATTATATTAAATGAGTGGGCTTCTCACTCAGCTAAAAAAACATCCTGTGATACACTGTCTAGAAAACCAAATCCAACACCTCAGAGAATCACCGAACTCCTGAGGTTGAACACGAATGCTTTCTTCCCTTGGGAGGATTGGAGCAGGACTGTTTGCTTTTGCATATTTGTGCTCGTTTACAGTGTTCAGTCCTCTCTCTTTCCAGGTTTCCTTCAAAGTCTTGTTGTCTGACCTCCCTTCTGCTCTCACCGTGGACATGTGCGTTGTGCATGCATACCGGTTTATGTTGCCTATGTAGTTCATCGATACCTTGTGCCTTAACCTCCTGTTTCGTCCCTGTCCACTTCCCCTGCTGTCAGTCCAGCCCTTCCTGTTATGGTGTCTCTGGTGGTGACCGGCGCGAACAGGTCACAGTTTGAACTGAGACACCAGATGAACTGTGGCCTTCCTGCTGGTCTGTTTATTTCCTGTGTCTTTCAGGTTCAGACAGCTGGTCTGCAACAGGAATCCGCTGAGAGTGACAGGTTGGAGGGAATGCGCTTTGTTGTTTTTCTGTTTATTTGGACACAAACTACTTTGTAGGTCTGATTAAAATTGATTCTCATTCTGATCCCGACATGTCCTCTTGTGTTTTCATATCGACAAAACTCAAATAAGACTTTAAATTCTTTGGTCCTATTCAGGGAGGGTAATCTGATGATATATGGAGACTGATCCGACAGAAGTTCACAATATCTCATTTAGGTGAATCATCAGAGACCATCCTACTTTTTAAACTTGACAAAATGAATTCAAGAGCATCTAATGATGGGGATCTATAATATGTAAATGATCCAGTATTGTTGTATGACCTAATACAATGCTCACCAAACTTACTTTCAGGACCAAAAAGAGGTGGTGAATCCATGTTTATTGGGTTGCCAATTGATTGATTTAAATACATATGAATTCATTCATTTTCCAAACTGCTTAATCCTCTGGTTGATTGTGAATTTAATGAGCCTATCCCTGCTACCCTCAGGCAAATGACCACCTACAGCTTATTTATATACATCAGTTGTTAAGACCTGTTACTGTGCATGTGTTTGGATGGTGGGAGGAAGCTGGAATGACATGTAAAGTCCACACAGAAAGGACTCCTCTTGTTGTGAGTGCTAACCACACCACTGTACTGCTGCACCATTGTACCACCTAAATATACAGTATATTTGTGTTTTTTGCTTCACTGGTTGTACTATAATTTGATAATTTTGCAATCTTTTATTAATACACCAACATTTCCACCAACCCCAAATCAAGTCCCTGATGCTTAAAGTACTGAAGTCACATTTTTGGTCAATTCAAGTTGAGCATATAGACATGTTGTATTTGTTTAGCTAAGTCCACCCTATGAATATTTGTAACAGAGGCGATTTCTCATAGCCTGCAAGGGAAGCCCGGCTTCCCCTAACATTACGAAAATTAAATGGTCAAATATGTTCGGTTGTGTTGACATTTCATTGACTACAAATGTGTTAGAACACGTTCATCTCAAAGACGAGTTCGTTCAGAATCAGCTTTATCACAAATCAACAGACTTGATGTTGTTCACTTCTCATACATTCCCGTTGCGCTGTTTTCTCATACGATCTCTGCTCAGTGCATTTGCTGTCTATGGGCTTCAATGGGACTGAGTGGAACAGTTTTTTTCATTGCCTCAAAACTGGACGGTAACTGGATAAATGCCATGATGTTGTCCCGCCCCCAGACACCGGGCGTCTCTGGAGGTGAATGGAGCTGTGGGCAGAGCTCGGCCGGGCAGGACACCAGAATCCCACGTGCTGATTGGAGGATCAGTTGAAAGGCTGAATCCCGTTTGATTGATAGCTATTTTGAGATCTACTCCTTCACTTGACACAGTTCAGTTTAATACCGCTGTGCATTCTGCTGTGAAATCGAGAGAGAAACCACTACGAAATTACTTGTTCATTTCTTGCACTGTAAACAAAACACACTCATTGTACTTCCTTGTTTCAATTTAACATAATTTCAGCATTTTCTTGTTTCAGTTACATAATTTAATCCTTTCTTGTTCGAGTTTAATATTGTTTTGTAGATAGTTACATCAAACATACTGTCAGCTAGGTTGGAGTGAAAGGAGCATCTCTTGTTTAAAAAGGCTGAAGTCTTACACAATGGGCCAAGGCCGTCTAAGCAGCCTAGCTCCGCTGGCTGGTCAAGTCCCTGGAAAAGACGCCTACTTGGTACAATAAGGTCACTGACCATTTTCTTGAAAAGGAACAGAGGGCTGAATGTATGTTTAAATAACCTGACAATTTTTTGTGATGTAAGACGACAATGAGCTTCCCCTCTCTGAAGGACAAGCAGCCGCCACTGATTTGTAACAGACTTTTATTGTGACTTCAGCACTTTAAGCACCAGGGTCTTGAAATGCAAAAACCTATTTAAATATCCATCCATTTTCTGAGACATTTAGTCCTTGTGAAGGTTGTGGGGATGCTGGAGCCGATCTAGGCTACCTATAGGCAAAGGTGGGGTACATCCTGACTGTGACACCAGTTCATCACAGGGCTGACATATACAGATAAACAACCATTCACTCTCACATTCACATCTATGAGTGATTTAGATTAACCACTCAACCTACTAAGTGCATGTCTTTGGATGGTGGAAGGAAGCATGAGTCCGATTTTAATATTTCAGGTGTTTATCCCCCCAGTTCTTCATTTGGATCAATTGAAAATGTGATCAATTGAAAATGTGACGACAAATGTGACCACAGTGGAAATGCCCCTAATATTTACACAGTGGAAAAGTCAGTCAGTTGTGTTTTTTGTTTTTGTTACGATTTGTATGTTTCTGTCTTTCTTTAGCTGGCTAGGTGCTGACATTACTTGTCGGTGTTAGAAATGATGTCTGACATAGTTTTGCAGACTGCAGTTGATATTTCAATATTCTTTCACTGACTTGTGGGTTCATCTCCGATCAAGCAGTGAAGTGTGTGTATTTAACGTTATTTTTCCAGTGGAAAAGTCAGTAAAATTGTGAATGTTGCAGCAGGTTTGGGTCCTGATGAAAAAGTAACATTTTTATTTGTCCCAAAATGAAAGTTTGGACTCCTCTGTCTAATATATGGTTCTCAATGCAAAAACAACAAGAAGACAATAAAGTATGACCATGGCAAGAAATGCAGAAATGAAGTTATTAAACCATAGACATGGGGAATAAAGGTTAAAAATACTAATGCAAACACTCAGTTTTTAATTTGACATACTAAGCCACAAGTACTTTTCAAATATTGTCATTCCCAACATTTACATGGAGTGTCAACAGAAAATTGCTCAACAAATGTTTGATTAATAACCCTGCCACAATAGAGAATTAAAAAACAATGACATCTGGCTCTTGTCTTCAGTATGAAATAGTACCTTCAGTAACCATCTGCATTCATTCCCACGGTCTAATGTGTCAGCAGTATTTATGGGATATATTCCAGTTCATCAGAAAAACAGTGATGAAATCATATTCTGGATGTTGGCATGTAAATAGCTAAGCATTAATATTATTTATTAATTTTTACAGTTAGTAACAACATGCAACTGCATTTTTTGGGAAATCTACTGTTCCCTGTTATCTTCCAGAGTTGTTGAAATAAAAAACAGAAAGGCAGACTCCTCTACTGATGGTGTAAAAGCACAGCGGTAATTTTGCATCACATGGTGTGTCATAATTAATAAGTACTTGAGAATATGCATTGATGAACAGCTCTCTTTTAAAGTTTGTATTTCTAATCTAGTTAAGAAACTCAAACTGAAGATAGGTTGTTATTTTAGAAATAAACCCAGTTTCACATTCTCTGCAAGGAAAAAACTTGTGAAAGCCACATGTCTGTCTGTGGTTGATTATGGTGATATACTGTACAGACATGCAGCTACCTCCACTTTAACCCATAAAGACCCAGCACTAATTTTATGTCAGTTCCCAAAAGAATTTTTCTCTCTATTTAAAATGTCTTAAATGATTTATCACCAATTATTTTAATATGACGTTCTGTATTTTTAAATTTTCACTGTAAGCCTGCATCATGTATTTTCCTATATTTACTTTCCTATACTTAATTTAGATGTTCATGAAAACTCAGAGTAAATTTAAAGGTTCTTATATCAAAACAGAGAAAAATGAAGAAAAGTGATGTTTTCAGTAAGATTTATCATTAAATGAACATAAACCATGCATTTCCATCTACTGTCATTTATCAAACTCCATGGATTTTGCTGGTGAATCAATGTTGTAGAAGATGATGGTGCTTCCACATTCACTACGGAGCCTCTGAACGTCCAAATGGGTCATATCTGATGACCATGAAAAGAGGACAAACTGCATTTTACACCAGTTACATGTATTGGTAGGATTAGTGGATAAACAGGTATTAAACAGTTAGATCAGTAGATGGCTTTGGTTGACAATGGCTATTGTCTTCTTGGGTTAAGGAGCCTTGATTCAGTATATCATGCTTCTTTATGTTTCATTTAAAATGCAAAATCCCTCACTCACCACTGCATTCTCTATGATTTAGTGGGTTGGGCGTCATTAACTATATGTAGACAAAAACACTGGTTTATGTTCATCTATAAAGCTCTGCTGGGTAAACTCCCAGAATACCTCAGCACCCTTCTTTCTGTTAGCTCTAGTAGTTACCATCTACGTGCCTCCGAGTGGTTGCTCTTGATTGTCCCCCGAATTCTGAAAGACTTTGGTAAAACTGCATTTTCCTACCCTGCACCGTGGTCATGGAATGAACTTCAAAAACCTCTTAAACTACAAAAATACATCTCTATTAATGATTTTAAAAGTATCATGGAGAATGCTGTGAAGGAGGAATGTCACTGTTTCTCTTGAGGCCATTATGGTAGAATAACTGTTATTCTGTTCTACTGTTAACTGTGTATCATGTATGTGTTTTATATACTTTTGTCTTTGCATGGCTGCTACCTTGGCTAGAGGCCCCCTTGCAAAAGAGATTTCTAATCTCAATGAAACTTCCTGGTTAAATAAAGGTAAATAAATAAATAATTCATTTATTTATTCATTATCTGAACCTGCTTTATCCTCACTAGGGTCCTGGGGGTTGCTGGAGCCTATCCCTGCTTCTTATGGGCGAAAGCAGGGTACACCTTGGAACATATCACCTGTTCATTGCAGGGCTGACATATAGAGACAACCAACCAATCACTCTCACATTCACACCTATGGACAATTTTAGATTAACCAATTAACCTATCAGTGCATGTCTTTGGATGGTGGGAGGAAGCTGGAGCACCTGGAGAAAACCCACGCAGACACAGGAAGAACATGCAAACTCCACACAGAAAGGTCCCACCCATCAACTGGTGTTGGAATCCAACCCAGGACCTTCTTGCTGTGAGGCATGAGTGCTAACCACTGCACCACCATTAAAATCATCTTTTGGAGAGATCACTGAGTCTTACTTTTTCTTAACAGGGACAAGTTCTTCAAACACTGACCACAGACATTATGTCATCAGTATCAAACACATTATTTCCAGTGGTAGGTGATTTGATGTGTTACCAAGTAATAAGATGACAGAACCTGGAATTGAAGTGTTTGTTTTGTTTCTTCTAAAATAGGACCTGTACACAGTGTGGAGAGAGAGAGAAAGAGAGAGAGAGCTGTTTTGTGTAGGCTCAGACGTTAGCTTTCTGTTGCTAAGGTAACCAACATAGGGAAGGATACTGATGTTAGAGCAGATGTGGTGTTTTGAAGGCCCACTGTATTTGGCCATAACCTTCATCTGCTGACCCTGAACCCTCACCATTGAGAAGCCTAAGGAGGTAGTTGGCAGAAGGCACTTGGAGCGTGTGACGTCCAATCTGCTTAGGTAGCAGGAGGAATTGATAATGGCAGTCCAATTTCAGGTGCGTCACCTGCTTGTGTCTGCCATGCAGGCAGCTAGACACGCTCCATCTCCACAGCACTCCAGCCTGAATCCTAATACACCCTCAAACACTGCAGCCATCATCTCCTCTCAGTTTCTTGGATTGCTTTTTCTCTCTAGTTCCAACCACGCTCTGTGTTTCAGACAAAAAGCGACACATGCTCACTTACCTACACACCTAAACACACACAGGCACAGATCTGCAAGGCTGAATATACACATCTAAAATGTTTTGTTCCAAGGTTCTTTGCATAATTTTTTGGAGGCAATCACCCAGGTAATGCAGTATATAAGAACACCAACCCAGTCAGCAAAATAAAATGTTGCAAGTGAAAGTTTCTGAAAACCTGATATATAACATCTTAATGTAATTTGTTACTGAAACATCTTCTAACATGTAGGTTAACTCAATCTGAGACAAGGATATTATTGTTAACTAAAACTAATGAAATGACGAAAACTAGAATTGTAAAAATATTTTCGTTAACTGAAATAAATAAAAACTATAATTAAAAGAAAAAAACCATAACTAACCGAAACTGTATTGTGTGCTTACAAAACTAACTAAAACGTATAAAAATTATGGATAAAATCCCCTTCGTTTTCGTCTTTGTCAATGTCGGATTGATATAAAATCGATTTATTTCTCTCAGCAATTTTAGCTAGCGGCACCATATGATATTTAACGGTCCGTCACTTCTCGTCACTTGTGGTTTAGAGTCGTCTTCCCGTCCCCACTCTACCTGGAAACATGGAGACTAAAGTTGGGAGACAGCAGCAGAGTCCTGTCTGGGATTTATTTGAATTTGACGGCGAAGAAGATAGAAGATGTAAAAAAACTAAAACTAAACTAAAACTAAGCATTTAGAAAATAATCAAAACTAATCAAAACTAGCAAACCTGCTCTAAAAACTAATCAAAACTAACTGAATTAGAGAAAAACAAATCAAAACTAAATAAAACTAAACTATAATGAAAAATCCAAAACTATTATAACCTTGATCTGAGACAAGCATTTACATGCCAGCTTCTGTAGGATTTTACTTTCAGGCAATAAGAGCATTTTGTTTAGGGAAAAGATGAGATTGAAACTTGGTTAAATACAAATACACTGACAAAAGTAATTGGGATACATTGAATTCAAGCGTTTTATTGCTAACAGCGACATGGGCTGCAAAATCATAATGCTAAATATCATAATTTACTCTTATGTTGGGATTAATATTATTGAAATAAACAATCTCTTTTGGGTGGGTTAATTTTGTTTACATTATCATGTAAACTGTATTTAAAAAAATTACTTTTAATTTTGCTCAAAATTGGATTTTTTTGTCCTTTTTTGCCCTTCCTCTAGATTTCTAAAAAATTTGTCTTGTTCAAACCATAAATAATCATGTTAAACCACAAGTAACTGTTCGGGTTCATCAAACCTCACTCAGCAAGAAAAATAAGCCTTTGAACTTTATATTATATTGATTAATACTTTGTTATCATATTATATACTATTTTAAAATCATATTGATTAATGGTTGAAATATTGATTTGACATTTATTGTTATAAATATGTACAACAACGGAAATGAGCATTTTCATCACGATAATATTTCATATGAACAGGGATGTGAAATTTTACAAGCTGTTGGTGTGATATGTCCTGATATTTTTGTCCAAATAGTGCATTACTAAATATATTGTGAGTCCATTTTATTTTTTTTTTATCACATCCTTACACAAATAGATGAGTCATTCTTTACTAAACAAAGCCCTTGTCCTAATGAAATGCTGTCAGTGCATAAACCTAACCTTTAATGTCATTAAATAGTAATATATTAATGTACTTTCTGAAACACCCAGTTGAAAAGTTCTGTAAGGGTTAAAATTATAGATTGAATACAACAAGTGGACATAACAACCCGTTGATTTGTTTGTTTGCTTGTTGAGCACCATTTTGAAGCCTGAAACTTGGGATTTATTTGCAGCTGTCTTGGCAATTTGAAGCCAGAAATGATGATATTTGGATGAGAGGGCAGAACTGGAGATGAGTGAGGGGTTGTAGGTGAGAAAAGCTTATATTACTACTAATATACGAATACTATTACTGCTTCTACTGCTGCTGTGGTAAATGCAAGTTCATCAAATTCAGTTACTTGCTAATAGTTTACACATAATGAGTCAGCACACCAAAACTGATGATTCATGCACTTTGTTTTCAATTATACTTTGCATATGTCCTTGGTTACCTGTATATTTCCCATATATGTTGTATATATTTCTTGCAGCTATAGTATAGAGATCGCCTTGTGATTATTTTAGTAGCCTATATGTTTTTCAGTATGCATTTTCAGTATAATATTCCATCATATTTTTTTAATAAAAAAATCTTTCCTTTTGCACTGCTAAACAGAAACAGAGCTGTGAAACTGATTTTCATTATTCCTGTAACAGTGACAATAAAGACCTATTCTATTCTATTCTATTCTATTCTATTCTATTCTATTCTATTCTATTCTATTCTATTCAAATAGCAGACACAATGACAAACCATATGCAACACTGAATTAATGCTGCTAACATTTGCGAATGTAACTAATCTATATAGCAGCTGTCCCTTCTGGTCATGTCCCATGGGACCTTATTCCATTACGCCATCATTCACATATTTGATGAATGTGAGGTTAAAAGATAAGTTAAGAAAGTCACACTTTAGTGAAAAAATGTTTAAGTTAGTATATATACAAAGACTATCTGTTCTGAGATCCTGAAGATGTCTCTGCAGCTTCAGCATGACCACAGCTATAGTGATTTTCACTGCTTTTAAAACTTACTTCACTACCAAAGAACAAGAAGAAATATGCAGAAGTAATAGTTTTGGTGTTGGTGACATGTATCATATGTGATGGAAGATGCAATTCACTGAACCATTTCACACAAATTTATATTAGTTTAGTTTCTTAACTATGGTTACTACAGGTTGTGACTTTATTGACTTGTAAAATTACCTTATAAATTAAGAAACATCATATAAAAAAATGGAGACAAAGGAAATAATTTGTCTCTTGCCACTGACTGTCAGTCATATTTTTCCTGAAGTTAAGTTTCATGTGGTTAACTAGAAAAGCACTCGGAGAGCGCAGACCTCTGCCAAGCGCAAAAATTCCCCACATAATCGGTGATACAAATCCTACATTTATTTTTTAAAATAAAATCCGCCTTCTGGATCAGATCCGGATCAGCCTTTGAAATGTGATAGAGGACCCCATTGTCAATTCCTGAGTTAAATTTCATGAGTTTTGGTCAATAATTAAGCGAGATATTGGGAAACGAAAATTTTGGCCCCATTTACCACAATGTTAACAAAAATTTCAAAGTGATCCAGAATCCAGGATTTCTTCCGGATCACCCCCAAAAGTTAATCATTTCTTCCTTATCCCATTTCCAACAAACCCTGAAAATTTCATCAAAATCTGTCCATAACTTTTTGAGTTATGTTGCACACTAACGGACAGACAAACAAACAGACAGACAGACAGACAAACAAACAAACCCTGGCAAAAACATAACCTCCTTGGCGGAGGTAACCAGAAGGGGTTCGACTTCACCTCTCTATACTAGGAAACAACGTAGCTAATTTAATTAACAGTAAACTTCATGAAACAATTATGTAGCCCTTTAAACGTTTTCTTATTGTAAGGTCTTAATCACCCATACAGTGCAGCTGTGTGACAGAAAAAAACATGATTTTATTCAATAAAGTGAAGCTCAGACACTCTGACTCAGCAGGTGAGACATCCAAACCTCCTAAAGGCCCTAAAATCTTATTAACAGGAATAATTTACACAATGACCACAAGTACACTTATTAGAGGGTCCAATAAAGTTAACGAGACCAAAGTGACTTAATAGATATTTATAGAGGAAGTCAATTAGAGACAGAATCATTCTGACCTAGAGTCTAGTGGCCGTCAGCGGTATTACACTTTTAATTCATGGTTATTGCCTCCTGGTTAGAACACTGGCATATTTTTGGCTCACAGACACTGACATAATAAGTATTCACGGTTCGCAAAAGTGTACCATGGCAACATTTTATCCTGTTGAATGGACTGAGGACTCTTACACTATGTTCAGACTGCAGTCAAGTGTGGCCCAAATCTGATTTTTTTGCTCATATGTAACCTGTATCTGATTTGTTAAAGACAGTCTGAACAGCACAAATCAGATTTTTTCAAATCCAACCCAGGCCACTTTCATATGTGGTCCTAAATCCAATACGTATCTGATATTTTTCAGTCTCCAATCTGAATGGCCAGATCGCATTTATCCGACCTTTACATCATTGAAATGCAACAAACATCACAATTCTGCGTCCCAGGACTAGAAGCGCTGGGAAAAACATATTTACTTCTGTAAACACAATGCATGCCTGCGTGGTCAGGTATTACATCAGGACATCTTTTGCGCATGCGGGTCACTTCAGGGTCGCATTCAGTTCATACTCAAAACTGATAGAAGTCACATTTAATGTGTAATATGTGCGAGCACACAAAAAAATCAGATTTCAGCAAAAAACCCGAATTGTGCATTAAGACCCGCTGTGTGAACGCAGCCTTAGTCATTCATACACGGGTCAATTTAGCTGAGATTTTGCAGTCCCAGACGTGCGAAGAGTTGTGGCCTTCAGAGAAAGTGAATGAAACCCAGACTAAATGGTCAAACGGCTCAGTGGCAGCAGATATGGCTCGTACGTTACACAGACATCTTGTGAACAGAGAGAGTGCTGAGTAGGAGAACATGTTTGGGCAATGACGGCACGGTTAAAAGTCAATGACCGAGCAGAGGACTAACCACTCTCCCTCGCTTCCCTCTGTTCTATGTTTCGCCTTCTCTCTTTTTCAGGCAGTCACTGATATTTAGCTCAGTGTGCTCCACCAAACACAGTGTTCTCTCAGTAATCACAATCAAGTCCAACCCACTGAGAGCAGCCTGCAATTTCTACTGTTTTTCTGCATTGTGTCTGTATTCTGTGTTTTTTTTCTCATTCTCCTTTCAAAAAGCCAAAGTTAAAACAGTACTAGATAGACAGATAGATAGATAGATAGATAGATAGATAGATAGATAGATAGATAGATAGATAGATAGATAGATAGATAGATAGATAGATAGATAGATAGATAGATAGATAGATAGATGGGAGAAGAGTAGAGTGCTTAATAATGCAGAATGATTACACTCTCACAGGTGGCTGATAAAAATATCTCAACCAGTGATGAGGAGAGGGAGGGAGAAAGAGTGAAGGGATTGGAAACCAAAAAAAAGGGGAAGAGAAGGAAATTTCGGCATTGGCATGGGGGAGGGGTGGGGCAGGTGGAGAGGCTGGGGAAAGAGAAATGGGTTTTGATGAATAGGGGGAGACAGGGCGCTAGCATGAGAAAATAGGATTCCTGAGACAGAGAGAAAAGGAGTCTGGCACTGAAAACTAATGTGTCTGTCTGCTGATCTGTTCACCTCCAGCTCTCATCAGGCCTCATTAACGCAGAATTAATTCCGAGTTTGTGCATGCATCGTGCAAAGACAATCACACCTATGCATTTAGTGACTTACAAACCACAGGCTCATATATACTAAACACGTCAAAGCCTTATCTTAACTTACTGCTACTCATCCTGTCTGAATTTACTTTACTGACTGGTGGAATTTAAATGGGTACTTTTACTTTAGTGGTCTGTTGTGCATTTTCCTACGTCTATTCCTACATCTCCAAACCATGTGTGATGTGATTTGTGTTTTTGTTATATTCCAGTTCACAATATTTCATCCTCCTCCAGTCTGGTGACAACAACATCTCACCACATGTGCTGATTTTAATATTTATGTTAAACATAAAGCATAAATTGTTTCTTAATGGCTTCATAAAGGTGCTGTATGTAACATTTGTGCATGCCTGTGTGTCGTTTGTTGTCATTAATGGCTGTTTCTAAGGGTAACTAATGCTGCATACTGTTTCTGTTGAGGAGCAGAAGTGACTGAACACTGAGACACTTGGAAAAAGGGCGTTCATGGAACATTTGGCCCAAGTCCTTAACATAGAGCTCGCAGGCTGTTATCATGAGTGAAGTCAGGATAGGTGCTCATTTTTATGGTACATTAGGATCTGTTCACATATGGGAAGTTGAAAGCGTTTATTAAAAAAATATATATTTTTTGAATGTTTAAGCTAAATAACCTCCTGAAAAACTTCTGGATTTTTGAAAATGCATTGTCGTGACATCTGCAGCGGTAAAATAAGATTCACACCTTAATGCAGTTGTGAAATGACTCCAAATACATGATTGGTGCCAAGTTGGATATTCAACCCAAGTATCCTGAGAACCATTCCCAAAATATTTTTTTTTATTTTGTTTAACTTGATTTTCACACTTCGCGGCTGCCAGGCAACATGAGCCAATACCCCTACATCTGTCATGATTTGATTGCATGTCATTGGTGCACAGATGTATTTGGCACACATACAGTACACTCACATCCAGAGAATCACTTACCTGGTCCCAGGGGCTGAGTATCCCTCCAGAAAACATGAACAGATAACCCATGGTGACCAGACAAGCCCATATAAGGAGGGAGAAGAGGCGTAGCATCCTTTTAAAGACGGACTCGATGCAGACAAGGATGAAAATGGACAGGAAGAGGAAGAGAGCAGCTGGCACCGTGATCAGGAACGTCAAGTGGTCTTCTGTGTTCTGAATACAAGAGAAAGATGGTGTCACTGGATTAAACAGCTGTAGATCTGGTGTCACACTCACACTTTTTGAAAACAAGCTCATCTGCAGTTCACACCTGACTGCATTTCATCAACAACCCACATACACTCCCATATGCAGTTTGGATTAATATACTTAAAGAACCAGTAGACTTCATGTTATTATGAACATCTGTTGTAATACTGGTATGTTATGTATAGGTCTAATAAACATGACAAACCTCTGAACTTTGGCCACCAAAATCATGCCATTCCTGTATCCATGTGAATGTTTGTGCCAAATTGTATGACATTCTGTCAAAATGTTCTTGAGAATATAAACTTTTTTAATCCCAACTGGACTGTAGCTGTGGCTGAGAAGTTATACTAAGACAGTTGAAGGTTTCTGTCACACAAATTACCCAAACATTCAGCCTGTTAACACTGTTACATGGCTTAATGTAAGCATCTGTTCTGTATCAAATTACAATGTCTTTGCCTGCTTAAAAGGACAGGTGGCACTGACTAACTGTTGACCAAGTAGTTGAAATTACTTTAGTTAACAGTGTGGTCTGTCAGGTAAGTTAGCTAAACAACTGTCATATCCAAATCAGACAGCAAATAAATATTGGACAAAGCCTATACAATGTCATACACTGGTTTGTGAATTGCGATTTTGAAGATGCGCATCATGGCTGTCACCATGTGGGTTTTATAAAAACAGGTCAATGACAGTGGAGAAGAGTGAGGAACAAAAACAGAACTTCCTGAACACATCAAACACGCCTACTAACATTGTGCCAGAAAATGCCATCAAGTCCTAAACAAATGTTAACAATGTCAAAGTCATGATACATACAACACACTAATCATGGCTCATTAGTAAGCCAGATGGCAGACCAAATAATTCAATATATATTAATGGTAACATAGCTGATGCAGCCAACTTGTGCTGAATATTGTAATTAACAAGCAGTAAACTATGTGACACAAACCTCCAATGACCTTGTTAATGTAACTCTTAAATACAACTGTGACAGCAGAGCCTGTAAGGAAGAAAAATAACTTTTCTTCAATATACAATAGTTCTGAATGTCTGACTAGTAAAGCACAACCTGCAAAGCCAGGCACAGATCAAAAACATGTGAGGTATAAAGAAATGGACCCTTTGTACAGTGTCACAGAAGGGGAAATGAACTCTGCAGAAGAAAACTGTTTTTTGTACAGAAGTGTGTACACGTTTCTTTAGACCTTAAAGTTATCATTTATGTGCGGAGGTCTACAGGCACTGAGTCCCCCTGTGGGGTCAGCACTAGTGGCCATCCAACTTTCATCTGCATTGACTTCACTTTTCATCCTCTTTGTTTCAAGGGGTTGTACAAATTAGCAGCAAGGTCGCAGGCATGAGTCTGAACAACCTCAGACAAAGCCAGAAGACTAAAGAAAGCCCATTCTGTCCTGGCTGACCAGAGTTTCCACTTCAGGTTGCTCCCTGGTCGCAGATATGTGTTACCAAGAAGCAGGTCCAACCAGCTGAAATCGTTTATTCCTGTTGCTATTGCCATGTTGGTCTCATTGATATATATATATATATATATATATATATATATATATATATATATATATATATATATATATATATATATATATATATATATATATATTGTCTATTGTTGCCTAGTATGTGTATGTGTTTGTGATTAACTGCTGGCTGCAAAACTAACTAATAATAGTACACATTTCCTTGACCTAGACCCTTGAATATGGTGACTTCTGCATTAAAAAAAAAACATAGATTGAGTTGAGGCTTCAAAACAGTCATCTACAAAACAAGGGATGAATTCATGGTGGATACATTCACTTTGTTTAAACAGTCTATGGTCAGAACCAAACACAACAGTTATTTTACATCAACCACCCATTTTGACAGTAGTATAGTGAGGACGCTGAGCCCTCATAAAGATAGAGGTACAACATGACACACAAACGGATGAACAGATCGGCAGACAGACAGTCTGAGCCCGGGGAATGTGCTATAGCATCACTTCTGTGCTCACATTGTCAAAGTCAGCATTTAGAAACTGTCAACATACTCACACTCCCACAGACACACACTGTTTCCCTTTACCTCTGCCCAAACCTCCCTCATTAACCTCTACAACAGAGCGCCTCCTTTTTCTCTAATTTATCTTACAGCAGAGACAGACCTGAGAACTGCTTTTGCAGTTTCTTCAGAACTGCAAAGCCACTGCAAAGCCTTCGCCCTTCCTCTCAGGTAAAAGCTTCAATTCCTGTTCCTTGAAACTTTCAACATCAAGTGCAAATGGTTTCACAGGCTATCACAAATGCTTCTTCTTAAAGATAAGCAACTCCATATCCAACAAAATGACCCCTTTATAGAGGCAATTTTTCAGGTTTTACAAAGTTTTCCCAAACTTTCATGGAAGAATGGGTGATTCTTCTGTCAGATACAGCTCAAACCAAATCATGCGCATTCTAATCTGGTGAAATACAGAAAACTCAGCTTCCTTCATCTGTGTCTTGTGATAAATTATTAGGAGGGGAGAACGGAGCACCCTTCAGTCTTAGTTAATGTCTTCATCTTCAACACTTCCATCGTGAAATCTAACCTGTACATAACCTCTGCTTGTGAGCGTGACCATGTGCATGTGACCTCAACATATTACTGTAACAATTTGATTTTTGACTGAAAAATGTGAATACTATACAAACAATCCCATGACACATGCACACAAAAGGACATCACAAACACACACACAATCAGGGTGTGGAGTATGTGAATAACATCTTCCTCTGTCATTTAACCGCCTTTTCAGTTTGTAAATTAGGAAACACAAGTAAACTCCCCTTCATTTTAGAGGACTGTGACCACACTTGTGAAATGAACACACTTTCACAGACTTGATTCTACACAACACCCACATATACCATTTTATTAACAGTCATGATTGCACTGACAGGTCCGGCAGCCATGAATGTTAAATTAGCAAGCTATTTTGTCATTAGACGTCACCAATTTTACAGTTAAATGAACATCAGAGTGGACATAAAAATGTGTTGTACTCTCTCTCTCTCTCTCTCTCATGCTTTCACTTGAGCAGCTTTAATATCACTATGAAAAGATCTCAGGGATCCTGCATTTAATTTGTGGTTGATTTGACAGTTTATCGACTCTCCAGCTTGTTGAGGATGGCAGAACCTCATGACGGGCGGGTGGCTTTTACTCTCTGTGTATTACTGTACATGTACGATGTCGCAGAGGTAGTATGAGTCAGGGTCTGGCGAAGGGAACCCATGGGATCAGGCAGCTGACGCCACACCAGCTATACAGTCATCTGGAGCACAGCTTGAATCCCAATGAGGATGTAAGCAAGACTGCAAACTCACAACAAGGCCAGAGACTGGACACCAGTGATAAAGAGCCTTTCTTTAGCAGCAACACACACTTTGCAAATATCTATATACTCACATACATATATACGGAATGGGTTCAGGAGCCATTCTCTACCAAATTTAGAGTCGGCACTTTGCACATTTGTGATTATAGGCCATCTAAGCCTGTTAAAACCCTTTTGAATCCATTTAAAGTCATTTCCCTCCACATGGCATAGAGGGAGGGAGCTATGCCTGCCTGCATAATGTACTGTATTGTCATCCAGAACAATTATTTCCTTTTTTACCCCAGTCTGGCTTATCCAGCTATTATATTGGGAGGAAAGGGGGCAAAGCAGAACAGGGGAAACAGGGGAACAGGGAGACGTGGCAGCGGCAGCCACAAAAACGGCAGCGATCTAATTATTCAGTGGCGACATGACACAGAGAAGAAAACACAAACCACCACACACTGTATGCACTTTCCATGTTCTGGTTCCTGTTGAATATTTATTTTTCGTGATGAAACACCACTCGTAGCATTTTTTTTTTTTTTACAATCTGCTCTCAGCTGGGATACGAAGGTCATCAATAATCAACAAAGCTTTCCCTAAGTGCTCCATTTGCAGTGCAGAGGAGTACGCTCAGGTCAAAGGTTGCTTAGCATCCGACCAAAAACGCTGATTTGGAGTACTGCAATTCCTAGCACTATTTAGAATAGCAAGCAAGAAATCAATTTCATGACTTCTATAAAGGGCCTATTTTATGAATGGAACAGGGTGGCATACAGCATATATCACATCATGACAGTACTTGGATGTCATTTCATGCACTATGCTTTAATTTGTTGTGCTTCGTGTTAATGTTCTTCCACAAGGTTACTGGTTATTGTTGTTTGGGGTTCAAACCTTATTTTGCTGTGTTTATGTTTACACTGAGGATTTTATATCCCTGTACTAATGTTAAGTCTTTGTTTGCGGCTATAGTTTGAATGTATGTACTATATATATTGTATAGTTGCTGTTACTGTTATATTGTTTTTATTCTTGTTTTCATTGTAATGCACTTTTAAGCAGTTACTATCCCAATTTCATTGTATTGGTTACTCTACAATGACAATAAATCAATAAAATCTGTCTTATCTTATCTGATCTTAAAGGCATTATCTTGAAGATTTTCATTCAAAAAATAATATATAGATTTACTCTATATAGTATGATAATCTCTCTCCTCTCAATTGTCATTTGTGACCCACTAGAAGTTAATGGTGGTGTATTTGTACTGTACACTGCCTGCTACCTCATATTATTCTTGTTTTGTTATGTTATTGGGATGTAGGACATATTGCATAGCCATAAATGGAAATACAGTGGAAATAGTACATCTATGACTCTAAAATAACCTTGACAAAATTTCCTATGTGTCTTTCTGGGATATTTTTCAACTATAACACATATCACTACATCACTAGTACAGACGAGTTTATTTATCAAGAATCACGGTGCTTTTGATGGAAATTAACTGTTGTATTTTTTTGCAATGTACACTGTGTGATCATACTTCCATTCGTCACCGCACTCCAGAGGTTGTTTTCGACAGTAGAGATTCAAAACATAGCTATTTCACAATTATACAAAAAGATGCCAGCGGCCATAGCAGTGGGATGTAGCTGATAAGTGGTTCAATTCAGCTC
This sequence comes from Sphaeramia orbicularis, assembly GCF_902148855.1. Taxonomy (NCBI): domain Eukaryota; kingdom Metazoa; phylum Chordata; class Actinopteri; order Kurtiformes; family Apogonidae; genus Sphaeramia; species Sphaeramia orbicularis. The sequence goes on from NC_043967.1 coordinate 26,691,982, forward strand.
AAAATTCATGCATACAAGGGAATATTCTCACAAGAAAAACTGAATATGGTGAATAACTTGGGAAAAGGATGAGGATGTGGGTAAATCTTAAACACATAATGTTGGCTTAGAATGCTAATCAGTCAAACTTACACAGCAAATGGATTAGTGTAAGAAAAACCACTGTAACACTATAATAATCATGTAACCGTAGAAGGTGGCCAGTGTGATGCATCCTTTCTGAAATAACATGATTTACTCAGAATTAAGCGTTACGGGACACACAGTTTGTTAGATTTGTGTGCTCATATGAACTCTGTGTTGTAGAATGTGTTGTTCTGCATTTCAAACATCTGCTAACAGTACCACTAGTATTGTCTGTAATGTATACCTAGTGTTGCACTCTGCTGCACTGCGTAAAAACAAGTGTATTATAGATGTTCTTATGGACATAGACAACAGAAATCATTATCATCATCATCAAATTAACTAACAAAAAATGAGCCCATCAGCACAAATCAGACTCCGACACAAAATTCATGTAAGCATAAATCTTCCACCTTTACAGGATGATATATACAGTCCTGCCGTTTTAGAAGGATCAGTTATTAAAGTCATCATGATATCTGTATCAGTGCCAGAAAATGTCAGTCTTTTCCATCATTTTTCAGCCCCACCAGGAAGTGAAAGGCAGGATATATTTGACATTATCCTTCTTGGTCTAATGTTACAGTTGTATGTGTCCCTAGAGTAAAACAATGGGAATCAATGTGTTATTTTATACCGACACTAGATGTGATAACATATATTGTTGCAAGAGGAAGGACACAAATACATTATAATCAAGGTTTACAGGAACTTCCGTAGGAACTATGCAGTCCATCTGCTGCAAAGACATCATTATTAAACAAGCTTACTGGTTTTGGTTGGTTTCTAGTGTTAGCGACTCATGGTTCAAGACATATAATGAAGCAAACACTGAATAAAAAGACGATGTTATTAAGGAAGCAAAAAACGGAGTTCAGATAATTTTACTTAATATTGCAATATTATAGAATATCAACATTTCTTGGTAAATTACTTGTAAGTTTCCATTCTGCAAGTCATATCTTGACGCCAAAGCTCTGAAAGTGACGTCACAGCATTTGTCACCTCGTTCATTTACCTTACTGCCCCCGAGTAACAGATTGGTGATCCATCATCAGAAAACAGTCTGCTCTCACTTCACTGCATCTATCAAACTGCAAAGAGCAGCTGAAAAGACGGCAGCAGATGTTATACACATAAAATCTACGTATTCTTTTTACAGAAGAACTAAAAATGTGCTGCAAATCATAAAGGGAGCAGGCTAAATGATCATTAGAGAAACAACATTGAGGTAATCAATGGTGTACAACATAAAAAAATAAGTCGGGCTGTTATATGGAATTCATTGATTTTCAATATACTGCTACAAGGTGTACTATTGATCTCTATGAAACTGTCAGATTCTCTTTTAAATGTCATTTTGTTAACATGCTTCCATGTAATTGTGGGTTGTAGAGTCATAGCCACATTGCGCTTCCGTGTGTTAAGGAGATTATATTGACTTTTGGTAATTTCCTGAACACTTAACCCAACCACAGCATACCAAACTCTCACCCTTGCAAAAAAGAAACACTTAAAGGGGTCATATTTTCCTAAACCCACTTTTATTAGTCTTTGGTATATTTATTTATGTATTTGGACCCTAATAGTACATAAAGTTTGAATTTGAACCCTCCAGGTGCTGCAAAGCTATCTTTATATTAATTTTGGCAAAAATCAAGTGGATTTCTACAACCCATTTTAATTCCTTCTTAATTTGTTATGTCTATAACTAGTTGCGTCACAACATTTGCACATTTAAGGTCAAGACTTCCGACAAACATTTCTCCGAGTGCACCATAATTTTTTGTCAGCAGCAGTGGTTGTAGTTCATACTGAAAATATGTCCAAACTTCGAGCTGATTACCTAAAATGTTCAGTTGTCGGTTGTATTAATGAACACAAGTGGCTGAACTGGACCGAAAGCACGGTCATCAACCTGGAGGCGGTGGGTTGTGACGTGGCTCATGTGCATTTAAAGGGCCAGCGCTCAAAACGACCTTTCTAGTGTTATTACTCAGAAATAGGGTTGAGGATGGGCCTGTGGAGTTGAATTAATGAAGAATTCAGACCCAAGAATAGCATTTACAGTTTATGTAGACCACAGGGAAATGTTTTAAAATGCATAATTCCACTTAAAAAATCAAAATATTACTCCTTTAAGCGTGTCTTTAAATATCCTTTATTCTTTAAGTGCCCAAGTGGCCCCTAGGGACCAGCCACAAAGAGTTCAGTGTAATGTTTAGTGAGATCTAGCAGTAAAGCTACAGATATCAACCTAATGAATCTCTCCCTCACCCTTTCTTATGTTGGTACACTGGATGCCACCCACTATGGAACAGGAAAAAGGAGAGGAGGAAGTCTATTCTGAGCTACTGTAGAAAGATGGTGGCACAACACGATGGACCTGAAGACATGTTTTTTATAGCTTTAACCATAATTAATGAAAAAAGGAAATGTAACATCATTGACTAGTTTTTGAACTGTAATTTTGAAGCCAGTTGTTTGAAGATTGGCCATTGTAATGTTGAGTTTTTTGGAGGAGAAGGGGCCATATTTGGACAAAAGGGCAGAAGCTTAGAGTGAACTAATGCTAAACGCTACCTTATCGACAGCAAAACTTCATAAAGCAAATGTGTAAAGAAGTAATTTCACAGTCTTCTTACTGTACCCTATTAACTACACTTCCATCAGACGTGTTTTTTTTCTTTTTATCCAATGAATAAAAGCTCAAAAAGTGCAACTTAAGACAACAACACATCCAGTCTTTCTCTTCACAGATGAGAGCTTAATTGCAGAAATACTTAAAGATGGACCGCTACAATGTGAACCAAATAAAACAACTGAGACTAGAATGACTTACAGAGAAGTTCAATGTAGGTCTATGGGAGCCAGGGCTTTTAGGAGCCTAGTATCTAGTGGTTGTCATCAGTATTACATGTTAAGATGCTTCCGCAGTGGTTTCATGTTGGAGCTGAGGTCCTATCCAATTGGCTTCAACCCTCATCTTCATACACGGACCCATATTCTGTCACGGTAAGACAATCAAGACCCGACACTGACTGTAAAACATATTTGCGTCTTCATAAGAGAAAGAACCCCATAGCACACATACTTACATGTAATAGTGATTAACACAGACTCTCATATTAATACAGAAATAATGCAACTTCAAGGCAGGGAGAAAAAATGAGAAGAATGATTTTGTCTAAAAATTGCTGATAAGTATGAGAAGGAAATGAGACACTTCCTGATACAAACACACCCAAATACACACAGCATGCTTACAGTGCATACTGTACATGCACACACACATGCTCTAAATCTGGGTGGAGGGGGTCTATATCTTAAGAACAGTGCTTTCGCTCACTCCAGCCCTGATCTGCGGAGATAAAAGTAGGCAGTAATTTTGGGAGCATTAGTGCTGCTTTGGTTGGGTCTCTGTCGGCTCACTGATAAAGCCAGAACACTTACAACAACATCCTCCCCTCCCTCAACTGCCCCAGCCCCCAGCTCCATACCTCCCTTCTATTTATTCCTGCCATTCTTCTTCATTCAGCAGTAATAAATACACCCGCTGAACAACCACTCCATAGCTGCGGACAGCCCTGCCTGTCATTTAATAGGGACAAATGGGAAAGAAATTCATGATTACAACTGTGAATGATGGGAAATTATTAGGGGGGTTGTAATTTAACCCAAGAACACACAAGTTAATGCCCCACAAGAAGAAAAGAAACAGGAGGACTGAATCGACCGGCCAGAGGCAATGAAATCTATTGATTTGTCTTAAATAGAAGTAAAGATCGATTAAGGTAGATGTTCTCCTGGGAACAGCCACATTATGGAGTTCACTGAATGTAACAGGACCTCAGTATCAGCCTCTAGGCACTACCTTTGAGAATACAAGATGCACAGAAATGCACATGTCTCCAGATCACCCTGAACGCACAGGGTAGCAGCAAAACAATCATTTCAAAGCAACAAAAACCTCAACCATGAGTGGGCTTTCTTTTGTAGGGCAATTTCATAAAATACAAAAGCAGCACTTCAGAAACAATAGCTCGTGTTTATGGTTGAGTGTTTGTGGCCAAAACAACACTTTTCACTTGACAAAAGCACCAACACCCACACAGCTGCGAACTCAACTCTCATCCCGCTCTTGATCCACTCTGCAAGCCCAGTGTTGCAATTTAAAGTGCCGCTTCACAGCCACTTATGCTGTCACACATAATAACACATAATACACTTAATACATAATACAATGCACACTGACCTGCCTGCCTCATTCAGTCTCGTGCTGAATTTTTATTCTAACCCCCCCGCCCCCCTCCAAAAAAAAAAAAAAAAATAGACGTCTATCTCATACTTGATGAAGCCCTGCATGGATGTAGTTTGTAGTGAAGCAGTGAAGCAGAGCCATTGATGGACTTATAACAAACTGTGCAACATTCCACGAGCATTACAAACACACAGTGGTCTTTATTCGCTCCCAATTCAGGACGTTAAGATCCTTTTTATCAACTCAGAAGGGCTTTTGCTGCTGTTCACTTAGCAGACAGAGGGAAGAACAGATGTTTCATAGAGAGCAACATGACAACACGTTTTTAAAACTAACAAATATTTGAAGTCACTCTATTGCTCAGTGCTTCTACTGATACAACATTTTACAAACTATCAGAATTGGAAGAACTCTCACCTTGATTTTTTGAGGTTAGTTAATACTCACTTGCATTATACTTAAATAAAATATTTGTCCCAGTTATCCAGTTACTGATAAAGTCAAGTGGTTTCTGGCAATATCAACTTACCTAATCTCATCTAATTGTGTTTAAACACTACCTTTCATACTTGTCACTTATCAACATTTACCTGAAAAACATTGGTAAGTAAAATAAAATCAGTAGCAATGTAGCAAAGCCTAAAGTTTGGTTTTACTTCATAAGGTTATGGTTAGGATTATCTGAAAGGGAACATGTGGCCAAAACATGGCTCAAATGTGTCTCCAAACCCCTGATGACCCTAAGACTTAAGCTTTAGAAAATGTTCTAAACAGAAAAACATCCCCTGCTCATTAAAAGTGGTGTGGTCTACTGACACAACACTCTACTAACACAGAGTTACCCACCAGTCCCGAAGCGAAGAACACCGCCAGCAGAGCTAGGCAGGTTCCCATGACGATCAGCAGCAGGAAAACGATGAGTGGATGCTGCTGGCTCATCCTGTAGTAGGACTCGTAAAGCCAGTCCTGGGGCTTCTCCCCTTCCACGCAGACTTCACCCTGGAACCCCGGGCACCCGTCTCCCAGGATGTCGGGCCCCTCTGCCCCTTCGCCGCCATCGTTTTTCTCCAGCAGGTAGCGGCCACGGGTCCACAGAGCGTCCTGCCACATGGGTGACCAAAACACATGCACGCAGAAGGACCTTGGATGAAGGACCTGGGATGAAAGACCTGGGATGAAGGACCAGAGAGGAAGGATCTGGGATGAAGGACCTGGGATGAAGGATCTGGGATGCCCTTTCCTCCTCAAAAGCCCACCTTCTCCTCTAGTTTTAAAAAGTTTGTCAGGGGTTTGTTATGATGATAGACAGCTGAGTGAACGACGGCCAACTTTTCAGCACTCGCTCCTTCGATTTCCCTCGCATCCTCTGCGGCTCCTTCTGCTTGAGGTGACAAAGTGAGTCAAGACAGTGTGAAAACTGAGCTTCCTTCTCCTCTTCTTCTTCCTCCCTCCTGTCAGGGAAGGCAGCCAGACGCTGAGGAGAGCTGAGACTCGTCCTCGCTTCTCTCTTTGTTCGGTCAGTCAGACAGGCTTTGGTTACTGCTCGACGCTGTGGCTGCATCGAGGCAACATGTTACTCTGCTGAGGTGCAGATGAGGACTGAGGGAGAGAGAGAGCTTTGAGGGTGAGAGAGAATGTGTATGACTGAGAGGGAGGAAAAGAGAGCGAGAGGAGAGAGGGTGTGTACCAGTGTGGTGGGGAGAGCTAGCGGGTAAAAGAGTGTGTGTGTTCTGGACCTATCAAACCAAGTAGAAATGTTAGAATAGTGATGTGTGAGATTAGGTAATGTCAAGAGAAGTGACTCAAGATTGTGTATTTGTGTTTGCAAGCTTCAGAAAAAGGAACAGACTTAGACATTTACATAACAGAGAAATAGAAGACAGTGTGAAGCTGGCAAAAGAGCAAGGAGGAAGAAGTAAACAGAGGATTCATGTTAAAACTGTGTTTGCCTGCATGAATGTGTGTGTAAGCAGACAGAGAGTGAGAAGGGTTGTAACAGCAGCGCTAAAAACCAAGAAAGAGCAGCAGAGTGGAGAGAGAGAGCAAGAGAAAGGGAATAAAATGCCATCCAGCAGCTGAGATAAAAAAGAAGAGTAAGGGAAAACAACACAGAAGGGGAAGGACGGGGAGGAAGAGGAAGGAGAAACAAAGTCAGGAAGGTAAAGATCTCGGGAGACAGAACAAGTGTGGGTGGAAAGGAGACGGGTGCTTCAAACATCGGGAGAAGAGTGGGAGGAGAGGGAAGACGGCGTGGGTAATAAGTGAAAGTTTTAGAATGACAGCATGTCAGCATATGCATGTCAGAAGTGGAAATAAAATAAAGAGGAGATTAAATAAAACGCCAGTATTCCTTTCCTCCTCCTTCGACAGCCTTCATCATCATTCTCTCTCTCATTTGGACCCTTCTTCTTCAACACCGTGTTCGGCTCGCCACTCTTGCCATGCTACATGCGATGCTCTGTGAAGTGTGAAAATGGTCGTGTCACTTCAATGTGTCAAATCCTCATAATTTCCTTACAGCACGCTAACCATTTGGAGACAGAGAGTTTGTTCACTAAAGCCAAGCACACAACACATGCGATAATGATGAATAGCCATTACAACAAGGTGTTACATTTTCAGGTCTACCTACCCACAGGTACCCAGGGTAATTTTGAAGATCCAGAAATAAGTGAGATATGATAGCTGTGCTAAAATTGGATTTGTAATATGTGTGAAATCATACGTAGGAGATGGACAAACAAACACAAGAATGAAATTCATCGTACCTTGGTCGTGGAGTTCACCGAGCTCTACTTCTCAAATCACCAGCTTCACCAACAACCTTTAATTGAGGAGGGTGAAGGACAAAGCACTTATGTTGTTGTGACTCTAAAGAAAAGGAGAATAAAATAAGGGATGAGATATTTTAGAACAATTTTCATAGAGAGAGAGCAAAGGAAGGAAATCAATCACAGCGGAGAGGGTTAGCAACACGGGGAGAAATTCATCAAGAATCATCATTCTGTAATGATGATAATGGCAGTGATAATGATACCTACATCATCACTGTGCCCCGCTGCATATTAACCCTCATATGACCAATGTGTTTTATAACTGGAGGATCAAATAAGTCAGGCACAAGAGGACCTCTGCTGACCATAAATGCCCCATAAATCTCAGCAAATTTGCTCCCAAATATATAAATAGATAGATACAGTCTATCCCTCTTCAGTACAACATTTTCACCAAGCTGAGTTTTCAGAATTTATTACATTACTTAGCAGTACATTGAGGCTTCTGCCTGCTTGGTTTTCAGTAACTTGAAAGATAGGTACATTCATTAGGTACAGCTGTGTTCAAGTCAAAATCTCTGCCATGAAGTAATAATATTGTTCCACAAAACAATAAGAAATGAAGGAAGGACTCATACTGTTGACAGCAGTGTGAAGGCTGAAAAATCCTAGACAAGTAAACCTTTTCAAAATTTTTGGACGTTAACTGGTTCTTGTGTTCAGTTTTAGTGGTTTAAGTGGCAATTTGCTGGGTTTCCCCCAGGTTTGTGGTGTGGTTAGGAGCTGAGATGGCTTTCTGTTGGTGTTATTTCACTAAAAATATTTATTTTTAAATAGTTTCAGACCTACAGTACTGTGCAAAGGTGAGTGTGCATGGTTGAAATGAGTATACAATTTTTTTTTTCTCACTCTGTTTTCTTAAACAAAACACCAAACTAAATGACTTGTAAAGGTTAAATAAAATGACTATTCGGTGTGACCCCAGACCACATGAAAAGAAGCAGCACAAACAGTTAGAAACACCTGACGTGTTGAATGAAACCTGAAATAAAACATCAGAAAATGAATTTTCAAAAGGGTACAAAAGGGTTAGACATTTAAATGGAGGTCACACTAAATACAACCACTTTGATTTATAAAAACTGTTTTTTCCCTGAAACCTTTGTTTTTCCTGCTGAACATATTTTACATTAGGGCTGCACGATATTGGAAAAAACTGACATTGCGATTTTTTTTAACCCTGCGATATATATATTGCAATACGAAAAAATACTCAGGAGGATATGATAGTTGTGTGGTGCCGACATAAATGGTCAAACTAATTAGTTGTGTTTCCTCTCATTGTGGCAACAGGTACAAGGCACTATCAACACAGAACACGTGTTTCAATATCATCCTTCTTGTGGCCGAAATAATCCAGATAACTGACGTTGCTTTTCTTTTTGGCACCAAGTCTTCATTTACAGTGATTTTCTCTGGTTCGTTGCACCTTTTTCAATTTTGTTACCAGCGACTCACTCCAAACTGATTAAGAATGATTGTAATTGGTGGATCACGCAGTGTGTGTCACATACCCTTGAAATTAGATGAGAACACACTGAGTTCATTTGCCCCATACATCGCAGGACCTGCGATGTGACTATTGCGCACATGTACACCACGGTGTCGATGCTCGAACGATATATTGTGCAGCGCTACTTCACATATATCCAGATTGTATCTTAATACAGAGACTGAGAAGTGCATATGTGAGGTAATTATAACTTTGCTAAACTAACAGACCTAATGTTGGCTGAGGACTTCTGTTAGGTTCCATCCTGTATGGTTGTAACCCTTGGGAGCTAATTTTGGAGGGAATAAAAACTGTATTACAGTCTTTGGTGAGAGAAAGTAATTTTTAATCACATTTAAATTATTCACAATTATTCATCAATCATTTAAATATGTGATTTTTGTCAGATTAAAAAATAATTTTATGAGTCAGAAAAGTCATCCTTCTGTGTCCACAGTCTGTTCTGTGTCACTACAGATGTGTCTCCAGCTCTGACGTGGCCAGACTTATAGTAATTTTCACTTCTTAATAGACTACTTACCACATCACTCTTGAAGAACAACATGAAATATGCAAAGGTAACGTCATTTTGGTGATAGTGACGTAGAGTGACGAGAAACACAGTCCACTGAGCCATTCCACACAATGACAAACATCAACCTCTTCAACTACAATGATCTTTTAAAGTGACAAATGTCATATGAGTAACAGTGACACAATGGGACTGCACAAAATAACTCAAAGAAATGCTAAAGAAATCTGCTCATAAAGAGTATAATTCCAGTATGCCACTGCGGTATATTTACATACTTAATTTTTTTTTCTTCAACCTCTGTGTCTTTTCCTGTAAACAAATCTTATAATGGTAGGATAAACTAAGACAATAACATATCTAAAATGTCTGTGTAATTAGCCAGAGCTAGCATATAGGTAGCTAGCTGGCAATGTTAGCACTCATTTGAAGATTGGTTTTTGCCTTTCTGCCAAAAATAATACTCACCTTTTTGCTCTACAGTGAACATCAGTGATTCTTGAGATATACCTGGGAATACACCTGGGTCTTTGGCTTGTTAAGTGCTCAGTTCTTTTTCGCCATTTAGCTTAACTTTTTGTTTGTTGTTGAGTTGCTAGCATAGCTGCTACACTTACCTGAGCCATAAATGACAACCTACACTTTTATTTTGGAGCTGGAAGAAAGCTGCAAACCAACACACCTGAGGTCACTTAAAGCTGATAAGTGTTGTTTTTTTTCCCCTGTGATTTTTTAATTCAGGGCAATTTAAAAATAAAAACACAGGAGGTAGCCATTGGTTCTTGTACCAAATTAGTGCAAGTGTGTTGAATGTGATTGAGGAAAACACTATATAAATTAACCCTTTCATGCAAAGTGGACCGTTATTCTACAGCTGTTCTCTTGTATATTCATGGGTTTTGTTGTTTTAGTTCCATATCAGCCAACACAGTGGACACTTATGCACCATCCCATAATAATACACTGACATTCATACCATGACTGTAACTGTGCTGTTCCTGATAAACTTGATCTGCACTAACGTGTTTGAGTGTAAATCAATTGCTAATTGTTATTAGACAGCAATTAACAGTTGGTTTTTGGTTGTTTTTTTTAGAAAAAAATGTTTTTTTTTTGTCTTTTTTTTATACTTTATCTCCATGAAGTGAGTAAGAACTAGTGTTAGAGTATGATAAAAGACAAGAGAACATCATATTAGCTGCATTAAAATGTTTTTATTTCATAGTGTTCACACAATTCATCCCTTTCTGATATTGCATTTTAAATACATGTTTCTTTGCTTCAAAAATTAAACACGTGGTGTCCAACTGAGTGGACATTTTTGTAACTCCATGAAAAATAGGTTAATTTAAAAAAAAAAAAAAAAAAATCGATCCCATTGTTTTGTTTTGTTTTTTGTTTGTTTTTTTAAGCCTAAAGAGGAATAAAAGCGCTCAGGAAAAAAATCTTGACTAAGGTTCTCATAATTCATGCATGAAAGGGTTAAATTCATCCTTCACTTTTTTTTTTTTTTTTTTTTACATTTTGTCATACTATTCTGAGCATCATCTTCATTATAAGTTACCTTTTTTTTGGTTTGTTTTGTTTTTTACATAAACTTGCAGGATTTAACCTACATTTCATATAATCTGAATGTATTATGCTTGATGCTACAGCAGCAGTAGGCCAACCTCCTCAGAGTCAATAACCTTCTGAACAGGGCACTGCTGTAAAAAAGGCTTTCTGGGATAGCAGAAGTCCAAATATTTATTTTAGCAACAGGAAATACGACAGAGCGAGAGATGACAGATGGGACGGCTGGTGCCAGGAGTCACCAGAGTCACACATCCAAACAGATTGCCCTCGAAAAGTTGATGTCTGCATGACGTGAAGTGTGATGTATTGTATTTGCACCTTTGTCCGTTCAGCCTATTGTGACACTGCGCTGTCCTGATGGCTTTTTGACCATCAAATTACAAATCAGTCTGAGTCTGTGTTTCATTGTCACATCAAATCTCCCCTCTGCCGGGGCCACAAGCATTTCTGACAAACGTGTGAGGGGCCTTCATCTGTCACGTCCTGTGTGTATCCTTCTTATCCTGTTGTGTGTGTGCATGTACATACAATATTGCTACCTATCATATGCTTCCTGGTTGTCTCCCTTTTATAAGCATGTATAATATAATCTAATTAGGTCTTCCTTGACACAACAGAGACATGATTAATGAACTGAGCTTCTTGCATCTTGCAGACACACACCCCTTGTGATTTGTGAGTGTTTACCAGAGTCAAAGTAAAACCCTGCTTCAACTGCGACCTATTTTTCTTTATGCAACTTGTACTTCATTCATTGTGTGATATGTTGTGTTTATGAGCCCTTGAGCAATGTTACTGAAATTAGGGGATTCCCATTCTTTGCAGCCAGTATACTCCCTCTCTTGTCCCAAAGTGGCAGAGGCATCATTGTGGAACTAATTTGTGAAGTGTAATTTTGGAACACAGCTCAACCCATGCACACACACATAAACACAAAGGACAGACTAATGGATATGAGCAACTGTGTGTGAATCACAGACAGAAAAAGACAATATACAGTGATGCCTGTTTTTTTTTTTTTTTTTTTTTTTTTAACCATGTTGTCAAACCGTGTTGCATTAATTTGTGCTGTGGTATAACTGGGGTATTCTTTACGAGCTCTTCCACTCAATCACATTAACAACAGGTGTGGCTGTGCTGACCACCTGCTCCCCACTCCACTCCACACACACCCAGAGCTAAAGGCGGTGACAGAATGAGAGCACGTTGAGGAAGAGTGGCCTTAACACACTAATTCTGCATCAACACCCTCCTACATACAGACAGAGGCAGAGTGTCAGGGTAGAAGAGGAAGCAGCACAAACAGATGGAGAGCGAATGCTGAAGCAATGCTGCCTTCTTGTACGGTGGGAAATAGTACCACTTCCATTTAAGACCTGCGTGGTCAAAGTGGGTATATGTAGTGCTGATATTTCAAACTCTCAACAGCAGGGGGGAGTCACATACCAGAACACACTTGCAGCTACCAAAGCAACCAAAGAATTAACACTATTTATCGTAAGACTGTATCACACTCACTGAATAAAGTATAAAGCTTATTGTTTACACACACTTGTATTATGGTTTCATCAACTTTTCTTCTCCAAAAACTAATAGCTGGTTATTTTGTTAGTCAAAATAACACTGTTTCTTATAATCTTCACATGCTTCATCAGCCGATAGTTTACATTATACAGTTTATACATTATACTTTGCAGAAAACAGTCACAGTAAAACCATAAATTACCTATGTTTTCTGTACAGTTTATATTGTCAATATTTGCACTAAAGATCTGTTTGGAATTGTCAAAACAAGGTCAGAACTGTCACAGCTTAGTCTGCAGTGTCAATCAACAAAAGAGAAACTTAACAAAGATCATAACATTACATAAAAAATTTATACCTTCACAATCCTCATAAACAAACTCATCTTTGTAGAAGAAATGCTGCCGTTTCAGCATCAAACTCCTTTCTTTTCATTCAGAGCTGTATCCAGAGATGAAAACAACAGTGCTTTAACTTTTGTCACTTTGACACTTTATTTAACCCTTTCATGCATGAATTATGAGACCCTTAATCAAGATTTTTTTTCCTGAGTGTTTTTATTCCTCTTTAGGCATGAAGAAAACATGCCTAAAAAAATTTTCCTCTGAACCTATTTTTCACGGAGCCACAAAAATGTCCGCTCAGCTGGACACTATGTGTTTAATATTTGAAGCAAATAAACATGTATTTACAGATATATTGTGTGAAAACTATGAAATAAAAACATTTTTAATGCTTATTTTAGGTAATTCATTTCTCAGACAGGGGTAGTTGTTTGTTTACTTGCTTTGCTAGTTTGTCTGATAAATGAATTACCAACAATAATTATATGAGGAAGACAGTATGAACCTTTACCTGACATTTTTAATGCTACTAACCTGAAGTTTTCTCACATTTTAACATGCCAATACCAGTCATTACTCACTTCATGGAGATAATATGCAAAAAAACAAAAAAAACAAAAAAAAACAACAACTTTTGTTTAAAAAAACTGTTAATTACAGACTTAAAACAATAACAAGCACTTGTTTTACTCTTAAACATATTTCTCTAGATCAGGTTTATCAAGAACAGCAAAGTTACAGTAATGGTATGAATTGCAGTGTATGAGATGATGCATAAGCGTCCACTGTGTTGGCTGATATGAAACTAAAACAACAAAATCCATGAATATATTAGAACAACTGTAGAAGAACTGTCCACTGTAGTGACCACTATGCATGAAAGGATTAATTCTAAAAGTTGTTTCTTAGTGGCTCTCATCCCATCTTGTCACTTTCTGGTACATTAGTTTTCTCACCATGGAAGCCTGGCAGAGTGACTCACTACTGCCTCTAGTGGCCACCTTCGGTATGAATAGGTTCAGATCACATCTCTGCGTTCCAATAAAGCATCTTTGGCTTTATTGATAAATTTAGGTAATTTTTATGTCCCCTTTAAGTGACTAATGCTTTAGATGGTGAAGGCTGATGCTGACTGATGGTATATTCAGATAATGTTTGAACAGGTAGCCTGTTTAACAGACTGCAGAACAATCAAGTGGGCCTATGGGGTATTGCTGCTTGCTACACTTCTACCAGTGCTTTGACGTTCCCTTCTGGAGTTTTGTTGTACTCCCAGAGGGCCGGCAATGCCTGCCGTGCAGCCCAGATGGATTATTGGCTGGGGACCACTAAACAGTGATGTTCCACTCCTTTAACCACAGTATATCTCCTGGTGGTGGAGCAGAGGCTGGGATTAAACCCAGCTAACCCCCTGCTGACACCCTACAGCACACCCCCTGGCCCCAACCTGCCTGGTTCTTCCTCAGCCTTAGCCAGAAGCTGCCTCTCTCTGCCTCCTCTGCCAACCTCTTCATCACTCATGGGGCACGTGACTGCCTCCCAACCATTAAAAAACACAGCATGTACTTTCTGCCCCAAGAGGTCTCTCAATCAGTTAAATTATGTCATGATGTAGTGTTCAATCATGGGAACTGTGTAGATATTTTCAGGTTTAAATTGTACATATTATTGCTTTCTCTTAATAGGTTGTTTAGCCACATGAAAGACCATGGGATCCATTGAGTTGTTACAGTTCAGAACATTCAAATCCCATGTTATATCCACTTTGGTATCTGATAAAGGAAGAAACAATCCACTTAAAACCACAAATGCCAACCTTGAGAGAAAATACAAAGGTCATCCTAGTTATTCAACCACATTGTCTGGAAATTATAAATGTCTGTCCCTGGAAAATTTGACTCCCTGTTGCTAGTAGAAAAGCCACAGCATCACAAAATTCATTACTATTCATCCTCTAAGCACCAACTATCTTTCATGTGTGGACCGTCCCTTCAATAGTTGTCAATGCATGTCACTGACATATAAATGAGGTTAGAGGTTAACTTGCAACTAAATGCATTTACGCAAAAATTTTCATGGTCAAGAATGTTTGATTTCAATACCTATCCATACATCAAGTTTGCAGATGACGTCACAGTTGCTGACCTTTTATGTAACAGCAGTGAAATGGACTGCACAGATGATGTAACCCAGCTGACCCAGTGGTGGAAGGACAATAGCCTGGACTTTCTCTGAACGACAGCAAAATTAAGGAATTCATGATGGACTTAAGGAACTTCTAAAGGACTCACTCCCTTATCAGCCTAGTCTGGAAAGCCAGTGGAAAACAGCGGTAACTCAATTTCCTGGAACCACAAATGTTCAAGAATCTGGCATGAACTCAAAACATGTTGATGAGGTTCCAGAAGGCACAGCAATGCTTTTACCTGCTATGGTTTCCCAGGAAATGAGTCATGAGTGTGCGCTGGCTCGTAAACCTTAAATTTGGCACTGTAGAAAGTATTGTGATCACTGTGAAGCATGGTGGCACCACTGCACAGAATGGGGTAGGTGCCCGAATAAGGTTGGCGTTTTCATTCAGGCCTAAAATGACCCTGGGCACCAATGTAGCGGTCAGTACATCATGCTTTACTGTGGGTGGCCTCATTAAACCAGTTGCCTCCAACATCTTAACCAGGTCAATGTCGCACCAAAATATGTAAAAAAAAAAAACAAAAACAAAAAAAACACCTCTCCAGAAATCAGCCCATGTCTCCGCTAACAGCTTTAATGACTGTCCATTGTGTGTATATTTGTATGCTATTGTTTTTAGAGATTAACTCAGGCAGAAACCAGACTTCTGGAAAATTATTTTTTAGGGACATGGCTTGTTTATTCAGGGTGTTCCTGGGTTCGATTCCAACCAGCGCTGGATCTCTCTGGGTGGGTTTTGTACATTGTCCCTGGGTATATTGATTTCCTCTTACCATCCAAAGGCATGGTGCTGTTATTCATTCTGGAAAAGCAGGTAAAATTATCTGATTTGTTTGGCTGGGGAAGCTGTTTTCATGGAACATTTGTGCACAAAGGAGAAAAGAATAAATAGAAAAGTACCTTTGTCAAGACCCGCCATTATGAAGGTGTAGTTGTACCTCAGGGATTGTTGCTTTTTCATGTAGCAAGTCAGACTTTTAAAGTAATAATGCACAGACAACAAAGGGAGGAAAACGATAATCGTGCCAATGCTGCCACTGTGTGATTGAAATATTATCCCCTATTCCAGCAGGGTAGTTCCAGTGAGCTAGGCAAAAGAATAACCACGGAATAACAAGAGTCATTTGGAAATAGTCTATTTTCACTCAAAAGCGCCTAATTGATGTGACAAATTCTGAACAGGAAAAACAGCCTGTGGTTAAAAGTGACACCTGACCCTAACAAATAAATTGTGGGAGGCAAAGAAAGCAGCAAACCCACTAATAATTGTACAGTTTTCATGTGTGTCTCCTGGGTATTGTTCTGTCTAGAGAACTGAGATTTGGATTTTAGCACAGTACGATTTACTACCTGAAGCTTCTTCACATACTCCCCCTCCTGAGCTCATTAGGACGGTTTGAAAATCAGTATATAGACAATGTTAATTGTTCCTGCTTGGTAGCACCTCAAGCATCATTCACATGGGAAATCAGCACTGACTGAGATCAATCCTACTGAATTCACTGCTTCACTGCTTTCAACATGTATGAAAAAGTATGAAAAGATAGAAAATCTTGTCCTCTATTTTGTATATTTTACATTGATATTGATATTGAGGGATAACACGATCTAGGTTGAAAAGTAACTTGTGATTAGTCGCTAAATCCAGATTTCTGACCTAACTGAGTATGAACAGCAATAATTACAGAAAGCGTGATGAAGGGCTGACAATTTTACTTCCTTGATGAGAGAAAAGTGGGCTTCATCACCTAACTGGGTCTCTCTCAAACCCAACGGTGATTAAAACAAACTCAGATGACCTAGATAAGTTGCAATCAAGGTGGCAGTGGAGAGAGGGAGACTCCACCCAAACACAGAACTCCTCATTAGCACGAGCACTGTGGGATTCATTAAGTACAACTGCCAGTGTTTCTCCTCAATCAAACATAGTGATTTAAAGCTCACTGTACACTCAGCCTGTTTTGGATGTGATTCCTTGACAAGAAGTCTTCTTTGTGAGACACACAAAGTATCTGAAAATTGACAAAATGCTAAACTAACCAGGCTTTTAATTGCATTGGATTGTTGGGGGTATTCTTACAAGGCTTGTTAAAATTCTGTTTGGGTCTGTTTCCCGTGGCAGAAAATCTTGAGAAGAGGTTAATCATCGATTTCGAAGACTCCCTGGATAAAGGTAAAGCTTCCTGATGCCTTTATAGAGGGTAAAAAGAAAGTATGATTTTGTAGACTACGCCCTATATTTTCTCCAGGCTAGAAAACCTTATGGTGGGAAACCCTTTTTTTTCCCTTTAATTAAACATCTCTTTTGTCTTTATAACTCATCTTCTGCCAGATGGAACTGCAGGTTAACCATTTGTGCAACACAGATTATGAGAGCTTTGGCAAAGTATAAGGAATTTAATGCCATTTATTGTCCATTGATGGAACTTTATGAAAAACTGATTCAACTTCATTTTGGGTCAATTTTTCTTCATAGATTCCTCCAAACCACTTGCACACAGTCTCAGCAGATACACAATGATATTCTTACAGGAGTTACTATATTGTATAGAGAACCGAAGTCCCACTCCCTCCACTTGTGTCCCATCGTTTTCATAAAAAACAATTGTATTACAGCCAATGGTAAGAGAGGAGTAATTTTTTTTTTTTTTTGGATCCTGTTTGAATTTTGTCATTATTTACACAATGTTTTTCAATTTAAGAAGATTATACTGGTCAAGAATGTTGCAGTTTGTAATAAAAATGTTGAAGAAAATACATAAATGTACAGCCTACACATCCAGAAGTCATGGAGGTGACATCATAACTGTGTTTACATGAGCTGTTCAGAGATGTTGAAGATGTCTCTGCAGTTTCAACATGACCAGACACCACTGATTTTCACATCTTTTAATACTTTTTCATCTTACACTCGAAGATTGAAGTAAAAAGTGCCAAAGCAATACTGTTTTGGTGTTGATAAGAGATGCAGTCCATTCAGCTCTTTAACACAAAAGTAGGTGTTTCTTTAATATCTTTACCACAAACAATGATTTTTTTGGCTCATACAATTATCTTTTAATTGACAAATGGTCACATTTTTTCTGAAGTTAGGTTCCATGGGGCACACTAGAAAGAGTGGACTTTGGCTCTATTTGCTCTACAATGCAAAAAATTATTTGATTGATGACACTTTCAATACAAAAGAATGTCTCACACTTATCTAAGAAGTAGACAAAGCTGTTGTTACGTTAACCATTGGTTTTGGGACTGAGTTTCACATTGGTGTTCTATCATCGCAGTTCATTGGAAACTTAAGTGACCTTATATGGACGAGATGGTGAAGATGAGAACAAGTGATGAATAAAATTAGTTCGGCTAATGCTAACTTGACCATATAATTTCAGCTACTTAATAAATGCTGACACATACAATTATATTTGATCAGAAATGTCATCTATGCATTATATATAAACACTCTAATTAGCATTAGCTAGCATCATTAGCAGGATAGCTGACAGATTTACTATACGTTAGTATCACAATATCACATGAGCTGGTTTGACTTCGTTACGTCAAAGTGTGTTGCATGTTGCTGCTGTCAACTGTGAAATTTCCTCATGGTGGGATCAATAAAGTCTTATCTTATCTTATCTTATCTTATGATCTTACATACAATAATGTTGCAATGTATGCTTTAAGAAAGGTGTCACACTGTTCTGTTCAGTTCCTGTCCCCCAAGTGAGTGTGTGTTTTTTTTTTGTTTTTTTTTTACTAATATCTATCTATCTATCTATCTATCTATCTATCTATCTATCTATCTATCTATCTATCTATCTATCTATCTATCTATCTATCTATCTATCTATCTATCTATCTATCTATCTATCTATCTATCTATCTATCTATCTATCTATCTATCTATCTATCTATCTCTTTTTATTATAATTATCACTCACTCTATTTTCCATCTGTGTTCTGTGTTGTGACAGATTGTTGACAGGCATCAGAAAAAATCTATTTTCTTCTAATCGTCAAAGAAATGTCATTTTAATGTCAGAATGTTCAGAGTGATATGCGACTAACAGGAAATGAGTCCAATTTTTTTTTATTTTTTTTACTTGGGTGAATTTGGGGTGAAGGAATTCTTTATCATCTAAAATGCCTAGAAAATGCTTTTTTTTTATTATTTACTGAATTTTACTCAGTTTTTTTAAAAATCATAATTGTTTTCTATTTCCTTCTTGTAGATTCTGAAATATTTAACTTGTTCTGACCATAATTAATGGCATCAAAATGAAAAGTAACTGTCTAGTTTCTTCACTCAGGAAGAAAAATCTGTTTTTAAACTCAAAGATAATATTGATTTGATGTTTATCATGATAAGTATTAACAACTGACATGAACATCTTTTTCATTTATTCATTTCAAGTCAGTCGGAATGGGGTGGGTGTGGTAAGTCCCAGTATTTTTTATCCATATAGTGTATGTGGATATCTGGACGAGAAGTCTTGTTTGTGTAACTTGTTGAATATAATGCATTTGTTCATGGCTTCAACTGGCTTAAACAGGCAATAAATAAACATATTAACCCTGAAAGACCTGAAGCTATTTTTGTAGTGACTTCCAAATTATTTTTCTCCGTATGAACCTTTCCAAAGTGATGTAAAAGCTGTGAAATTTAACTGTATCTGAATTATTTACATGTATTGATAAGATTAATGGTTGAAAAGTTATTCAATGTTTTAGATCAGGGGTGTCAAACTCATTTTAGTTCAGGGGCCACATACAGCCTAATATGATATAAAGTGGACCGGACCAATGAAATAATATGAATAATAGGATAAGAATTTATAAATAATGTCAACTCCAAAGGTTTTTTACTATGTTTTTGAGTGAAAAAAAGTCAAATTCCGTAATGAAAATGTTTACATCTACGAACCGTACTTGAACATAACATAAACAAATTTGAAGTATGTGGAATTGTACCAATATTCTACCTCTTACTAAATGTTTTGTGTATTTGTAGATCCACTGTGATCTGTAAGTTGTGATGCATATGTATAAATGATAAACTAAGGCGTAATATTGTTCAAATAGCACTTCTTTCTCTTAAGATTTTTCAGGTTATTCACATTTTTTGTAAAAGGCTAGTCTGTAAACGTAAACATTTTGTGTAATTTTACTTTTTTTTTACACTACAACAAAGAGAAAAATTTGTAGTTTTCATTATTTATAGGTTATTATGATAGTATTTTACTAGTCTGACCCACTTGAGATTGAATTGACCTGAAGTGATTCTAACTATTTCTCTAATCCTTAATCGTTAATATCGTCAGTGTAATTTCTGCATTTCACAAATTCATCCCAGGGGCCATATTGGACCCTTTGGCGGGCCGGTTTTGGCCCCTGTCACAATTATTCACCTGTGTTTTAGATGAATAATTACATGGAATCACACCTTTCTCTAATGACACGTCATCAGTTTTCCTTCACTTGGCCTTTTTTTCTGTTATTCCTAAAGTACTTGTGTTGATTTAGCTTATAAAGAAAAAAAAAAACATTACATGACCCAAAAAAGATATTCCTTATTATCAGCTTTACACAGCATTTTTGAGTCTCTGTTAAATAAAACTGAAATTAATTTCGACTGTAGCACTGTCGACTGTAGTAAAGTGAAAGTATAAAGTATAGGTATTCAAACTAATCTGGAGACATTTTCTCATATTGCATGCATGATAGAGTTAAGCAGCACAAAAAAACAGCTGACAGTTTAAATTCACTGTGCGATGGGCCCTTTCAAGTCCAGGAAATTCAATTTGTAGTGTGTTATGAGATTCATACTGTGGCCAGCGTTGGAGCCTCCTCTGCTTTTGTTCCTGCTCTAAGTACAGATGGGACCAGCTGTGGACAGGGCTGATGGCGGACTTTTGACAGACTTGTTCATTCGTCCATGCATGAAACTTTCGTGCTCAGTCATTTAATTCGGCTGTGGCTGAGGAGAGGCCTCTGCCCTGGGTCAGAAGGTCGTACAGCTGGCCCTGCTCAGACACGACAAAGCCAGCAATCTATTTCTTGGACCAATTCCTCTGCAGCTCCCAGTCTGCTCTCTGTTCAGGTTTGTTGTGATTGTACAGCGCTTCAAGCGGACAGGATCACTGCTGTACATTGGTGGTTTTAGAGAGGTGAGCTCTTTATCTGTCCCTGTTTTTAACTCAGAGTTTGTTTCCTTGGGAGCAGACTCCTTGGTAAATCTTTTCATGTTTTTCCTGCGATCTCTTTTCAGCTTTGAACGCTCATGTAGATGTTACACCTTTGAAGGTGGCTGCTTTGCAATTCTAATGTTTTCTGGTCTGTTTCACCTCTTTTAACCAAAGTTTAAAGTTCTGTCATTTTAGGCAGCTAGAGCAGGGGTGTCAAACTCATTTTAGTCATTTTAGACTGAGCTAAATTTGATCTGAAGTGCGCCGAACCAGTAAAATAATAACATAATAATATATAAATAATGTCAACTCCTAAACTTTTATCTATGTTTTAGAGCGAAAAAAGTTAATTTACATCATGAAAAGGTTCACATCTACAAACTATCCTTTCAAAAGATGTGACTAGAATAAACAAACTGAAAAATTAAGTATAATTTTAACAATATTATGCCTCAGTTTATCATTTACACATGTACATTATAACTTACAGATCACAGTAGATCTGCAAATACACAAAACATTGAGTAACAGGAAGAATTTTGTTAAAATTGTACTTACTTCTCGTAAGACATTACAGGTTATTCACATTTTTTTGCGAAATTATACTTTGTTTTAGTGTAAATACATGAAAATATTTACATTTACAAAGAGAAACATTTGAAGTTGACATTATTTATGGGTTATTATGGTAGTATTTTAGCGGTCTGACCTACTTGAGATTGAATTGGTCTGAATGTGGAACCTGAACTAAAAGGATTGTTAATATCTTCGTATAATTTTAGCATTTCACAAATTCATCTCAAGGGCCGGACTGGACCCTTTGGCGGGCTGGATTTGGCCCCCGGGACGCACGTTTGACACCTGTGATCTAGGGTATTTGCAGTGAGAGAAGAGGAGAAAATCATCTTATAAATCCAACCCTGAACAACAACATGAAAACATGGGATGTCCAGCTGAAGTTCAGCTCATTGTATCTGAATGTAAATGTCCAGTAACTTGGCAAATGTAGTTAACACAGTTATATTTAGAGCCAGAATTTAGATGCACTGCAGACAGCAGCGAATTTGTGGATGCAGAGGAGGTTTGAGGTAGAAAGGTTTTGCTTTAACGTGAGCACCACCTAGTGTTGATAACAGGAATGACATGTTGGCTGAAGAGGGGGCTCAATCATGAAAAGGAAAACCTCAACAGAAGCTTACAGGTAAAAAAATAAAAATAAAAAAAAAGATGTTGATGTTAGATCAAATTGCAATGAAATGTTGGTTATTATGTCTGTTTCTCAGTTATATTATATATGCTGATGTTCTTATGCAAAAATCATACTGAAAACAAAATATAACAAAACAAACCTGATGTTTGCATGAAACTATGAGGCTTTTTAACCTACAAAGATCTAAACAGCTCTAGGTGACCAAAAGTATCTACTGATCAAAAGTATTCAATGAGCTTTGAAGCACTAATTATATCAATACATGTAAATAATTCAGTTAAATCCAATTTTTCAGCTTTACATCGTCATCAGATATGATTCATTTGGACATTTGAGCCTCTGTAGTGAACATGAAAACAGTCAATTTCTACAACATGGAACGGCCAGTAAAACCCATGACAGAAGTTACAGACTCTAGATTTTGCTGAGAAAGTCACTTCTCTTTCTTTTTCTCTGATTTCATGGAATATATTTCATGCAAATTAAGTCTTTGAGCGATTTAATGTCGGCAAACCTGATAAAAGCAGATGAATTATAACGTCCAATAGAACCTGGACAAACCTCCCATCCCTCCTCGTTCTAAGATAAAAATAGAACTTCGAGAAAATTTTAAAATTATGTACAGGGTGTCCTAAAGTCTTTTTACAATTTAACTAGTGTATTACAAAAGCAAATGAATAGACACATTTGTAGAAACTATTCCAAAATGAAAAGTAGATATAGTTTTTTTTTTGTTGTTGTTGTTTTTTTGCCTCATTTAATTCACCTCTGTTAGTTGCACAAAGTACAACCAGGTGGAACTGGATTTCTTGTCACATTTGCTGTAGCATAGCCTCATCAATGATGTCAGTGGCTTCAGTGATCTTTGGTTTCAGGTCGTTGATGTCCCGTTTCTTTGTTGGATACACAACACCTTTAACATAACCCCACAGAAAGAAAGAAATCCAGGGCAGTGATATCTGCTGAACAAGGTGTCCAGGGAATTGGGTCATCCCTTCCAATCCACCAGTCTGGAAATGTCTGATTTAGGAACCCCCCCCAAATTGCAGAACCCAATGTGGTGCTGCATCATTTACCTGGAAAATGATGGCTGATTAAACATCCAGTTGTGGTGACACATATTCAGTCAAAAGGTCAAGGTAAACATTTGCAATAATTAATCTCTTTGAAGAAAAATGGCCCAATGACTGGATTGCACATGATCCGCCAATATGATTAAAAACTTTGACAACCAATGAGAACAAATCTGATTAAAATATCTCATTGATTGCTTTTGTAATATATTTTTTTAAATTGTAGAGACTTTGTGGAGACTCTGTATAACACATAAAAAAATACATTTGGGGTGGCTACTTCATGGATAAAATAACTGCTCAGCTCATGTTTAACCTTTTCATACATGAATTATCAGAACCTTAATCAAGATTTTTTTTCCTGAGTGTTTTTACTCCTCTTTAGGCATGAAAAAAAAAACGTGATTTTTTTTTTTTTAAATGAACCTATTTTCCATGGCACTACAAAAATGTCCACTCAGTTGAACACCATTCGTTTAATTTTTTAAACAAAGAAACAGGCATTTACTGGCTAACTGTGTGAAAACTATGAAATAAAAGCATTTTTATCCTCCTGAAACTTAGCAATGCATTTCTGTCCTCTGTAGGGGACAAAATTTGACAGTTTTACTTTAAAAAAAAAATGCTGTCAGTTGTAAGGGAGATTCCATTAAAATAAATAAATAAATAAAAATAATTTAAAGAAATGTCTTGGAAAACAAACAAACAAAAATAATTAACTGTTGCATTATGTACTTTCCAATCAAGACAATTGTTTAATGGAAAAAAGCTAAAATTTTCACTTTCCTGGGTCTCAGGAGGTTAATGCTGCTAATCTGATGTTTTCTCACATTTGAATATATTATAATAGTAGTTATTACTCACACAGATATAAAAAAAAAAAACCCTGTTAATTACAGTCTAATAACAATTAACAATTGAGATAAAAGAACAGCAAAGTTACAGTAAAGGTCTGAATTTCAGTATATGGTATTATGCATAAGTGTCCACTGTGTTGGCTGATATGGAACTAAAACAACAAAACCCATGAATATACAAGAGAACAGCTGTAGAATAACTGTCCACTGGAGTGACCACTATGCATGAAAGGGTTAAGTTGCTAATGCTGTGTGACTTTACAACCTGTTTCTACTATCATGATCGCCCATTAAAAAAAAAAAAAAAAACGACAAACAATGACTGGCAGTTTTAAAATGTTTATTAAAAAATAAAATAGAAAAAAATATATTTACATAAAAATGTCAAAAAAACAAAACAAAAGCTGGGCAGTGGTTCCCTCTGGCCGCCGTCTGCTTGGCGTCCATTTAGAGGGTCACTGCTCACATGAATCAGCCAGGACACGGAGGGGCTGCCACCTTTTCTCAACAGCAGCCACCAGTTTAAAATCCCTCATTGTATTGCAATGGGGGTATATTACATTGCATCTACATGTACATGTGTACGCCAGAGTCTCAGCGGTCCAGAACCACCCACTGCTGCACGCCTTCCCCTCCCACTTTCACCAGTCTGGAGAAGTGAAGGCAAATATGGCAAAAGCATGACCGGGACCTTTTGTTTCATTTCTTTTTCACCCATTTCTGTCACCATCATTTGAGAGAAAATGACTAGGTGGGGAGGAGGGTGGGGGGGCTAAGCGTGGAGGGTCGGACCACTGAGACGCACAGAGATTTTAATCCATACAGACTTCTTTAAGGATACTGCATGTCAAGTCTTTGCTGTGAAGATGCAGGCAACTCTAACCCAGTCCAAAACTTCTCCATCACCAATTTCATTTTCATCAGTGCTGGTTCTAATCTCTAAAAGCAGACGAGGCTGGGATGCACGTTGAAAGGGTTAAAACAGACCTGCCCACCCCCTTATTGTCCAATTTATAATAGGCTGGGGCTGCATGTAACTGAGAATTTCATGCACTGCCTCTCCACTGATGGAAAAATAAATATCTATACGGTGGAATAAGGTGAAAGGATTTGAGATGAGGGTGTCTGAGCAACATCTCGAAAATAGCTTCTTTCCTTTACTGGCAGTATGTTGTAGTCATAAGGGTTGGGTTTTTTTTTGCTAAATCATTACACCAAAAGTTGATTCTGTGGCTGGATTGGATGATTAGCTCATGAACTGCTTTGCCTGTGAGCTACTGGACAAAACAGAAACTCTGATTAAATTGATGTGAGGTGTAGTTTTGACTGATGGATCAGAGTTGCCATGTTTTTTTTTTTTTGTGTTTTTTTTTTTTAAAGAAAGACCAAAAAAAAAAAAAAAGATAGTGTAGAGTACTGAACACAGTCTTGGTGAAGGGTAGAATTGTTGGTGGACACTTTGGCCCCTTTCTGAAGTGGAAACACAGAGTGCAAGGCGCTCTCTGGGTCCACTTATGAACTATCGAGTGTCTGATTACAAAGCTGCAGTGGCAAAAAACAAATCAACAACAAAAAAAAAAAAAGTCATGAATCTTGATGCTTTCTCACACACACTTCACTATGTCACACACTACACAGACTCAGACCCCAACCATTAACATTAACACCCCCTCTTCCTTTACATCTGACCAATAGATGTAGAAAACTAGACTTTTAAAAC
This sequence comes from Sphaeramia orbicularis, assembly GCF_902148855.1. Lineage (NCBI taxonomy): Eukaryota > Metazoa > Chordata > Actinopteri > Kurtiformes > Apogonidae > Sphaeramia > Sphaeramia orbicularis. Next base: position 26,717,905 of record NC_043967.1, read on the forward strand.
ATATCAGGACCTTCATACAAATACAACGGGGGGAGGGGGGGGGGGGGGGGGGATCACGGGAGGATGGATGGAAGGGGTCGGAGTTCACTCGTGGTTCAGTTTTCGGAGTCTGACAGTCAGTAATGTTACTCCAGTCCAACGACAACAAGTAGTGTTTGGAAAACCCCCAACGGAAAAGACAGAGTTGACACGATAATTAGAAATAATCCACTTGCATAGTAATAACACCAGCGTGTGTAGTGTTTCTGGGCGAGTCACAGCCTTTCGACAGTCCTGTTTGTGAGTGTGTGGGTTTGTGTGACAGCGGTGCACTTGCGGGGCCGGGGAGGGGCAAAAACGACGTACACACACTCCAAGTAAACACAAAGAAAGGCATTGCAAACAATTAGCGGAAGTACCTGGCAATCAAATATACACAAGATTCCTGAATGGAATCAAAATATAATTCCCTTTCTCTAGGGCCCTTGGTTCAGGAAGACCCCCACCCCACCCCCCTCCCTCATTCTCCTTTGTCCAGGACCACAAAAGGAGAAAAAAAAAAAACCTTTATATCGCTGAGCGTCTTAGTGTTGGTCTGCACCGATTTACAGCTGTGAGCCAGAGTCGGAGCTCGGACCTGGGATCAGACTTCCAACGGCTGCCTCCCACGGCCGGAGTGTCCGAGGGGTTCTGACCCAGAATCAGTAGCTCGCTCTGCCCTCTTAACCCTAAATCTTGATCGTCAAATTCAAGTCAGATAAGCTGTTGCCTTCTGTGGCTCCTAACAACATGTAATAAAAAAAAAAAAAAAAAAAAAAAAAAAAAAAGACAAGCACAAAAAATGACACACAAGCATATATGCAACAGGCTCGCTCTCAGGCCAGGAATCCGCTACTGTCTGGAAGTGTTCAAGTCACTTTCAGTTCGGGACAGTGGAGGAAAAAACGGCCGAGACAAGGCTCGCAGTTCCCCTGACTGACAAAATATGGCAACAGCACAGTCCCATATTACAGGACACAAACACATACACTAACAGAGGCATACACATGCACACAGTCTTGAGGTGGTTCTGCCTGCGCTGGATAATAAAACAGGAGCTACCTCTTTTAGGCCAAAAATCTTCATCCCTTCACTTGCTTCCAGCAGACAAACTACACTGAGGGACAAGACGTCCTCAGGGAGTTTAAAGGTTCTAGAAGTAACACATGCATGTGCTTATATGAAGTTTGTGGGAGGCATCCATGATAATAGCCTGTACATCAGTTTCTACATAAAGGAATCAGGTGAATTTATCCTCCTTCTTTTGTCTTGGTTCTACAGTGCCTCGTAAACGGATGGAGCAAATGTCAAACGACTGGTTCTCAGCACTACAGACTTCACATACATGTGTCAATCTTTCATATTAAACCTTGAATGCCACTGTTTAAAGTCCAGTATATAAGATGATAGAATTCATGTTATGTGAAACCTACGTTGGGTCATATTTGACATTAGCTGACAAATAACGTTGCATACTATTGCATTAATTCAATTAAATTAGGTTTTGTTATTGTTAAATACACGTTTTTGTTAAAGTTGAGTTCAGTGCTTTCCCTGCTGATCTTTCATTAAAAAAGGTTTAAACTATCTGCTGTTTGTTGTATTCACAGTGGATATGTCTCTCCAGGCATTACCAGTGGTGCTTCATTTTATTTTACTTTTTTTTTTTTTTCAGATATTGTACTGTATATTTTTTTCTGATTGTTTTGTCTTGACATTATGTACACAGAGACAGATGTCATAAATCAAAAAAATTTGGAAGTGAGAATTTCTGTTGAAAAAAAGTGACCCAAGTCCTCTACAAATAAAAATCCAAGTCCAGAATATTATCATGGATATAGAAAAACGAAACCACCAACTACAGGCTCCCAGCACAAAACAGCCCATAATAATGGCTTCATGTAAGCACGTCAGAATCGGTTACATCATACTATAACGTTAGCTTTCTAAGTTGAATGAGATTAAGACCAGGGAAGAGCTCCTTATCCCTTTCTGTTCCTGTTCTCTTCATCTCCCTGAACATCACAAGTAAAAGTGGAGAGGAGAAAGAAGTGGTGAAGGAGGGGCGTGGCCTTTGAACTGAGGTCCATCTCAGCTTGATGTCATATACATACGCTCACATTCACATAGAAATACCAACGGTTTTGACACACACTCTAGAGATGCTGCCTGGGGAAAGGTTCGTAAACAAAATTAAAAACTCTACAAAAATAAAATAACCGTATAAAAATGCCTTTACATATACACAAAAATTAAATAAGCATTTACTTTAGTTTCAAAAAGAAAAAAACATTATTGCACAAAATGAAAACCTTTGTTCTTACGTGATTAACTGTAAAAAAAAAAAAAAAAAAAAAAAAAGAAAAAAAAAAAAAGAAAAAAAAAGTAATGCAACACTGAACCACAAGCAGCTTGGCTGCCAGGCTCAAGACGAGGTCAACTGAACTTGACAATGACTTAACCGCCAAGTCCAAAAAGAAAAAAAAGGAACAGACCTGAAAAAAGATGGGAACCAAAATACTGCAAAGGAATCGGAAACAATACTGAAAACCTACAAACAAAAAGTCATGCAGAAATGAAAAACTAGAGATAGTAGGAGGAAGATGCAGAGCCAAGGGCTGCCTTTTCTCTGGACAGCCCCAGAGTGATAACTGCTGGTCTCTGGTCCTCTGTCTGCCGTCTGTCCTCCTTCGAGATGAACGAAGAGCCAGGGCTTTGCAGCCAGAGAGGAGGAAATGGGAGGAAAAAGTTTTGCGGATGAGGAGGTTGAGGAGGAGTGGCTTCTATCTGCTGAGGCTAACCGGTAGGCTGTCCCTCTTTCTGCGTCGCCAAGTGTTACGGTGATACTGTGTGTGAGTGTGGGCATGTGTGTGTCCGCGGTTAGCCAAAACAGGGTTGTTGACGAGAGGCGGGTTATGGAAGCCCTTCACATTGAACTTGGGTCCATTCTGCAGAGGGAGAAGAGAGAATGGAGATGGGGAAAAAAGCACATAAATGCACAAAACTCCTTTCACTCACACAACAGGGCATCATGTTTGTTTATGATTTGCTTTAACACTACTCTGAATGAGCTGAAAGAGACAAATGACAGAGAATGGAGAGGGATGAAGGGAGAGAAGATGGAAAATGTGACATTTTCAGGGTGAAAAATGGATTGTGTTGCGTTTCTGTGCGTGTGGCATCTGGCGCCTACCTTATGTGTGTGGCTGGAGTGGGGGCTGGGCGGAGGCTGGGGGCTGGAAGGGGCAGGGGCATGAGCATGGGCTGGGGGGGGCATGTGGAAGAAGGGAGGAAGCCCGGTGTCTATACACACCTGTCTGCCAGGTATGGAGTGCATGGCTAGACCACCGGGCAGTGAGACGCGAGCCTGGAGGACAGAGGGAAGAATAAAATCGGGTTGTAAATGACGGATCATGAAACATAGATTCTCCCATATTCATATAAAACCCTCTGAATGTCTAAATATGACGAGGAGTGCAACATGTCTGAGGTCTCCAGTGTCATGTTACATCACACCGATATTACATACAGTATATGGACAAAAGTATTGGAACACGTTGAATTCAGGTATTTCTTTTCCAACAGGAGTCTGGGATACAAAACAATAATGTGATAATATAGTTTTATATTGGGATAAATATCATTGTATTGGTTAGTTTTGGTTAAATTGTTATCTTAGCTTCCAAAATGCTTCAGATAGTTTTACCGTTTTGTTTTTCTTTTTATCCATGACTTCAAATGTTCTACCGCCAAATTTCTAAAACGTTTTTCATGCTCTGACTGTAAATAATCATAATAATCAAAACTGATCATTTGCTTTCTTCACATTTCACATAGGAAGAAAAACCTCCCATTAAACTCTAAGGAAATTCTGATAAACTATATGGACAAAAGTATGGGGATACATCATGGCTACAGCTTGTAAGATGTCCTGTTGATGCTGATTTGAGATATGAACATCAACAAAGAAACACTTGAATTCAATGTGTCTGAATACTTTAGTGCATATAGTGTATATTAATGTAACTTAATAAAAATGTAGGGTGATAATGTTGTGAAGTAGTGCGGGATCATTGGAGTTGTGTTGATGAAAATCTATCCGACACAGCTCAAGAGACGATCATGTTTACAGATGAGATATGTATGTAATATCTAGTTGTTTCTATATACTGTGATGTCAAAATGTCACTTACTTAACATTAAGATAATTAATCTACCTGTACTGTATTTAATTTCACAAACCGCAGGTATCCTTCCTTTTGATTTCTCATAATCCCTATAGTGCGGTCACTGTGGAGAGCCTACCTGTGAGCCTGGAGGCATGAGCAGAGGGTGTGCTCCCATACTGGGCTTGCCGGTGCTCATGTTGAGGCCTGGTGGTAAAGCCAGGCCCAGAGGTGGGAACGATGGGTAGGGTGGCATGGCCGGAGGAGGGATGGGACATGGCGGCGCTGAATCAGAATCCTGACAAATAGCATGAGATGGAGGCAATCATTAGCAAGAACGACATGAGGTTACTTGTGACACTTTTCTACCGATGCACATGAACAAACACTTGCTAAACCTGCAAACCTAAGAACATTAGAAGGTCTCATTAAACCCACCCTAGAACCCTCGGGCAGTTGTAGATTTCAATTAAAGTACATTCTACCAACAAAACATTATGTCAGCGTTTCCCTCAGCTGAGTGAAAGAAAATAAAAGGGATTTGTAGGTCAATTAGGTATATGGCAGAATTACACCATTATGTTAAAAATTAACTGCATAATGACATTCGTTTACAGAGCTAATAGTGAACCCATCTACTACAATATTCCCATGTCCTTTGGTTTGGTGGTTTGAGTTTCCTGGAGTCTGCCTTATAGACAGACAGTGTACTGGAATCAATGATCAGATGACAGTCACAGTATGTCAGATGTCCTCCTGAGACACAGGAAAGTAAACGATTTGGCTATTTTTACTTTAAATAATTGACTTGATCAAACAGTTTTTTCAGCAACAGTTTTTTCAGATAATTTTTTTTTTCTGAAATGTCCTTTGCAGTGGACGGCATTGTTTTTTTTGTTTTGTTTTTTTAAGTAAACCTATGAAACTCTACAGAGGACAAAAATGCATTGCTGAGTCTCAGGAGGATATGACCAGATTATGATCAAAAACATTTTATAGGCAACTTAGATTTTTCTGTGCCACCTCTGAGCTTCTTTGCAGTTCCAGTTTTTTTCTTACATTGTCTGATCCAGAAAGTGAGGAGACTGAGGAGGCTGATGAGTGCTGCTGAGGGCTGGAGATGGACATGGGTGAGTCTGCACTGTGGGGCGACACCGAGTCCCTCTGTTGCTCCTCTGAGCTGCCACCAGAGCCCAGCTCCTGCTCCGACGCTGGCTCCTTAGGAGGTAAAACTAACAAAAACACAAAAAGAATTCAATTATGACACTGACAGCTGAAGGCATCAGAAGTCCCATAGGCCAACTCTACAGACTTTTTCATTTAAGTCTATGGATTTGTACCTCTACTGTCCGTTCGCGCAGGATCCCTGCCCCCCCACTTCTTAATGATCCATTCTCTGTAGTCAATCACCTCCTGGGTCAACCTGATTATCCTGCCCAAGGTGCTGCAGGACAGAGAAAGCAGGGTTTTAACAGAACACCATTTTAATCCGGCACTGGTGCAGAATTGCTGACAGGACATAACCTTTACCTTTCAGAGTCTTTGTTGGGATATGACCGAGCGAGTGGCGACACGGCGTGACTCAGGACAGTGTAGGCATAGTCAAACACTTGCTTGACATGAATGGCACCGTAGGAACCCCTTCCCACATCGTTACCTGAATGAAAACATGGCGATAGAATGATAAAAAGTTACAAAAAATACCAACATAATGTCTTAGTGCATCAAAAATCATTTTCAAGACGTTATTTCCTCTTATGGCATTTGGATAATAGTGAACATGAGGTTATGAATGCAATTTAAGACCCGTATCACAGACATATACCAACAAAAACTATACAAATGATGACAGAAAACAGAAGCTTTTGAAAAGGAAAACACTATAAAGAGTAGAAAAATACTTGGTGGTGGCAGGCTTTGCTAGTGGCTTTATGTTTTTCTGACCATCCAATGCTTTTATACCCACATACGAAACCAGCTGGGTGTGTTAGCTGCACAGTTTAGATTAGTGTCACTGGACAAATCTTTCTATTTTGTAGTTTTGTTGCAGTTTGATCAAGACACACTCCGAGATGAGAAAGATACTGTGTCGTCTATAATCTACCATCAGTGTTCAGGTGGATTGAGGTTTGGCAACAGTGAAGTTCATGACATATGACTCACATAATTTTCATACTAAAACCATCCAATGAGCTCTTGTGTTGTATGGATAAGGGAATAATTATTATGTAAAAGGCCAGGAAAAAAATGATTCATCACAGATGCACCTTTGTATTTACTTGCAGTGACCATTCCCTTGCAGGATTTCTGTAGGTTCTTTTTTTTTCTTCTTTAATTTATTTTAGGTTTCAACAGACTTTTTTAAGAACAGTTTGAAGACTATTATGAATGCAAGTTTAGACCTATTTCATATGAAGATGGACAAAAAAGTACAGAGGCTGAATTTTGATGATCCTCCAAATATGAACACAGAACAATACTATAAGAGTTCAGGTGTCTTCTGGTGGTTTACATTTTTCTAACATTTTTTTAATACCAAAAGTTCAAAGATTTCAGTAGATTTTAGTCAAACAGTGAATCCCCTGTTTTCAAAGTGTGGCTGAACTAACAATCCCCACATTAGGTTAACAATGACATTAAAAACAGACACCATGTCACCCACAGGTCATGTTGTGACACTACCTGAGTGAGCCAACAAATTCTTTACATCAGTGGTTAATGGTTTTATATTGGGCGTTCACACTGTGATCAATACAAATTTCAGAGAGGAACAACAGTTTAAGGCATGTAAAACTATATACCAGGGGCCACCAATCCTGGTCCTCGAGGGCCGGAATCCTGCAAGTTTTAGATGTATCCCTCTTCCAACACACATGATTCAAATGATAAGCCTATCATCAAGCTCTGCAGAAGCCTGATAATGACCGTCAGGTGTGCTGGAAGAGGGAAACATCTAAAACATGCAGGATACCGGCCCTCGAGGACCAGGATTGGTGACCCCTGCTATATACACTACACCAGGGGTGTTCAAATCTGGTCCTCGAGGGCCAGTATCCTGCATGTTTTAGGTATTTCCCTCTTCCAGAACACCTGGAAGTCATTACATCGTTATCAGGCTTCTGCAGAGTTTGATGATGAGCTGATCATTAATTGAACCAGGTGTGCTGAAAGAGGGAAATATCTAAAACATGCAGGGTACTGGCCCTCGAGGACCAGATTTGAATACCCCTGCGCTACACTTTGTGCTGTAAAAATCAGATGAACTAATTTTAGAAACTTCAGAGATTTTCTAAGGACAAACCCACCCTCTTTATACAGGGGTCAACCATTCAGGCTTGTCCTAATGTGCCTAACAGATGTACTCGGCTACATGTAGAGAAAAAAAAAAGGTGTAGGATAGTGGGACCCCCCCCCCAAATCTATGTAGACCAGTATCAATGGTTTTTGCACCACTGAACTCTCCAATGTGCATTTATGTTTGTAATGAGGGGTTTATGCACTGTAGCCCTACTGTAAGATCCCAGATACACAGTTACAGATGTCACTGTTTCTATGGAAACACAAGCCAGCTGAGGAGTCTGTGTCGCTAAAGATTCAGCTGTCCATGACCCAACAATGAACTCTAAATCATTTTCATTTCCTCTAATTCCAAAATCAAAGTCAACTGGGCTCAGTCCGGATTTTAAAACACACCAAAAACGGGGCCTAGATCGCTCACAGTGCAGTTTGTCTGTATGGAAGCATCTGCATTTCAGTCACATGTGCAGGCTTTTATACTAACAAATTACAAAGTAAAACCTGTTCATTTCCACTGCATCTAAAACAGTCATCAACTGTCCAGGACAGATCTGTAGCTCGTTTTCCCAGATAAGTAAGGGGTCCAATCAAGCAAAAGTGAACATTAACATGAAAAAGTAAATTTGCACACATCATTTATCAAGTGGGCTCATTTTTTTGCTAAAGATCTCTAATTTATGGAACTGCTATTCTTTTTAAAATACCATATACACAGTACAGGAGAAGTTCCAGACCTTCTGTTAGACTGCATTAAATTAACAAAAAGACATGCCAAAGACTGTCTATTACTTTGAGAAATAAAATTCTGAATAATGAAGTTTATGAATTCATACACTGGTCACATTTAAAAAGACTATCTGTGAACTGTTACTGAGAATTTACTCTTTATTTGTAATTTACCTATATTAGTATGGACCACCACAAGTTGTAAATAACGCTGCTTGTATTATACATGAAATACAGCATTGTGATTATATCTGGCTGCTTGTTTTAAAAAATAAGTCAACATTTTGAGTGATGCATACAATGGTAAAGAGTCGTCCATGTGTTACCACATCCTCATGTCAATAAAACAGACACTTTTCAATATTTTACTCCAAAATTTATTTTCAACATAGTTGAACATAATATTTAAAAGGTTTTGTTCTACTTGACATCAATTTCTGTCAGGAACCGCATGTTTTGAATGTTTGCGCAAAGCTTAAAATATTGATGTCCGTTTCAAGTCCATGTGTTATCAAGCAGTAATTTGACATTTTTCACCTAAAAATTTTATCTCCCCAAATTTTGTTATACATAATGTTAAAGTGCTTATAAATACCTACTCAAATATTTATAATATATGCATATAAGTTACTCTGTTTACATGACAGAGACTGTTGAACACGAAATGGGTCCACATGTTACCACTTGATCGGACCCAAAGACATTGTTATCCTTCACAGAGTCATTCTTGAAACTACCACTGGATGGTGCCAAGATGGGAGTCCCCCCTCCCACTTGGAATATGAATTCTATACATTATAACCAAGTTTTAACAACTAAACCTTGGGGTAATCCTAACTGTATCAGTGTCTGGAGATGTCCCTGATACAGCAGCATTTCTAAAAGCTTATATTTCACCTAATCTTTTGTGGCTGCTTGGACACAGAGTGAATCTCTACATCAACTCCCAGTTTTAAAAGGGAAAGATCACCATTACCTGCACTATTCCTTTACTAGAAATCTTTTGTTCATTCATATTACCCACCTGGAAGCAGTGGGTCCTCTATACACAGCATGGATGGCCTGTATCCATTCGTCATGGCCTTCATGAGCTCCTCTTTGGCTATGTATGCGCCTCCGTTTTTGATGCGAATCCCTGTTTTCAAGTAGTTGAAATGGCGACCGTACAACTCGAAGAATTCAATCAGCAACACGCCCAAGTTCTCATTTGGGTTCCGGGCATCGATGCGAGGATGGAGCTAATTGAGCAAAAATAAGATGTCTGAGTACTCGATACTACAACAGCGGCATGTTTTTCAGTCCCGTGTACCTGTGTGTAGGTTCTATACCTGTAGGAAGCTGATGACCATGAGGATGAGGCTGTACGAGCTGATGCCTCCAGTGAAGACTTCGTTTAGATCTCTCTGCAGCAGAAACTGCTTCAGTACAAAGATCAGGTAAGGCAGCACTGGATACTTCTGAAAACGGATGAAGAGACACATGGAATGAGAAGTGCCGAGTCAAAGATCAAAGTAAAAAGAACTAAGAGACAGAGGTAACCTAACAGAGAAAAAAATATACCCCAGTTATCTTTGAAAAATCTCCTTAGAAATCCCCATTTCTCTTTGGTGATTCATACAAATTCAGAGTTAGCATATGCACTGGATAAAGCCAAACACCCGTTCTTTTAAGATTTATATAAACTACAAGTTGACTCACTATGCATTTTTAAAGGCTCGTAACAATGACTGGAGAAGGAAAAAGCCGACTTGATTTTGGCACAAATCTCTCTGGAACTGACCATCTTGAATTTTATTAGAAATGAGATTTACCATTGAACTGAAAACTGAAAATTAAAATTCTCAATCAGTGGTGAAAAAGAAAAGAAAAAAAAAAAACCCACTAATTGAAATAAATCACAAAAATCAATCACAAATCTAATCACACACAAGTGTAAAACATCTACATGGAGTATTTTTAAGCTATTGTTTTTCAAAGTCAGTCATTCAAGTTGATAAGTCTGATATGATAGTGATTGGTAGGGTTGGATAACGGAGTAGCAATGAAATAAGGTGCATTGTTTTGGTTGATATTATGACTGCCCAATTAACTGAATTGCAAACAGCCTTACAACATCAATTTGTGTGCAATTACATAATCACAAAAGGTTGCAACTGAAAAGATCTAGATTTAGAAGAATTTAGGGTGAAGCTCTTGTAGAAATGGAAACTAAATAAAATCTCTGTTGTATGGGGACATTTTGAATTTACTGACACAGAGGGGGCAGAGGTGATGTGTAAATTACAGTGTAGCCATTAATGTGACTTTTCTTTAAACCACATTTGCAGCACTAGTATGTTCAAGTTGTTTGGGAACCAGCGTCATACTGGGACAAAGTTTCTGTCCAACTCAGTGTTAAATAAGCCCGTTAATCAGTTTGGCTGATTATCTTGAACATGATAAGATGTGGGAATCTTCACCAAATTCACTTCGATCACAAATAACATCAGAAAGGAAAGGAAAATCTATATGTTTCTTTTAGTGTGAGGGAATAGGCTATTTTTTTCTGCGGTAATATGACCATGGTAATAGATACTGCCTAACCACTTGTTGATCAATCAGTCTGTTTTTCTTCTGAGAAGCCATAATTCCCACAACTGCTGTAAATCCCCTGCTGAAGCCTCGTTTACTGCGGAAACCACAGTGATTCAATCCATTTTTCTGTAAGTGGATACAATTTAAACATCAGAACTCGTAATAGATGAGATGTATGAAGTGTCACACTCCTTCTCACCACATAAATACTCCATCTCGCTTCCAACTGGGCCACACTGTCTGAAAAGGTGTTAAATATGGCTTGCAAAGGCCTAAGACAAGATAATATGCTTAAACCCCAGAGGGTCTGAAAATGGGAATTACAAATATGTTCATTTTCCAATTGAAAAGGCAGCCTAACCTCCTGGCAGTATATGTGTGCATATCTGTGCCAACAGAGCAGCAGGGCTAGGTTGACTTTTCAAATATGCTTTTAAGAAGTGAGAACAAGACTGGGAGGTAGTCTGCTCCAACTGGCTGCATGGGAATCTGGCATATTCACTTTGAGGTGACCTCACAAGGACAAGACTGCACTGGAGTGTGTTCCACCCACGCATTAACAACATCAACTATCACTGCACTAATGCTGAGTGTGGTTGTCAACAGCAGGCTTTCAAGCTGTGACATGTATTTTCAAAGAACCATAATACAAATATGAAAAAAAAAAAAAAAGACAAAAGACTGACAGCTGGCTGGAACATTGGCACCTGGAATTCCTCTGTTGCTACTACAGCTGGGACTATAGCATGCACAGATCAGCAGGAATTTTGTCAGAGCCAAGGGGTGAAACACATCTCAGCTGAGTAGAATCGGCAGCAGGCTTACATCGAGCCCAGTTCCAGCTTCCTTTTGGAAATGAGATGAGCCAATACAAGGCTGGAGTGAAGTAAAGTGTAATGCTTTGAACTGCTGGCTTGCCTGATTCACATTGGGAATTTCCAAAAGTTCTGCATTTAGACAGCACTGTAAAATGGTAATTATGTGACTGGTGGTTTTTATTTAAATATGCTGGCATGACCTTTTCCTCTCAGCTTCCTCCAGCCCTTCTATGCAACCTGACTACTCATTTAGTTACCTCCAATAATGCACATTATTGTTTAGAAGACTTGATGCATTTATATTTTGTATTTTTCATATTTAGTGTTTTTTGTAAGCAAAGTGACCATATTTGGAGAAGAGGATTGAACATATAATGTAAAATCAATGCAGAGGGCATCAAATGTAGCTAAATGATATTTCCCAGATCTAAAAGTTTTAATTGATCTTAAATGTCTGGGATGTTTATTTCTTATCACCTCACGCTTCCAAATTCTTGTACACAGACATGCAAATAACTATAGTCTAACTGTTTTCTTGTGCGAGGACACTAAACACTGTAATATGTTTAACATTTTGTGAAAATTGTGGCCCAACAATTTTTTTTTTGTTTATTAATGATTGAATAGGTAGCTGGGATCTGATGACTGTAATGTAGCAATCTTCTTATAATGTATAAAAGATACTAACTAGCAGGCTAGCAGACAGACCATGTAACGCAGAAGTAGTGCTAACATTAGCTAATATAGCCAAGTCATGCCAACAGGCCATCTACTAGTAAGTACTGATAAACCTCATGAAATATATGTGCAACAAAATCATTTTATGGTCTTATCAGTGAAACTTCTTTATCACAACTGACAACTAGTAGAGCTGTCAATCAGAAAACATGTCTAATTTAATAAAACAGAAGTTCAGAAAAGCTCAGCAGGTTAGAAGGTAGTCAGTTAAAAGTTCACACAACAGACAGATTTCTACAGGCTCTCAAATATTATTACTGAGACAATAGGACAAGGATCCAAATAAAACAAATGTGACTAAAAAAGGAGAGTCAGGGTTTTCAAATAGATTTTTGGGGCATCTAGCACTCAGTAATATTACACTTTAAAATCTGAATGCACTGGCTTAAATTGCATGTTTTCCCTCGACTCTGTTGTGACGATAAGAATGATCTACATTGAAACAGTATAGTTGTAATGTGTGTGGTTCTGACCGGTGTCTCACCTTAACATAATCTTTAATGAAGCTGGCTGCCTTGACACCAGTCTCCACATTGAAACTGATGTCTACCTTCACCTCGGTCTCCTGGTCTGTCAGCTTGATGATTGGCACCTGAGGGAAGATGATGTGACAAGAATCGACACACTTTAGTCTGACCCACTGCATCATGGACTATATAAACTTCTGTGTGGAAAACGCAGTACCCTCCAAGACAGTACAGTGTTTTCCCAACAAGCCCTGGTTGACCCCTGACCTGAAGACCCTGCTGAATGAGAAGAAGAGGGCCTTCATCTCAGGGACAAGAAGGAGCTGAGGAGAGTCTAGAAATACAGCATCAGGAGGTGCAAGGACAGCTACAGGAGGAAACTGGAGCAGCGCCTGCAGGACAACAACGTCCGAGATGTGTGGAGAGGCCTAAAACACATTTCAGGCCACAAGAAAAAAGGGGATGGACCTTTTGGGAATGGAGATCAGGACTGGGAAAACAAGCTGAATTTGCATTTCAATAGGTCTGACTCTGTCCTGACTCCAACCCCCACCCATCCAGGTCACTCTTCACACCTCTCTAGTGTTGCGACCTCCCTCCTGCTGTTACCATCGACACCTCAGCTTCACTCACACACCTCTGTTCTGGCTCCAGAGCCCACTCCCTCCCTGTCACAGAGGACCCCCTCCAGTCACCTCCCACTCCCCTCTCCTTCACTATGGACCAGGTGAGGTGGGAGCTCAAGAAGACAAAGGCCAGGAAAGCCACAGACCCAGACAGCATCTACTCCAGACTGTTCAGGGAATGTGCAGAGCAGCTCAGTGAGGAGGTTCTGTACCTGTTCAACCTGAGCCTCAGTCTGGACAGAGACCTCCTGTGTGGTTCTGGTTCCTAAAAAAGCCCACCCCAGTGAACTGAACCACTACAGACCTGTCGCCTTGACCCCCTACCTCATGAATACCATGGAGAGGATCATCCTCCGCCACCTCCACTCCCAGGTGAGCTCTGTGCTGGACCCTCTGCAGTTCACCTACTGTCCAGGCATCGGGGTGGATGATGTTGTCAGCTGCCTGCTAGACCTGGTCCGGGAGAGTCATGTTCTTTGACTTCTCCAGTGCTTTCAACACCATCCATCTGTCGCTGCTGCAGGGTAAGATGGAAGAGGCAGGCGTGGACCAACACCTGGCTGCGTGGACCACCAACTATCTCACTGACAGACCACAGTATGTGAGACTACACAACTGTGTCAGATGTGGTGGTCTGCAGCACAGGGGCCCCCCCAGGGGATGGTGCTCTCCCCATTCCTGTTCACACCATACACATCTGATTTCACATACAACTCCACACACTGTCAGCTGCAGAAGTTCTCTGACAACACCGCAATTGTTGGCTGTGTCTGAAGGGAACAAACTGGAATACAGGGGACCATCACACACTTCGAGGACTGGTGTGAGCAGAACCACCTGCTCCTGAACACCGGAAAACGTAGGAGATTGTGATTTACTTCAGCAGGTCACCCTCACAGACACAGGTGAACATCTGGGGCTTGGACATTGAGATAGTGGACTCTATTAAGTACCTGGGTGTTCACCTAAACAATAAACTGGACTGGACTGACAATACAGACACCCTGTTCAAGAAGGGCCAGAGTTGCCTCCACCTGCTAAGGAGACTGAGGTCCTTTGGAGTGGGCAGGGCTCTCCTCTGGACTTTTAATGACACTGTGGTGGCCTTTGCAGTCCTCTTTGTCATCGTGTGCTGGGGAGCAGGCAGTACAGACAGAGACAGGAAGAGACTCAATAAACTGATTAAGAGAGCCGGCTCTGTCTTAGGCGGCCCGCTGGACTCCATCGAGGAGGTGGCGAACAGAAGGATGCTGGCTAAGCTGACATCCATCATGAATAACCCCTCCCACCCCCTGCACCACACTGTAGAGGCCCTGAGCAGCTCCTTTAGCACCAGACTCTTACATCCCCTGTGCAAGAAGGAGCGATTCCACAGGTCATTCCTCTCCACACCAATCAGACTTTATAACAGTTCCCAGTAACCCCCACCCCCCCATCACATCATGTACATGTGCAGTCATGATGAGGTAAATAATACTCAATTTTTAATTCAAATTCTTTATTAATATAATACCAAATTTCTCTTTATATTTTTCATTTTCACTCGTGTGGCTTTTTCTCCCTGTCTTTCTCTCTGCACTTGCTTGGTGTATGTTGGTGCTGTTAACGGTGAAAATTTTCCCATGGTGGGATAAATAAAGTCTTATCTCATCTTATCTTAAGTCAATTTCTGAAAAGCATGTTGCTGTGTGTAGAAATCAGAGGGGGAAAAAGGAGCATCTGTCCTAACTGATAGGCCGTTAGATGAAACGCCTTAACTAATCCAGAATGAAAAAGCTATTAACTACTTATTGTCATGTCAGTCAAAGCAGCAGTGCAGCACTTTACCTGCCTACGTGGATTCCCCTTCCTTAAACTACTAGTGTGGGCCTGGAGCAGTAAAGGTAGGTTCAATTATGACACAGCATTGAGGCATTAAATGCTTTTTTGAGCTGAACAGCCAACACAGAAACACCATGATTGAACTCTGCATTCTCACTGACCCAAATACTACTGGTTTTCATTTTGGGTGAAATGAAACTTAAAAAAAGGATGTGTTGTTCTTTTCATGTGATCTCAAACTGTGCATTCACCACTCAAAAAAAGCCCACTGCAGCTGGCTGAATGTGCCACCTATTACGCAAACAGATGGAGGACACAAACTGAGTCTCAGAGGTTAGTTCACATCCTCTTTTTCCACAGATGAAAGAGTGGATCAGCCAAGCTTTCTACCTCAGACTATTTCAAGTGCAGCAGAACTTTTCTAGGAATGTAAAAAGTACGGCCAAATTGCAATTTGGCTGGACATACTCCAGTCCCCTGCTTGCTTTCTCATTTTCTAAGGCTGTTAATATTTTATCACTTATTGTTAAAAAATAAGCCTTTTAAGAAGACCAAATTAACTGTAATACAGTTCATTAATCATTACGTCAGTGACCATGGAAGAGTCTATTCCAATTCGATCAAAATCAGTGTTGCATTTGATGGACATATGTTGGTGAAAATTAGTGTGGCACCCACAATGTCTGCAAAGTCTGGATGCCTGCCTACATTCACAAACACTCACCGTAGCCTTGTCCAGCACTTTGATGGAGAAAGGTTCTGCCACGTTATGCTTGCGAAGGGCTTGTTCCAGCTCTTGTAGAGGGGGGCGTTCCCACTTCCCAAACACCACCAGATCAATGTCACTGAGACAGAACAACAACATTAAATACTATCCTGAAAAAAACTACATAAAAAATATCAATCAAAATAATATTTTGACCTTTAGGGAAAATTAATAATTTCTTTTCGTGATAAAACTAATAAAAAATAAATTGATACCAATCTAAAAGAATGCCTTTAAATAATAAAGCATTAGCTTCATTTTGAGATTTTTTTACTACTTTACATTCCCATCAGTCATTTCTAACAAGGAACTAAAGCAGTTACATTATCCTCTTCAAAACCACCAGACTTCCTTGACAAAAACAGTAATTTTACATAGGAGATATTGGTCTACCACTGAATCGATTGATAAAATTTGTTGGCGTCAAAGACTTAAATCTTAAATTAAGCCTTAAATTTCAAGCTTGAGCTAAGCCAGGCAGCAACAGTACTTCTGCACTCCAGTTCCCTGTTGGAGAAGGCTGTCAGATGGAAACATAAATATTCTAAATATAGTGTACACTTAATATTGACTAGTTTAGAGGTGGCTAAAATACATTTTGCTGCTGCTGCCCCTATCCATAGCAGTACACTGCTTTGCCTCTGTGCCAAACTGGAGCCATACTGACTGCAACCTACTGTAAGGAATACGTCAACTATGGATGAGCTCAACTGGATTTCAAACAACCCAAACAGACATTTTAATGTATTTTAATTCATACATTCTACCCTATTTCCAAATTCAAACAAAACATTAGTGAAAAACATAAAGCTGTTGTTATAGGCATGTGAATGTTGTAGTTTAACAGGATTACTTTTGTTTCAACACAAATAATCGCTCTTACCTTGTTGGAAGGTATAAACCAGTGCTGAAGCTGCCAAATATTTGAACCTGGAGACAAAATATAAAGGGAATATGAAAATGGAACCCAAAGTCACTGTGGCCATGAAAATGACAAGAATACTGCACAAAATAACAAGCACTAAAAGCCCTTTTTATCTCACACTAAAACCTTAATGGCCTTGACAACATGTTTTTGACAGTATGAACCATGAATTGTACAATACATACTTGTAGTGATGATATACATTTCCTATTCAGAGGTTTGCAAACTACCGGGAATTAAGTATTTCCGGGTTCTACTTCAGAGACGGTGAATGTTGCCAAGTGGAGAATGCTGCCAAATTAAGTATACAATGACTAGAAAAAAAAATGCTGTGTTTGAGGCTGCAAGTGAAACACTCTCCAAAGGAAGCAGAGTGGAGTTCTTTCCTTTTTCCCGTCTGGTAAATACAACAAGGCAATAGCACAAAGACAGGCCAGGATTAATAGGTTTAAATGAAAAGGGGACTTGGTACAAATCACAGGCTCGATCCATTTACCTGACAATCTGGCTAACAGTGGAAGTAGGGAAGACTGGCAGCCAACAAATCACCCCTGCATGTGTTTTACATGATTAAATAATGAGGAGAGCATTACATCACTGCTCAACAAGCTGCAAAGTCTGCCACCGCTGCTTCTACACAGGCCACTTTTTAAATAAAACTACTTTTTTTGCTCCTCGATTGTCCATTGTGTGTGTAGTAGTTACATTAGTGAAAGCACCATATAGACGTACAATATTTCCGTCATATTGCGCAAACACCACCTTCTCTTTAAAAAGTGTTGTCAGAACATGGTGTCTTAAAGATTTATGAGTAATCTGAGATCACCATTTGTCTGGATGCCAATAACTCCCTCTCCATAAGCAGGCTGCATGATTTGAGAGATTAGGCTCTGTGATATGAGGGGGACAATCTGATCCAAATAAACAGACGCAGATACATATGCATCTTACATCTGCAGTGGGCCAGCGCTCCTTAATGATCCTCTCTATTCGGTTGACCACCTCCTTCCTCATTGCCGCTTCCTCTGGTCGAGGAGACATGAAGTTGTAGAAGTCCATCACTTCCTCGTGTAGTCTGGATAAAAAACATGACATAAGTTTATCTACATCACACAAAGAATTATGATACACAAAATCCTGCATGAATCATGAGCAGAGATGGAAATTAATTTTCAGAAATATCTTCTCCGTTTCAGAGTTTTTAATTTTTTTTTTTATAAGAAATTGTTATAAACCTTGCAGTCACATGGGAGAATCTAAAAATTGTTTGCACACACCACCTTGGCATACATTTTGGAAAAAAGTCCTCCACAGATGGTCCATGATATACTTCCTTCTTATCACTGTTCAGTTTAACTCATTACATGCTAGAACAAAGCAATAACATTTTTGGTAAAACTAGCAATGGAATTTGTTACCTCATGTTCCACCTAACATGAGATTTGTCATTTTACAGTTTCATAGCCCATTTCCTTTGTCATAACATGTGATCTTGCTCGACATATAGTAACAGGTGTAACCATACTTGTCAACATAAACCTAACTTATTACAAGCCTGAACTCATGTAGTCATGATTAGGTTGATCTTTTTAGCATGTCCACAGGGAACCTGCACCTGCAGAAAACTGACAGTCTTCTGCAGAATACTGCCACAGGTGATGTTAACCCATGACCAATTTCCAAATGTGTGTGTGCATGTGTGGCATTTGTCCATTGCTGTGAGGTAAAATTCAAAGTGAATGGAGTTGTGGAAAATGTCCAGATTTGGACACATACCTGAGGTGCTAAGGTGGAGCAACTTCGCAACACAAATAAAAATGAGTGAGAGGGCCTCTCCCCGTGGGCTTGGTCCCTAATGAATGATCAGGTAAATGCTTCGGACAATGCCAATAATTTCTTAAATCAGTCATTACTATGTCAGATGAATTTTGTCTAACACATAGAGGGGAAAAGGAAAACACTAAGGAATCCTTCTGATTTTAATCACCCTCAAGTTGTGTTTGGTTCTGCTTTAACATTGAGGATATTTGGCCCACCATGAAGAGAGAAAAAGAACTGCATACACCTTTGTGCTTTAGATCAAGACATCTAGACACCCTCCAGCCATACATTCATTGCCAATATGGCTTTTGTGTTTGGGAGTAGAGGGGCATGCATTTCTGACCAGTCAAATGCCTCAGAACAGTGGACCCCTTTTTAACCCTGTGGTCATTCATTTTTCTAGGAATGCATGCCATGATGTCAGTGTGAAATACAGAACAGGGAGACTGTCACAATCAATTACCAAAACCCTGGGGGAAATGCAGTCGGCCCATGTGCCCATTGCTTGGTGAAAAAAAACAACAACAACAAAAAAAACCTCATGCCAACTAGCCGGTCGGGCCAGACCATGTGCATGCCAGAGGCTCACCTCTGACTGAGGACATGTTTATAACTTGCCCCCCCACAGTCAAAATAGGACATTCAAGAAAAACTCTTTTAAAACAACTTTACAGTTGACATTTTGAAATAAGTAATGCTGTTCATCTTTGCTGTTACAATTTATAAAATCATGTTACAATTACATCTTAAGGCAACAATATTTTTCCTGTTGTAATTTCTGTCATTATAAGATGCATGCTGCACAAATATAACATTATTTGCATTTTCAATCTGTAGTGCTAAATCCCTCTGTGCAGGACTTCAAAGAGCAGACCTGAAGGCAAACCAATGCTTTACCAGTTAATGCACAAGCCAAAACTTGCACCAGTGAACTTGTTGAATAGAATAAACCCAGACGAAATTAAAAGTGTTGCTCATTCACTTCCAACAGAACAAAGTACAGACGAACAACACTGTTTTTTTTCCCCTTTAGGGAAACTGGGAATGTTAGCATCAAGATTGAAAAAGTGCTTTTCCTGACAAACACTCATTCCTTGCACTGAAAAGTCCCAGATGGGTGCAATCAGCCATTACAAATATCACAAGTACATGCAAGACATCTGAATGTTCTTTGGTTTGTATGAGGACCCCTCTTATAGAGGAAACCTCTAATTATGATATAATTACTTGTATAGTAATAAGTAATATATATTTATATATACATATATGCTGCTCTTACTAAAATAGTAATGGAGCTGTGATTGTGGTACATACAACACACTCTAGAAAGACTAAATTTTAGATCAAATAAAGGGTGAATCATGTCAAAAGTTGGCAAAACTACGGATTGTACATGGACTAACTTGCCATTAGGACGCCCTTCAAATGCCTGTTATGTCACAAAAATGGATACTCCCATGCAGAACAAACAAGAAAAAATATAGAGTGCAGTGTCACAGAACCTGCCTTTAAATCAGTTACAATAAAACAGAGAATATTAGAAGTACTAGTTATTCTACTGACATTTTACTTCAAGTGCAGTTTACTGAAGTACATTGAAATGTGACTCAGATTAAAGTATCTGAGAACCTTCGGGCCCAAATTCCATCCTGTCCTTAGTGTATGTAGATCGACTTTTGTTTTCATCATCAATTAAAGCAAATAGAAGAAAAGCGGATATATTTAATGTGCTCAGGAGTGAATGAGCAACTCCATCATTTCCAAATCGTATCTAAGTTTTACCATTAAGTAACTGCTACCAAACCCTGTTAGCTAAAACCGGCCAGAGTACTAGCGTATCGTTACTTCACACTTGATATTTTTATGTTTATTCTTTACCCATGCTGTCGGTTTGAGAGGATAGTTAAAGGGGACAGTTTATTCACTGCAGTTGTGTCATTTGTGCGTCTTACATGAGTGAAAAGAGACCACAGTTACCTAAGTGGGCTATGGGCTCGTGTTAACTAACGGACTACGTAAGGCCACATAGAATACACCACATCCGGTGAAACCCTTCGAAATAAACCACTGATTCGAAGAACAATACGGGATAAAAAACACTGTATCTTAATAATATGTATGCAATGAAACACCGTCGTGAATGTATGCACTAATTGCGCTGGCAAAGTATCATTGGATTGACTCGTTGATTACAGTCGAAATTCAAATTTCAGGAGACAAAAGCACCACTTCCGGTTGTCTTGTGCTCGGCTCTCGCTGCTTTTATGCGTCTAACGGTAGCTTACATAGCAAACAGCCCATATACAGTCCACACTGCATCGGCGGATCAGTATTCAAACTGCCCGTGGAAATTAATATTGATACGTGTGTGTAAAATTATACCCATTACACTTATTTGTGACAAACTATGCAACGGCCACTTTTAAAGCTGTATGATAATTGGTAGCAAAACGTCAACGTTAGCTTCTAAAGGAGTGCACTTACCCAAGAACCCCTGGGTTGTACTTCCTCGTCTTCCAGGGCGTCCAAGTACTCGCATAATTGCCATTAGTGCAGTTTGAAAGCAAATAATTCATCCCATAAGTGCTCGCCTTATTGTCACTTTTCCTTCGGCCTGGATGGTGACTGTGTGAGTGATTTACGGGTACTGAGGGGTGAACCTGGTGACGCTTCACGCAAATCTGCTGTAAATTGAAAGCCGGGTGCTCCTGATGATGACGGTGGTAAAGGTTGACATTATTTTCAATGCTGTCGCTCAAATGTAAGAGCAGATTGGCACCCCCGACATTTTTATTAATGTTGCCCGTCACATTTCCACCCATAGTCCTCTCTAGTAAGCAGCTGGAAGGGGGGCTGTCCGTCCCGGATTCTTGCGAGGAGGACGAGGAGACAGATCCAGTCTTCTGAGGCAGAATTTTTCCCTCACCTGGTTCAGCCGTGTTCGCCGTGGTGAATGAGCTCTGTACGTTCCCGTTGGACAGCGCTATCCCCAACGAGGAAATCGCAGTGCCGTTAATACTAGTAGTGCCGTTCATGATGCTGTGATGGCTGCTGCCGTTGCTCAGACTGGCAGTAACGTTACCGTTGCTGCTGCAAATGCTCTTGCTCGATACCACCGTGGTCGCCACATTTTTTAAAACATCCAACGCAGCGTAATTCACACAATGGTTGTGGTTTTGATTGTGAAGCTGCTGCTGCTGAGTGGAGAATGTCCGTACTCCCTGAGAGGTCTCCCAGACGTGCATCCATAAGGCGTTCGCAGGTCCTTTCTGTTCGGGCTGAATCCAAGCTACCCTCGGATCCATTCAACTTCTTTCTCTGGCAACCCCCCTACAAGTATCTAACTACCACTTGCGAACCCGTTGTGATTCTGCGCGACTTCCTAGACCTTTGAAAGGTCGCTACGCTGTCCGGGGTTACGAAAAGAGAAGTATTTAAACATTAAACCGAATTAGGACCATTGATAAAGTGGCCCCCGTACACCGCTAGCTGGAAAAAAAATGCTAGCCGATTCCTACGGGAATTCAATATGGCGTATTCTCTTCAAATCTATGCGCATGCGCTCTCGGAGGGCTTTCTTAGCTGATGACTGCGCCCCCCCAATCCGCCCACTCCTTCATCACTGTACAGCCGGTCAGAGGATGAACTACACGGAATAAATATTAGAACATTTATTTGATAAATATTTCATCGAACAACAATTGAACTTCGCACTAAAAACACCATTATAATGAATTCGGCTTCTGTGATCGTGGAGCTGCCAAACCAGAGGTCCGTATACTGGGAGTGTCGATGCCACTAGTGGGTGAGGGAATGCGTGGGTTAGTAGGGGATCCCCCGTCGGTGTGGGACTGGACAGTGTCAAAAGAGACAGGTGCAACAACATTGTATTCACACACCTTTCTCAAACAGCCCATATATGTATATATATATATATATATATATAGATAGATAGATATAGATATAGATATAGATAGATAGAGAGAGAGAGAGAGAGAGAGAGAGAGATAGATAGATAGATAGATAGATAGATAGATAGATAGATAGATAGATAGATAGATAGATAGATAGACATTACATCTGAGTGTTGCACAAATACATCAAAAATATCTTGTTACATATGATGAGTACTTCCTAATAAAACGTATCAAAATAAAACACAAGATGCTGTAAAAATGTTTTAGTTGACACAACATTTGGATTTTATGAAGATAGAACTACATTCTAAGCAAACTGCAATAAACTATTTTTGCCAGGTTGATAAACACTGAAGATGCTCTAGACTGTAATGACTCACGTGGTTATTTCACAAAAGTAATATGATCTCTACTAAGGCTGCTTCCATCTTATCTTTGTGCATACATGTGTAAAACCCACATGCAATATGGTCTGCGTTGTCAGAACATCCCATAAATGGATGTTCTCAGAGTTAGCTCAGAGTTGGATAAAATGGCTTTTTAATGGACTGATTTACAGAAGAACCTGAAACTCTGCAGAACTTGTTACCTTGCTGCTCCCTTATTCAGGTCACTCTTGCAAACATTGTTGTAATCTCAATAAGGATTTTACCTGGTTAAAGAAAAGATATATACATGTAATATACTCCATCAATACAAGGAAGTTGTGTCATACTCATCACTGTTAACACACCTGTAAGGTACTTACTTGAAAAGTAGCAGGGCAGTGAGTAGAAGATGAAAGGATTAAATATAGACCAAATTTTTCATGACAACAGTTAGGCAAAAAAAGTGCTTATAAAGGTGGTAAAGAAGACTAGAAAATAGATAGATAGATAGATAGATAGATAGATAGATAGATAGATAGATAGATAGATAGATAGATAGATAGATAGATAGATAGATAGATAGATAGATAGATAGATAGATAGATAGAATAAAAAGCAGGGATTAAAAATGAAGGCATTTTCTTCCACTTCCTGTACTTGATGTAAAGGCACTGTATTGGAGAATTTAAAATGTATAAAATAGTTTCTAATATGCTGACAAATCATTGGCTAAGTGTAGCTAACAGTAGAAGATTAGTCAATGTATGGGACTTATGTCACTGACGTCTCGTATTTAAGAATAAAGTGACATTAAATAATGTATTGTGGGTAGTTCAAATACACATGTCCTTAAGGTTCAGTATGTAACATTTGCATGTGTCTACATTAAATTTGTGGTGAAGTGTGTGATGTGCTGGAATGCTATTGTCCGTAGATATCAGTTAACTACATGTCTGAGCTAGCGGTTTCTCATGTTGCAAACTGTTGCAGCTGTAGAGGAGCAGAGAAAAAGCATTAAAGAACTCATGAGCGAGTGTAAAGACTGCATTTAACTGAAGCATTGCTCATCTCTGCCTGTAGGTATTCTTGGAATGGTTCCAGAGTTTCATGTGTCTCTGTTTGGAAGAAGTCTTGACAGGAAAATGCCTGTTGTAACCCACTGTAAACATTTGAAAACCTTGTAAAAAATCAAATAAAATACAGCAACAAAACTCCTTAATGAAATCTAATTTACATAAATATTAGACCGAGAAAGACCACAGTGTGTTGTCAGCTGGCATCTGGAATACTGCTGGGGGCCGTAATCACAACCTCTGGCCCCCTTGAAATTCTGCTCACACACTTATACACTCCCTACACTCACACTGCATTCCACACTAAGTCTTTCCTCCCCTGATATCAAGGTGTAAAGGGAGCTCCCGCCTTTTTATGTGTATTATTTCAGATGCACACTGCGGTCCTTCACTCCAAATGCTCATTTTCAAGGGGCAATGCACAGCAGGTGGTGTTGATCACTTCACACTCCGTATGCGGCCCAGCCTCGGTATCCGCCATCTCCCAGCCCATTAAGCTCTATGATGGAGTGGAGGCAGTCTGGATAAGGCATGAGCAGCACCTTCTGGGATGTGTATGCATGTAAAAGAGAGAGTGAGGGAGAAAGCGTCTTGCATAATGCCCGCCCCCAACCACTGCTCCTCACGTGCAGCATGTGACAGAGTCAAGGAAAACCCCCCAGAGCAAACTATGTGTCAGCTAGGATATGTAGCTCTCTCTGTAACACACTCAGGCATACACACAGCTGCTCACTCCCACTGTATGCCTGTAGAAATCTAAGCTCTTCTTTCGATCACTCTATTTTACACCATGAGAGACACGGGCGTTTGAGTGACACACCAGATTGAATAGGTTATTCCTCTCATCTCTCATGTCACAGTCTCAGCTCAAGCCAAATGCTGCGACTGTGTGCCAGTGTGTGTTTGTGTGTGTGTGTGCGCGCGATTTCAAGGCTGGTTTGCCTCATTGTCATCTTTTATGGGATTACCACATTGGTGACAACTGGACCATAGCTGACAGATGCCTAACACACACACACACACATTTGTATAAACAGAGGACCGAGCAGGAGAAGTCAACAGTATGCCCAAAAGCATAATATTAATAGCAGATAATATTGGAGAACCAGGCAGTTATCTGAGGCTGCATGTGGTTTGAATGGTAATGAGGCCACAGCATGTTCCAGATATTTAACCCACATTAGTGAAAAGCTGCAGCTGTATTGATAGTACATTTGTACACATCAGCCTACTGCAGTACTCAAGAAGCTATCATCCACATTCATAACAGCAGCTCCTTTAAATTTAGGCAAGTAGTGTCACCGATGTGCTCACAAAATTACAAAAGTGGTTTAAACCTACATGCGAAGAAGACGAAAGCCACTGAAAAAATGAAGAATGTTGCCATTGCAAGTCTGCAAACAACAGATAAGTCAAATGCATATATCATCACCAACAACATGCTTCATATCAGTAGGATACATAGACATATACATATTACAGTGCCGTAGTGTTTTAACCAACATGGTGACACAAGTGTTTTGTCTTTTTCTACAGGCTGGAGTTGAATGTACAAAATCCAGGAATATACAAGTAGAGACTGGAGTTTGCATCCCAAATCCAGTAGATTTATAGACAAATGCAATAAAAGTGCTTTTATTATGAAAAGATCACGGGTTATGCACACTTCCACCTGCAGGAAAATGACATTTCACCCCCACTTTTTTTAATGTATGTTACTGCTGCTTAAAATCGTAAAATTGAGCTGTAAATCTACAAATGTTAACTACTGAACCTTTGGCAAATAGTATCTGCATCCTACTGCCTTAGTTTAAAAAAAGTAAATGCACCTTGGTTTGGATGAGCGGCTTCACATTACAGCCATCAGGTTTCAGAAGAACAAGTAAATAAATGGGAAACAAACTTATAAAAAGAGATATAAACTATGGCAGATTTATTTTTAATTACTACAAAACACACTTCCAACTTTGTTATTCATGCTGACATTTTTATAATAAAGACGTGTTATATATAAGATGAGAATAGATGCTCCTTAATTAGAATAAGTACTTTTATATTCAGATTCTAAGCCCTTATTTCCCAAAACGTGTCATATTCCTTTCACTTGTAATATGCAGGAATATCATTACAAAATGCTCTGATACTATGTTAAAATATGTTAATAAGCCGATTATAAGCACCTATAACACAGAGCAAAACACAGGGAAGGTTTCATGATTGTCAATTCTGTTCTCAAACATAAAAGTGCATCTTACATATAGACTGGCTTCAGCACTTTGAAGGTCGACGCCTACACTACAACTTTATCGTAAAATGTCCCCAATATCATTTTTTATACAATCATGATCATCAACTATCTTTGCCTGTATAAAACAGCTGGGTTAATCTAACAGAAGTTAATATTTTTATAATTTTTTCCACATCATTTTCCTGGCAACGAGTTCAATAAAGACCTTGTGCCACAGTGGTTTATTTTGATTTTGTTGAATATTTCAGTAATGAGCTTTATGCATTTCTTTGTGTCAAATCTGTCATGTTCAATTTGTATTAATAAAAAAGCAAAGAGAAAAAAATGGTGCCTGTAAATGTCTCTTCTTTCTAAAGTGTAAATCAACTATTATTAGACATATTATACACAGTGGCATAAAGTTATGACATTTAAGTGTCAACTTGAATTTGAATATTGTCACAGGCCTAATGTAAGTGGAAAGACTGCAGCAGCTATTACTGTCTTTGCCAGTGATGGGCGACATCAATTTGTCATAGCAGGTCAATTTCTGTTCCTATTTTTAATTATTTGAGATGTTTTGGTTGGCATAGAAATAATGGCAGTAAAGGTCCTCTTGTGGAGAATCTGTAGTGTTTTCCTACGTTACAATCTAAAGCCAGTAGACTGCAAAGGAAACCCTTAGGTAGGTGTCTGCCCGGAGATGAGTTGTGTTATGGTCTTATGGCAGCCTCAGTAAACACTAGCTGTGTAATATACTGATGCAATTACAAGAAGCGTGGATAAAGAGGATTCACGGAGGAAATAGCCCGGAAGAGCCCGACAGACAGGCAGCGGCAACATCTGACATGAAAGATGTCACTCTGCATAGCCTTCAGCCACACAAAGCCTTCATCTATCATCTCGCTCCTGTTATTTATTGATGATACCATGTGTAAAAATGACAAAAGAAATTTATTTGAAATGCAACACGTTTTTAAAATTCACAATAGATGTGACCTTGGCTGATAGAAAAAGTCTCTTACTGGGAACTGATCAAGAGTTATGGGAGAAAATTGTTGCTGGCATTTTCACATCCAGGGATCATTCAGTTTTTTTTTTAAAGTAATTCAAGAACATGGAAAATAAGGCAGATCACATCATTAACCCATAAAGACCCAGTGCTACTTTTATGGCAGCTCCCAAATGAATTTTTCTGTATTTTTAACCTTTCCTAAGTGATTTATCTCCATTTATTCTAATATTATGCTCTGTATTTTGCATTTTTTAGTGAAAATCAGGTATTTACCGAACATGTAGATGTTCATAGAAGCCCAGATTGAAAGTTGAGGGTTGTTTATCAACAAAAGAGAAAACTGTAGAAAAAGTTACTTTTTTCAGCAAAATCTATCATTAACTGAATATAAAAACAAGTGTTTCCATCCACTGTCATTTATCAAACTCCATGAGTTTTATTGGTGAATCAATGTTGTAGAAGATGACAGTGTTTCCATGTTCACTATGGAGCCTCTGAACGTCCAAATGGGTCATATCTGATGACCATGAAAAGACGACAAACTGTATTTTACACCAATTATTTACATGGATTGATAGGATTAGTGCATCAACAGTTATTACACAGTTTAGATCAGTAGATAATTTTGGTCACCAGTGGATGTTTGGGTCTTTATCGGTTAATATATGCATTGGATGTGATTGCCTCAGTCTCATTTATTTCAGTGTTATTTTATGCCTGACATACTCCACCTCCATTAAAAAAAACTCACACACCCTTCCATTTTTATTCTTCCTTGCTCCCTTTCTCTTAATAAATCCAAGATAGTCTCTGAAAACCTTGACAGGAGTGATGCGGTGGAGCAACCCTCTACTACATCTCATTTCAGGCATGGGTGACTTATTGAGGGCTGTGCTTGATTTCAATGAGATTTCCCTGCAGCCCAGTAGCTGCGAATCAGGATGCTAAAGTATTTCCAGGAC
Organism: Sphaeramia orbicularis; assembly: GCF_902148855.1. Classification (NCBI taxonomy): domain Eukaryota; kingdom Metazoa; phylum Chordata; class Actinopteri; order Kurtiformes; family Apogonidae; genus Sphaeramia; species Sphaeramia orbicularis. Next base: position 26,746,230 of record NC_043967.1, read on the forward strand.
AAAGATGTAGTTTCTTTGTGTTCTGAAGAGCTTCCCAGTAGCTTTAGACTTCGAGGTAGAAAAGTCTGACGGATGACACCCAGAGTTGAATGAAGCAGGGAGACATCAGTTTAAAGTGAAGCGGTGCTGATGGAGTATACGCTGTTCTCCTTCCTGTTTCTGCTGAAGGAATCCTCAAGTTTGTCCCACAATACTTCCAGTTCATTCACTTCATAGCTTTTCCAGTTTTGTTCTCATTCCAGGCTCTTCTGGTATTTTTCTTTGCTATCATTTACATTCCTTAAAATCATAAAAATGATTGTGGAAATATTTGGTCCATATTGACAGAGTGTATTTAAGTCCCACCCAAAGAAGAAGGGAAAACGATTCATTGCTCTCCCCTTTATGTTGCCTGAAGGTGCAATTTGATCTGCTGGCAAAAAATTAAAAACACCTAACTGCTGTGTGGAATGCATTACCAACAGGGTGAATAAGTGAGAAGTAAGTTTTTATAAGCTGATGAGCTGAAAAACAGAGCTTTTAAGGAGACAAATGCAGATAAATGGAGAAAGAAAGGGGAAAAGGAAGCATTTTACTGAGGCATCTATCACTAATGTACTTTTACTGGTATGCAACTTTGCTTATCACAGAATGTGGAGAAATAAGGAAAGTATGGGCGAATGTTATCATGTCTACAACTGCCTTAGCTAACTAATGTGGCAATATGTTTAAGTTTTATTGATGCCTGTCATTATTAATAAATTAGACTGTATAAAAGAAGGCTAACATAGCCAACATCAGCTATCTGGTCCCATCATCACTTTAGTTAACATCACCCCTTTATATCCGTCTCTGTTGACCATTTACAACAGTAATGGTCATTTTCCTATCTTTTGTAGTGTATATAGACCAGAGAATCTGAAAAACTGTTTTATGATAACATTACTGGAATATTATTCCAATATTTTTTTTTCTCTCATTCTGTGCATGTGCAAAAGGATGATAAGTATCTAAATTTATCACAGAATAGCACAGTATTTTTTCTGATAATGTTGTGTTTGTCAGTGTCACTCCATTTCTAGTAGAGGTTACTGAAATAATCCTTTGACAAACTAATGTTTTAACTACCTGAAAAGGTAGTTACATTATTGGCATTTCAGCCTTTGGATTCATAGAGTTGCTACCTGTTTTCCACTCCAATGAACATGGTTTTCAGAATTTAACAAATAGAGAATTAAAGTCCTGCCCCTTCCCACGAACCGCACTTTGAAAAATATTTATGAGAGTGATGGTCAATGTGAGAGACAGATCATTTTTTCCCTCTATGAATAGTGCCATTATTTACACTTGACTAAACATATTTGTCTATTTAACATAGAATTTTACAAGTTAAAAAAAAGCTGCAGTGTGTTGTAAAGATAGTAAGGTACCATCTAGTTTTGAGTGAAGTGACCCAGTGGACTGCATCTCTCATCACTGCATGATATACGTCACAACACCAAAACAGTCCTTACCTCGACACATTGCATTTCACCTCATTCTTCGAGAGGGTGGTGAAAAAGTAATAAAGGGGGCAAAAATCACCACAAGTCTGGTCATGTTGAAGCTGCAGAGACATTTTCCACAGACTGTAGAGAGACAATTAAAATGACATCACCTCTGTGACAGACTGTCAGTCTAATAGTTCAACAATTACAGAACAAACTGCAACTTTCTTGTTCTGTTCAATTATGTTTTTAAGTTACATACATTATATGTGTAAACGATTGGAAAAATGAAAGAGGATTAAAAAAAATGTCCGTTTGTCTCAGGTCACTGACTGCTACACTTTTTTTTCTTTCAAAATGAGGTTCTGTCGAATAACTGGAAGGGGTGGGGCTTCACCTCTATTTCACACACCGTGCGTTTACATGACAACTTTTATTCCTGGTTTAATCTGAATAAATGTTAGATCCTATTTAAAATGCCCATATAAACACCTTATTCCAGCTGAAAAAGAATAGTTCGGATTAAATTTAAACCCGAATAAAGTCACTGGTTTAATCCCCTTTTAATTCTGAACTAAATTATTCCTTGGACATGTAAACGCTTTATTCCGTTTGGACTTTATTCCTGCCATTCTGCACATGCTCGTTGTCTTGTCCTGTCGCGATGATGCACACATTCTGTGCTGGTGGAAGAATGTGCAATACAGTCTAGCCAACCCAAACCGTTCCAGTGGGCTATTCTGATGGGATCTACCAGCCTCTAAAACCCTGGAGGAAGAGTTCATCACCTGTTTTTTTATTAATTCATTTGTCATGCACTAATGAGTTTGATGAGTGGGCAAATCAGTTTGCACTGCAGTGCACCGATTGCCTTGTTCTCACAGCCCTTCTGTTAGCTTAGCTTAGCCTAGTTTAGCATAATCACTTCATTCCTATGGTCAGACGTAGCCAGGCTTTTATAGGTGATCTGTAGTATTTTATGAGTGATTCTGTGAAATTCATTTCTCCCTAATCATTACTTTAGTCCGATGGGGTCAATATGATCACAAATTGAGGCTAAAATCATGGCGATGTGACTTACTGCAGTAAGAAAATCTTGGGAAATAAAAACTAATGCAAAGCTAAAACGGTAAAGCAAAGCTAATTTAGTGCATGCATCCCTTCCAACAAAAAGATTTTCCAACTTCCGTCAACACAACAGTCCCAAGATTGTATGAGTGCAGTAAGTCACGGATCTAAAGAAATAATTAGAGAGAATCGGATTTCAGAAAATCAGTAACAAAAGACTACAAATCACCTTTAAAAAACTGGCTACGTGTGACCATGGAAATGCAGTGACTATGCTAAGCTAAGCTAACAGAAGGGCTGCGAGAACAAGGCAACGTGAGCACTGCAGCGCAAACCCTTTTGCTCACTTATCTACCTCATTAATACCTCATGTAAACCTTTACTCGGGTTTAACGTTTCCACGAAAACAGAAGAGAAAATACTTTAGTTCTGAATTAATTTCTTCTGGAAAAATAAATCAGATTTAAAAAACATCATGTAACTGTACCCAATGGGTACGGTTACATGATGTCTCTGTGGAAGTAAACAGTACCTTTTTTAGGATTCAGTATGTAAGATCTGCTCATGTCCATGTGAAGTTTTTTTTGGAGTCTGTTTTTTGCTTGAAGTCAGCTGTTTGTTGATGTCAGCTCCATTTCTGTCCCAGTTCCCTACATCCATGATGACAGTAACTGATTCTACATAGGAGTCACATCACTTTTTCTGTGAAAGTTCTTCAGTGCCTCTCTTCTGCTCCTCTACAGCAGCTGCACATTGCAAACACTAGCTCCTGTTAGCTTAGAAATGCACAGACTCCAACACAAACTTCAAGTCAACTTCAAGGCTTCCAGTACTTGCGGTATTTTGTTTTTAGAACAGAAAGGGAAAGAGCGCCTTCCTGCCTTTGGGGTAGTCTTCAAACTTAGCAAGGTACCATCTGCAGAGAGAAAGAGAGACATTTTTTCATCTAATAACACAAGCTTTAAAGTGTGGATTACACTCCATAAAAACTTGCTTACTATGGGTTTGTGTGTGTTCTTTTTCTTACTTGTGGTGGGCCACAGCCCTGCTGGCGAGAACCACTGTGGTAAAGATGGAGAAGGCTACACTGTGAACAGAGTGGCCGGCCAGAGCGAAGCCTGCCCACTCTGTTATCTCTCCAAAGAAGTTGGCTCCTGACACATACTCAAACATTCCGCCTGTGGGTGGACAACACAGAGAAGGAGGACAGGTATGTTAGACCTTTTACATGTTCACTGGGGCAGAAAGAAATTCCCTTGACAGAAAATGTAATTTGAAGAATATTCTCCAAAGACAATTAAAACGTAGCTGAAAAAGTACTATTCCTCAATGTCTTCTACTAAAAATTCAGCTCCATGCTGACCAAGGCTGAGCACTCAGTGGCAGATTCTTGGCGGAGGCGATGATTCCAGACGTGCCTGGAAGTTCATTTGGAGCAGCAGTGCTCACAGCTTCCTCCCGCCTCGCCTTCTCCACTTTATTTTCCTTAAGGGTCCTGGATGGATTGTTTTCAACAGGTTCACTAAGAGTTCAGGCTCTAGGTGCTATTGTTGTGTCTGTTTTCTCAGTGAGGGGAGCCACCCTCTTTGTGAACCTGTTATAAGTACTGATTCACTTAGCAAAGAAAATGGCCAATGTGTGGTTTAAATTAGCCCTAAAAATGCAAGCGTAAAAGAAGAAAAAAAATGAAGAGTAGATTTTACTTTGCTTTTTGTTTAATATGCATGGCCCCTGTGGATGTGTGTTTAAAGGAATATGGAGATTTGCCAAAGTGTTGTTTACCAAAAGCTCCCTCTTACTTGTCACATCTCATAAAATGTGCATTGGCTTTCACACAAAAAAGGTAATACACTGTAAAAAAAAAACAAAAAAAAAACACCCCTGTAAAATCTTCTTTCATCTGTTTGGTCTTTTTTTCGTGGGTGTAAGCAAACCCCGGCAGCCAAACGACCAACTAATTACAAACATTTAAAACAGCTTAAACTCTAAATTGTGTTGAACAAGTCAAATAAATCACCCAGAGCTGTTTCAGTGGAGAATCTGCTCAAACTGTTTTGATATGTGTAATGTAGAAAGTAAGGACTGAAATTAGTGGCAGAGCTGTTTAATTGCCTCTTAAAAAATAATTGTTTATGTCTGAATATGACAGTAAACTCATTAAACATCAGCCCGACTGCTTTATTTAGCATCAGTCAGGCTGCTGCACTGACATATAAAGCAAATGTTCCAGTTCTGGCTTGGCTTTTCTGTCTAAGATGATTATTATCAGCACAGTGCGGGTTAGAAAATGTCTTTTTCCATGTAAGCTAAAACAACAAAATGGCACACTTAAATGCTACATGTACTGCTAGTCACTTTCACATCTGCTGATTTTACTAGATTAAAGTGAAAGCACAAGCAAGACAGAACTGTTTTATACCCTAATGTAAGGTCTCAGGAAAAGACAAGTCAGCGAGGGAAGGACAACTGTTGACAACCTGTGATTCAGCGTACAGTGTGAGCCTGTGTAATCACATGGCCACACTGGAAAATTAGCATCCAGTGCTGTGTACATAAGCCGCGGCATTCTGTGACAGGATGTGATTACTGCTCTCTTGACTTTCCTGTCACCCCACCACACTGTAAAAGCACTGGTAGCTCAGTATCTTTTAAAGTCAAAATAGATTTCTTGGTTTCTTTTCTGAAGTCTCGATGTATTACAAGTGTAAAACAAGAGGAAACTAATTCACCGCAGTGTTTTTATGATTACAAGCCTCACCTGTGGGAATCTTGTAGCCAGTCTCTCCGGGCTTTCTCAGGTTCCTCAGGATGTGGTCGGAGTGCACATTGACCAGCCAACCGACCAACCACAGCAAAGAGCCTGGACATGAACCAACAGCGCATATACAAACACAGTTTAGCTAAGGGAGATCATGTTCAGTTTTCTAAGCTTTTTATTCAACATAATACCAACTTTGCGGTTATGATGCGCTGTAATGACTAATTTCAGCTGCTCAGCTTTGCCCTTACATTAACATATCACAAAACATAGATTCACTTTCAGCTTAGAATCAAACCTCTGCATTTTCTCTCCTTTTTTAACCCCAGATTGATTTTTTCAGGTTGTCAGAAAAGTTGAGCTGCACTGAAATGGTCCCTGAACATACTTCAATCTATATTTCAATAAAATACCTCTTTTCAGGTACGCTACAGCCAAATGCACAATAGTCTCCATCAAATTCTGTTTTCATGCCATACAGGAAACGATGCAAACAATTTGCATTAAGACTGTCCTGGTTAAACCTGGTGAAGCTTAAATAAGTATGATTTAATGTACCTTACATGATAATAATTTGCATTTTAATAGAGATCAAAATATTTAGAATCCTTTAGAGAAACCTGCAGTATTTTTTACTATACTCTATCCATTCTCTACGATTCATATAATCTACATACATGCATATATTTTCGTATAAGTGTAACCTACTTTTAGCTCCACTGAATCAACATGAGAGCTCTGTCTTTTTTCTTACTCGTTGTCATGGTAAATTGTCATCTCAGAGCCCTATTGATAACGGCTGTTTCATTCACAAGGAATGCACTTAACTCACTTAACAGCAAACACACTCACAGAAACTGAGATTGCCTCCTCTAAAGCGGAAAACTCAAGACTCAACAAGTTTCCTATCTCAGGATCTATCAACTTAAATTGTAAAGGAAACCTAAGAGTTTGTTAAGCCTGCTTTTTAGAACAGAAAAGGACTGTTACTTAGCAGTAGAAATGGTGGGATGGTTCTGGGGATGGCTTAGATGCCATGAAAAAAGAGATAACAAAGAAATTTGTAGATAAAAATAAGATAATAATGTGTGCATATTTATTTTATTTTAAAACAGTGGCACTTGCTACATAAAATGAATGAAAATCAAGAAAGTAGGACATGGTTGAAATCCTACATCTGGGTGAAAATTTGTTCCCCTAAAACAATCTAAATTGGTGTATTTTCCTAAAAAAGTTGCTGAACAAGAGATATGGCCCTGTTCTCATTAAGAGCTAAACCTCCAAAACCATCCTGTAGGTTCCTCCTGAAGATCCAGGCCTTACTCTGGGCTTAGGTGGAAATAACAATCAACTGTTTCAAAACATATATTCTTTAATGGTTGACATTCTTTAAATGCCAACTTTGGCTGTATAATAGGACCTGTATGCAAACTGGAATCACAGCCAACAGCTGACAAGTGTATGTTTTTCATAGACAATTTCCTGCATTTACTTGAACAGGAAAGGAAGCCAGAAAACACTGCTCAGAGATTTGAGGTCTGGAAGGCAGTGGAACAAAACCAAGAGAGAAGAATGGCATGATAATCAAAAGAGTTTGAGTAAAAGGTGTCCCCATTTGATTGATTTCCTGAACCCCTTTAAGGCGATCAAGACCAAGAAGAGCACCAAGAACAAATGTACCCTGTCATTCTGTCATCAAAGGTGCTTTTCTGTACAACGAAAGCATCATTTCAGCATATACTGAGTTTTTAGCTGACTATCATTCTGTTAATATCTCCAGTATCTCATATAGTATCTCTCTAATGTGAATTAACTATATTTCTTTTAAGTAAACTGTTATTGTATCACTTTATGGTCCATACTCTAAGTTTAGTGCTGGGCAATAAAACAATAATGATACTTGGCGCAACATAATTTTCTAAGACAGTAAGTATGGTTGTGATAAAGGCTGCACCAGCACGAAATTTTCACAATATAACAACTGTCTCAACTGAGCTTTAATGTGTGGAGGAAAAATGATTTTTTTGCTGTTTAAGCATTTTGTCTAAACTTTGTACTTGCCATTCTGATGAGTTTAACTTTGTACCTGTCTTCCTGATGAGTTTAGACTTTGTATTTGCTATACTGAACAAATCAATAGAATCTAATTAAAACCAGACACTATAGAGACATGGGATGGAACTTAGGTAAACATGTTTATATGACCTGCACAGTATAAAGGCTCTTTGACTTCTCTGAGTCTTTGTCCAGTCTTAGTAGACTGTACCCTGTTTGGCCGAACAGAAACTTTGTCTCTGAAACTTTTGTTGATCATTGTGCTTATTGCTGGTTGTTCATTTTAATTGGAAATATTGTTCTGTAATAAATTGATGTAAATCTACAAGCTCATTGTGCTTCTTTCTCACCATGAGGTTTAGGCCCCGACATAATGGAATGAAAATAAAAATTTATTTCACTCAATAAATGCTCCATTGTGACAGAAAGAAACATAATTTTTTAGGAAGTATGTGTAAAAAAAAAAAATGAATAAGAAGGCAGTACATCTCTTGTTTGATCAAAGAATATTATGACAAATAGAAGCATCTTTTTAAAAAAACGGAAAAAAGAAGAAATACAGTTTGATTCATTTATTTGTCAAGAGTTACAAATAAATGAATCAAACTGTATTTCTTCTTGAATAGTGTAACTAGAAGAGGACAACATGGATACACATGTGAGATTTTGATTGTATTTTCTTTTCAATACCTTCAATAAGAACATGCATGCAGACAATCATCAGTTATTACACTACAATACACCTTACATAGTACACAACTGCAACACGAAAGAAAATGTGAAAAGTCTTTCTTGTTTTAAGAGTTTATCTTGTTTACATTGCCTTGTTTACATTGCCATATAAATCACTGCAGAGATTTGCGGAAGAGGATTAGGACGACTGGAATTTTTTTTTTTTTTTTTTAAATTACGGACCAATATATTTTTTTCATATTATTCTGAGAAAAAAGTATGAATTCTGAGATTAAAGTCAGAATTCTGAGATTAAAGTCAGAATTCTGACATTAAAGTCAGAATTCTGAGGAAAAAAGTCAGAATTCTGAAGAAAAAAGTCAGAATTCTGAGAAAAAATTCAGAACTCTGACATTAAAGTCTGAATTCTGAGAAAAAAAGTCAGAGTTGTGAATTTTTTCTCAGAATTCTGATTTCTTTTTCCTGACATTCGGGGAGTGTGTCACTTTTGCTTAATAGCATGCAGGAGGAGTACAGCAGGCTGACATAATGACAGGTTTAGGCGACTTTTTACGCATCTGTGGGGTTCTGGAGGAAGCTATTTCACTATTAGATGAGCAACAGGAAGGGAAACAGATATCAGTGGCTTTTTCTTCAAATTTACCTACACAAGTTTCAAAATATAACATTCACTCACCATTTTCTCATCTGAGAAAAAATGTCAAAATTCTGAGATTAAAGTCAGAATTCTGATTTTTTTTTTCTTAGAATTCTGACTTTAATCTCACAATTCTGACTTTTTTCAGAATAATAACAAAAAAATATACTGGACCTTAATTTATTTTTTTCCAGAGGCCCTAATCCTCTTCCATAGAGATTTAATTATTCCCTTGTTGCACAATTTTTTGTATGCATATGTATATTTGAATGATGAATGTTGCTGCGCTGCACTTCTTTTCATTTTCTACCTTTAGATATATACAACAATCTAATTTCTTCAAATTTCACTTCAGTCTTTAACCCTTAACAATGTAGTATTTCTGAAGTGACTTCCAAATATTTTTTTCTCTATATCTAACCTTTCCTAAGCCACTTATTTATCACTTACTGTAATAATATCCTCTACATTTTGCATTTTCAGTGAAAAGCTGCCAATTCTCTAAATTTAATTTACTGATCGTTTCAGTGTTCATAAAAGCTAAGGCTAAATTCAAAGATTATTACATCAAACAAAAGTGACTTTTTCAGCAAAATTTATCGACAACTTAACATAAAAACAAGTATCTACAACCACTGTCATTTGTCTAAATGGGTTTTACTGGTGAATCAAAACTGCAGAACATGTTGATGTTTCCATGTTCACTACAGAAACTACATCACCATGGGGCCTCTGAATGTCCAAATGAGTCATATCTGATGCTGACAAAAAGCTGAATAGCTGCATTGAATCTAATTAATTAAATATACAAATAAAACTTGGGGTTCAAAAGTTATAGAAGATTTTAGGACAGTGGCTGCTCTGGGTCATCAATGAATACAATAATTATCAATATTGACTGAACAGTTTAACCCTGCGACCCGCTTAAGAACTAAGCTGTTCAGAAAATGAATCAGTGAACACTTTTATGATAATATCATTGTTGTCCAGTTCCAGCTGAATTACCTTCTAGTAAAACCTCTTTTATTTGTATGTAACAGTGACAGTGTTGGCTCACACACAGAATACCCACCTGTAATGAAGCATGGATGTGTAACCCAGTCTGCAGGGTACTCAGCGTAATGGCTCAGGTATCTGATCTGCATGTAGCCATTATAGATGCAGAAAACAAACGCCAGGGCGAATGAGATGAATGGTGTTGGTTTACCTCCTCTTATTAAAAATGGATAAATAAGAGATCTGAAGGAGAAACATACCATAAACACATGTTATTACGGAAATGGACTGACAGCTTAAGGGCATTACCTATATAAGGACTTATTTATGTACCTTAACAGCATGTACCTTAACAGCATGTATTGGCTTTACTTAGGGGGTCAAATGAGTGGCCATTTTTGTCAAAAAAAAAAAAAAAAAAAAGTTGTAAGAAATGCATAGAACTGTGTTGAAATAATGCTAATACATTTGTGCACAGACTACTGATATTATTTGACAGTGGAAGCTATATTTTCAGAAATATCAGAGTTTGAATTGCAGGTGTATGTGAAAACTTTTGCTGGTGGATGGACGGACGTGACATTACCCATGATGATCTGGTCAGTACCAGTACTTTATTAGTAATAAACTTATATACTTACTATTACTAATTATCCTCTTATTCATAAATGTTAGTATTGTGGATCTAAAACAATAACAGCTGACACAAAAACAAAATGTGGCAGTGGACGGATGTGAAATGGTTGTTACAGATCCCATCATACTGATGCTCGGCAGCCATGTCACTGTTTCCACAAATGATCCCTGTGCAAAAACTAGTATCAGAATTATTTATTGTATAGTTTATCATCATACTAAAGAGTAAATAACAATATAGAATTGTTATTTCTTTATAAAAATGCTTATTATTAGAAAACTGTTGATTTAAAACTGATGTGTGACATTCTTAATGTATGTATTGGCGTAACATAAGCAGGATGGATCAGCACCATACTCCATACTGAACCTGTAAAAATAAAACATGTGATATGTAGTATAGAATCTTGTAAGAAAAATTGGGGAATCTAAAAGAATAGAATATTTGTTTTTCAGGTAAATTCAGTTAAAATATAACTTGGCCATTTGTGACATGAAAATATAGCATTAATTGTGATGAAATTGGATATTTTGAGCTGAAAACATAGTTCATATGACCATCAACATGTTGTAACAGAACTGAAATCCTGTAAATTTGCATAACTTGCATTTACCAACACAAAGATCCTTTGGGGATTCACTTATATTGATTTCTTATGCACAAAGACATAAATAAGACCTCTAAGCAAATTTTAGCCAGTATATACTTGCAAATGTATGCTTTACTTGACCTACCTCTGGACATAGTGACAGAGATACATGGCAATGAGCAGCTGATTGGGCAGCAGTGAGGTTTTGGCTGCAGATGTCCACAGGAGCAGACACAAGGGCACTAGGATGGCAGGCAGCTCCTGAATAAACCAGGCAAATTTGGCGTTGACCGGAAATCCATATCTGCTGGAGGCATATCGTCCGTATGGGACATTCTCGAAAAGTAAAGTCACAAAAGTGCAGGCTGCCATGAAAACCATGACGTAAGCCATACAGTCCAGAATGTATAGTTCCTCATTTTCCGAGAACAGACTGGAAAGAAGGGACTCCATGAGCACTTAACAACTAGCGTGTTAACAGACGACTGATTCGCACGCAAAACACCAAAAGAACACGCCCGAAAAGTGTACTTAGATTCGTTAATGTCACTCCTACTGTGTTACTAGCTTACACTCACAGAGGGTTGAAGGCATCATGTAGAATAGCCAGACTCACGTGGTTCATCTTCGCCAATAACAAGCCCGCATGATATATCCTTCGACCAATCACAACGCTCGATTCACATCATGTTATTCAACATTCTGTTGTTTCAGGTGTCACTGTAAATATTCATTAACACCGCATATAGAGATAGGTAATTTATTTATCCCGAGGGAAATTCAAGTATTCAGCTGCTTTGACACACACACACACACACACACACACACACACACACACACACACACACACACAAAGAAAGACAAAAAACAAAAACAAACAAACAAAAACAGGCAGACCAAAACAGGTGGGTTAGTAACCAGGTTGACATCAAGAACAGTATATATTCTAAAAACAAACAAACAAACAAACAAAACACTCAAAAAATCCCTTGCTAAAACTTACTCTAGATAACCTCTAGTCAGGGAGCCATAATCTGAGTGATGGGACTTTTGGCTCTTTGAAGGGAGCCGTTCAATCAGGAGCCATTCACTGAAAAGAACCGTACAAAAGACTGGCTCTTCTATGTTTTTTGCATTATTTTGAGAAACCAATGTTTTAATGACTAAATGTGATGACTGACATTACATTTTATAGGTGTTTAACTGGTGCGGCAGTGAATATTATCTTACCGTAAAAAAGAATAGTTACTTCAAATGTGTGGGTAAACACATGACATGAGAGGTGACATTAGGCAAATGCTGGAATTTAACAAAAAACATCAACATTATGTGGACTAGTCTGTAGCCTAAAAATGAAGAAGAAAATAAAACATTTTCTTATGAAATAACATTTTATTCTCCTCAAAACAAGAACAATAAATGTGTGTAAACATACGGAAAAAATTGCACGAAACACAACAGTGATTAATCACTGCAATTACTTAAATACCTGAACTATAGCGCAATTCTCAAGTTGCATACCCATCTGTTCTTTCTGAAAAGTGCATCATAACACTCCTCCTTTTTCTTTGGCTCATTACTCACAGGTGGTCACTCACTCACTCACTCACTCACAAACTTTTCTCCAGTTTCGACCAGTCTTCCAGCTCCGCCTCCTCCAGTATGCGTACCTCACACTTCAAACTGTTGGTTTTTTGCTAACTTCTTGCCATGAGACATTAGCAGTGCACAAGCAGTGCACTCTTTTTTTTCTGCTCGAACATTCTCCTCCTGCCCAATGCCTCCCCAGAGACGCTAAATTGACAGGCAACTGGACACGCCCTCCTTACAAAAAAAAAAAAAAAAAATGAACGGCTTTTTACAAAGACTCAGTTCCCGTCGTTCATTTCAAAGAGCCGTTCAAAAGATTTGATTCGTTCGTGAACGTCACATCACTACAAAGTATCAAAAGCTCAATAAAAAGGGTAGAACCTGACATGGACTGCCATACTTTTTATTTGTGGGTTTTTTTTTTTTTTTTTTTTTTTTTGTGTTAATTTTGATCCTAAGGACCAATAATTGGAGGGTCTGCTCTGCTGGAAATATCGCAAAAAAAAAAAAAAAAAATTGTGGCCTTATTAGTGTATGTACCCCTCATTTTTTTATATAAAATTTTGAAAAATGGGTCATCTCAGGGTACATAGATCTCAAGTGATTTCTTGGAGTTATGTTGAAATTAAAAAGATTCCTAGGTCATGATTTTTTAATAATGTGGACATTAACAACCATGTTAAATATCTAGTATGTCTTTCGGAATTTTGAGAGTAGCTTAAAATTCTATTGAGGTTCTGGGCCTGCATTGCCAACTAGTACAGAAATCATCACAGATCCATTGATTTTGGTTGGATTTTTATAATTTTTTCTGTGGAATGAGTATATTGTTTGGTGAAAAGAATGGCATATTGGCTGATGTCATAACTTGGAGGAATAGTTGATTGCCAGTGAAGTAAAGTTGAAAATATTGGAAAAAAAGTGAGAAAACGCCTAATTTTTTTTGCATTAAATTGAGCCAAAATATAAATGTAATGTAATATAAAATGTAATGATAGTGAAAAAAGATGAATGTAGCCTACTATTACTATTTTTTCTCTCCGCCATTTTATATTGCACGCCTTATGTACTAGAATATTGCTAAAAATAAAACAAAACAAAACCAAACAAAACAAAAGAAAACATAGCAAAACTAAACTAAACTAAACTAAACTAAACTAAACTAAATAAAATAAAACAAAACAAAATAAAATACAATACAATAAAAATAAAATAAAACAAAATAAAATAAAATAAATAAAATAAATGTTCTTCTCCGCTACTGCTACTCCGTTCTTTCCTTTTCATTCAGGCATTTTCTGTCGTCACCCTCAAGGGTCCTGACTCACGTGCGTCAGAAGCAACACGTTTCAACACAGGGCAGCTTTCATCCGCAGACGCTGTTTACATTCATGATTTAACCGCATTTCAAGGCACTTTCCTTCGCATTTACTCATCACGTATTTTCGCAGACTTTTGTCCCGGGTTGTCTGCTCTTCCAACATGGGGAAAAGAAGCAGACAGCGGCAGAAAAACAACCAGTCTGCTGGGAGAGACCGCAGAGACAACGCTGTAAGACTTCACAGAGCTGCTACAACTCTTGCTAATGTTCTCAGTCAAGCTAAATATGTGTCTTTAACAGTTAAACAGAGGACAAGGGCAATTATAGTCACATTTATTTGCTGTTACTCCGCTAAATCTGTGTAGCCACGCTGGTATAACACTGTAAAAGAGCTGCAACGTCATAAGCTTTTCTGTTAGCCTCTTGTAACGCACACAACGCAGGCTTTGGTTGACTCTAAACATATCTGTTCCATTATGTTGTTTCGAGGGAGAAGGACTTATTCAAACGTTACTCCTAAATAAGTTTATTGTATCCGGTTTATCTATACACTGTAAAGTAGTAGTGTTCAAATCTCACTAAGTACTTGTTTAAAGTGCACTATCATATTTCAGGGATGGGGAGCTGGATATGCTGATATTGTTAAAGAGAATAAGCTTTTTGAGCACTACTACAAGGAGCAGGGCCTGGTGCCTGAGGGAGAGTTTGATGAGTTTATGGAAGCAATGAGGGAGCCCCTGCCTGCAACAATCCGCATCACTGGGTACAAGAGGTGAGTCGCATGTAGGCCTGTTACAGGCTCTTATTAAAATGATTATGAATGTTTAGGAACAACAGTGGCTTAAAGGGATCACTCTCAGGTTATTAATCTTTACCTTTTGTACCCTTTTCTTTGAATTTTCACCTTTGAAGTTATCAATGAGCTCTGTTCTTGCAAACATTCCCAGAAGATTTTCCCACATGTTCTGTCCCCTTCTAGTCATGCTAAGGAAATCCTCCACTGTCTGAAGGACAAATACTTCAAGGATATTCAGGAGCTAGATATTGATGGGCAGAAGATTGAAGCTCCCCAGCCACTAAGCTGGTAAGTGATTTAGTTTACCCAAAGGTAACATAATGCTAAAAACAAATTCAAGCTAGAAACGGAGTACACATTGTATCTGTTCTGCTAGGTATCCTGATGAACAGGCCTGGCATACCAACATGAGCAGGAAGATCATTAGGAAGTCTCCACTGCTGGAGAAGTTCCACCAGTTTCTGGTTAGCGAGACAGAGTCGGTGAGTGGAACACAAAATGGAACATTTGCCAGAAAAAAAACACAAGGTTCTGAGACTCCAGCATCGAGCGAGAACCAGAACTTTGTCTGAAAGCACTGATATATCTTAGGTTGATTAGTAAAGATGTTATCTTATGGCTGAAGGGTTTGAATATTAACTGTTTGTCAGAGTCATGGGTGAAAAGTTGAAGTTTGTGAAAAAAGCATGATGTTTGTGTTTGTACTTACAGGGGAACATTAGCCGTCAGGAAGCCGTCAGTATGATCCCCCCTCTCCTTCTGAAGATCGAACCTCATCACAAGGTCAAAACAGTTGATACTGGATTTTTAGCCATGAAATATGTTCAAGTTTAGATGTGGTGCCTTTTGAAAAATAATCCTTTGGCTTGAAAGCAGCTGTGTGTAAGGAATGTGTTTGTTGTTAATTGTTGATATAATTCTGTGCAGATCCTGGACATGTGTGCAGCACCGGGGTCAAAGACAGCCCAGCTCATTGAGATGCTCCACGCTGACATGGAAGTGCCATTTCCAGGTCAGAAACATGCAACTAAAAGTGGAAGAGGAACAAATTCTTTCATACTTTAACTTAATGGAAATGGACGAGTGCTCTATTCTACATACACACACAGCAGTTTTCAGTGTTTTTTTTATTATTATGCTTCCTCCTCTTCCCTCCAGAGGGCTTTGTAATTGCCAATGATGTGGACAACAAGCGCTGCTACCTACTTGTACACCAGGCAAAGCGTCTGAACAGCCCCTGCATCATGGTGGTCAACCACGACGCTTCCTGCATTCCAACACTACAGATTAACTCGGATGGCAAGAAGGACATTCTCTTCTACGACCGCATCCTGTGTGATGTTCCCTGCAGGTCAGTGAAAGGCAGCAGGACTTGGTGTAAAATACAGCTGTTGAGGAAGGGTTTCCATTTGCTGGTAAATTTTGCCTTGTAGAATTTAGAAAAAAAATCCCAGATGAATTAGTAACTTGCTGTTAAAACATCGGTAGCTTATTAAAATACACTGCCTATTTTAACTATGAAGTGGCAACTAAATCAGCAGCTGCTCCTGTCATTGATGCCAGATGTGCTGGGGTCACCGTGGCTGACAGTCATCATCATTATGAGCATCAGTGAAAGCATGTTTTAATTTAGGCACTAACATCAAAGTGGGTCTTGCATCCACTTGGTTTGGGTGTGCCTCAGTAAATCATAGAATTAGTCTTTATTTGTATCCATTCCAAAACTGAACCTTTTGAAAGAACTCTCCTTTTCTGTTATGCCAGTCTTAAAACAAGTAATTCCACTCAGTTATATCTGTATTAACCCTTTTCACAATGTGGGAAAGTGGAGGCGGGTGCCAAGTGAGATTGTTGGAGCAGAGCAAGACTTTAAATAGATTTACAAGTTAATGTACAGAGCTAAACCTTTGCTGTATCAGTCAGTTGAGGGATATAATCCCTCTGATTTTACTGTTTGACTAAACTCATCCTGTCATTTAAGTGCTTTCAGAATTCATTTGGATGCTGACGAAAGTTCCCTGGTGTCAAATAGGATAGTATGACACAGTTAGATTTTCTGTCACTTCTAACGTTATTTGTGGTCAAATTAAATCTCCACAGGCTTGATGTCATTACTGTGTGTGTGTTTAGACTTTCTACTGTCAGACAAGGTTGTGGTTATAAAACATTGTGTCACACTAGTGCAGCAGGTTAAAAAGAGCCTAGAGGTAGCAGATGGATAACAAGTAGTGTTTATATGGAGCAATGAAATAGTTTTTACTCACTGTTAGACAAAGAGAACATCTTTATAATCGTATTAAAACACTATTTCAGTTCTTTTTGCTCATAGGCAAGTTGATTAGAGGACAGTTATTCTTTCTTGAACTTAAGTGTATATTATATCTACACTCATAACACAGACCGTTACTAATATGTGACTGGAATGTTTCAGATTTTTTTGATCAAATACATTCTCTGTAGAAAGAGAACTGGCAAGAAAAACCGTGCTCTGGTGGGATGGATTGAAGTCTGAGAAGACGGTCAATGCAGAATGAAATGGGGTTGATGAGCCTTGTATGTGTGGGTGCCTGTGGAAAGCATGTTTTGTGTAATTCAAAGACAGATGAAGGTAAAGCCTCACCCTGTCTGTCAAATGCAGGATGTAAATTTGTGCTTGTCTTGATTTTCTTCATGTCTCAGCACAGGATTAGAGGCAAAATATACATTGAAATAACCCCAGTGTACATTTTCTCATCACTTTAAATCCAGAGTCATTTTGCGACCGCAGTAGAAGTGCATTAGTTTGCAGAAGCTGCTTGCACTTGGCCAGCTGTAGTTCTGAAGCCAAAAGCCTGTGCCAAACTTAACAAAAGGGGGAGGAGAAGGAGGGAAGGCAGTAATGAAGACAGGGAAAGGCAGGCAGCAGTGATGTGAGCAGTCAGCAGCAGTAAAGTCCAGCCTTTAGACAGTTTGTGCTTCGCAGACATTTTCGCCCCATGAGAAGAGTCGGGGATCTCTGGTGGTTTTATGTGCCCAGGCTGAACTGGGCCGGAGTCTGACTGGTGCTGCTTTGTTTGTGTTCCTGCAGTGGAGATGGCACCATGAGGAAGAACATAGATGTGTGGAAGAAATGGACGACAAGCAACAGCCTTCACCTCCACGGGTGAGTGACGAGAGTGTGTGCACGCTTATACCTGACACTAAAATGTAAAAGCACCATCCATCCAGGGAATAGTGTGTGTTCTTTTGATGCTAATATAAAAGTTGGCAGTGTTACAGAATGTTTGTGTGTATGTGTGGTCGTCAGCCTCCAGCTGCGTATTGCAGTGCGTGGTGTCGAACAGCTGGCTGTGGGAGGGAGGATGGTCTACTCCACCTGTTCACTCAACCCTATAGAGGACGAAGCTGTCATCGCAGCACTGCTGGAAAAGAGCGAAGGTAACAAACACACAGACTCAGTTCTACAACTTCAGCAATATGTGACTGTTCCAAATCAAAGTTCTCTTTAGTTTCGTTGTTTGCACTCCTGTTCTTTTTTTCTTTTCATCTACCTGTTTCTTCATGCATATACAGAGCTGTTATGTTCATACCAAGATTTCATTTCCTCACTTTTGAGATACTGAAATGTTTACAATATGACACATAAACACCATGTTTAAATATAATCTACTGTCCCTTTTGAATCCTTATACCTGATAGTTTTAACCAAGGTTTTGCTTTGTTTGCATTTGATTAAGTTAGATTTGGTTTCACATTACAATTATGTGTGTGCAGGGAGTTTGCGTTGTCATCCATTAGTATGTTCTGACCTGTCATCACCTACAAGGGCCTTCTTATACATGAGACCGTTCATAGACAGACGTGTCTGATGTTGACATTGTTAGTCCAGCAGGTTTCCTCTTCTTTTTGAATGGAGGAAATGAGATTATTCTTTCAGTCGCTATGCTGTATATTACCCTAACCCTAAAGCCATCAAATCAAACCGATAGACAGTTGGATCTGGACTGAAGCTGCCTCTCTGGTCCACATGGTGACCTGATGGGGATTTCATGCCTGCATTTTTCTTCAGGATCAAACCAAATGAGTCATGTGAGAAACTTCCGTAAGTCTTTTGTTGTCAGGTTGTAATTTCTGTCTCGTACACATTGGCAGGAGCTCTCGAGCTGGCTGACAGCTCAGCTGATCTGCCAGGGCTGAAGTGGATGCCTGGGGTCACTTCCTGGAAGGTAAAGAATGTTCAGTCCTGGATAGTGAGATCAACGGCTACAGCAGTAAATGAAGTAGGACTGTATTTAGGTCATCAGACCGAAGTAGATCAGTTTCACACTGTGTCATGACTCTTCTCTCTGTAGCTGATGACCAAAGAGGGACAGTGGTACTCAGACTGGTCTGAGGTTCCTACTAGTCGCCACACACAGATCCGTCCTACCATGTTCCCACCAAAAGATGAGCAGAAACTGGCCAGTATGCATCTGGAGAGATGGTAGGTACATCCATGTGCACGTTCTGAACATCGGAACAATTTCGAGTAGTTCACTAGATTATTTTTTAATCCTTTAGTTGCATCATGGGTTGTTTTTATTGTTACAGTCTTTTAGAGTGATTCTTTAGAGTCCACCGTAAGCTGCATGTCAACATTATGAAGAAAGGTTATGATTCTGATTATCATAGTGATGCTGAGTTGTAGTTTGAGCCAAGGAAATCTCTTACCCCTTTATTCGGGTTGAAGGGAAGTGTAAATATCAAGTGTCAGGTTTTGTTTTTTTGTACTTATTCTCTTTAGAATAACAAAATACACATGCACACAAACTTGCAAATCATCCTTCCATATCTGCATGCTGATGTACAGAGGCAATGATGTCATTTCCACTCTGCAGCTTTTCCGTCAGAGCTGACTAACAGTACGTTGGCCAGCAGGGGGAGCTGTTGTCATACATTGTTCAAGTGTATCCTTTATTTAATATTGTTGGGGGAAAAAATCTTTGTTTATCTTCACAGCAGGTGGCACTGTAAAACTCAAAGCCGTGATTTATATGTTTGCATATTTTTCTGTCAGTATGAGGATTCTGCCACATCACCAGAATACTGGAGGTTTCTTTGTGGCTGTATTGGTGAAGAAAGCCCCAATGCCTTGGAACAAAAGATATCCCAAGGTATTTTATCACACACACATTTAATGGCTGATTAGATTGTTAGACTCGGATGAAAAAAATCAAACTGAGCAGAATTCCCCTGTGTCGGTATGGTGCCTAGGTGGTGATCAAGCTCTAGTCCAATCCCACCCCCTGATGTGTTACTCACCTGTTCAGTTTTCCTAACCACAGCTGGGGACTTTTGTCTTTCCCTTCTTTGTCTGCTCCTCCCCCTCTCCCTCCTGCGTCGTCTCCAGCTGAGGAAGGACGTGTCGTCCAGTGCGGCGGCCCAGACTGGAGGGCCTCCAGCGGCCGCAGACGTTGCCTGCCTCCCTGAGGGCTCTGTGGAGGAGGAGGGGGAGAGGGGAGGCACAGAGGCCAAAGGAGATGAGGACGTAGAAGAACAGGCACCCAAAGGAGCCTCTGCTGCCCAGGAGGCTGGTGCTAAACAAGATGGAGTTTGTGGGTGAGTCATGTCAGTCTGGCTGCAGGGTCTAGAGCCATAATAAATAAACAAATGGCTTCTAAGGTTGCCCCTGGGATTGGCAAACACATAGCCACATATTGTAAAGGATGCACATTTATATCAGTTTATTTTCCGAGTAACTGTCAGCATTCATTCAAAGCCTAGAAGATCCACACATATGAAAACTTTGCTGACACAGTGCATCTTATAAACATTTTGTAACATCCTGTGCTTCCTCGTCTCTGTTTCCCCAGACCTCCATCCAAGAAGATGAGGCTGTTTGGTTATAAAGAAGATCCTTTTGTGTTTCTAACTGAAGATGACCCCGTCTTCACCACTATACAGTAAGTGTTGAATACGATTTGGGCAGATCTTAAAAACTGATTTGATTATGGAGTTACTTCTATAAAGATGCATTAACTGTAGTCTCACTTTAAAATGGGTTTTTGGGAAAATTTCCATCGATCCTGCATTCATTAAGCAAAACCAACATGGATCCAATAAGCCCTGAGGCGAACTGTGCAATCCAATAAGGATTTATCAGAGCATGCCCAGCTAATGTGTCACGATGTGGCATGCAGGCTTAAGTAGCACCTATTCTCATCTGAAAGGAATATTGAAATAAAATGAAATTAGTCGGTGAAAACATTGCAAATTGTTCTTTGTACTTATACAGATAAATAAAGACGGGAACAAATTAAACAAACCCCATTTCCATAAAAATACAACAACCAATACAATGTGAGTTATTACAGTATAAAGGCATTATAGTTGCATCGAAAGTTAGAAAAACAAACGCAGTAGTACAAAGCTGCACTTAAATGCCATGTGTTACCCTATAATGTGGATTCTTAAGAAGAACGTCAGCAAAGTCTGGGCTCAGTGCAGTTCACTCATGACAAATATTAACTCCTGCAGCTCCAATCACTGACCTCAGAACAGCATTAGGAGCATATCCAACACATGCATTCATAATGGTCTTATTACCTCTGTGGAAAATATTCTGTTAAAGATACGAAAAAAACGATTGTGCATTTTGCGGGCTTAAAAATGTACCTTCTGTTCTCTCTAGATCCTTCTATAATCTGTCTCCGGATTTCCCCAAACTCAATGTCCTGACGAGAACGCATGAAGGAAAGAAGAGACATCTGTACATGGTGTCCAAAGAGCTCCGCAATGTGCTGCTCAATAACAGTGAGCGTATGAAGGTGTGTGCTGCTCCTCTGTCCACAGTCCAACAGCGGTCTCCACACAAAGCAGTATTCAGACCAACACACACACTGAAATCAAATGGTAAAATACACTAAAAGCAACGCGAGTTTTCCGCTTTGTCAGAGAGCGTTCTGTATGTGATCTATTTTACACTGTAGTCAAACACAGCGTTGTGTTTGTCGTACCAGGACAGACACTGAGCAGTTTTTGCAAACAGACATTGGCTTTACATCAGTTTGTTTTTGTGTGTGTGTACATGTGCTGCCCATCAGAGGAAAGAAGCCTAACAGATGGGACTCCCCTTTCCCAAATCCCTGTAGTCCTCCACCCTGTAGCACCTGCACAGGTGGTGCCACATATGTGTGTTTTTGTGTGTCTCAATTGTTTGTTTGCCTCATTGCAATTGATGTCTTTTGCTGAAACTTTTCTGTTGGATTAAACCACACTGAATGCATCCTTTTAGATTTTTTTAGAGAATGGGAATGTTAGGATTCCAAAACCTGCCAAAATATATTCATTAGATGAAGTGATATGATGTGTAATTTATTTCTGCATCACATTTCTTTCAAATCATGTATATTTATGCTGAAGTGTATTTAGATTTTAATATGCTAATTCCCAATAGTTCCCACCTCCTCCTGCTGAGACATGAGACCAGCTGCATTTTATTTACACAGTTTTGCAATATCTTGTTGTACTGCCTCCAGCAAGAGTATTAATAATATTAACAGTTGTATCAACATACAAGAAATAACACAATTTGTCTCTTGTGTTTTTATTTAAATTGTTCCTCTTTGTTGCCTTTTCGCAGAGGTTCCTGTCGAGTTTGGCATCAGTGTATTGTTTTTGTATGGAGCCATATGCCAATGTGCTCTTTTCTGTGTGTCACCCTCAGGTCATTAACACGGGGGTGAAGGTGTGGTCTCGCAACAGCGATGGAGAAGAGTTTGGGTGTGCATTCAGGCTGGCTCAGGAGGTAAGGCATACGCACAAACGCACTGTTTTTCACCACAGCATCCTGAACATCAGGGGGCGAGTTTCAGCCATCCACTCAGCTGTTGCGCTCCCTCATTCTATCTTGTTTTTGTTGAGCTATGTCTTACTGCTGAGTTTTCCACGCTCTTTGAATCCAGACCCACTAGATAAATTTGATGTCTTTGCTGGACCCACCATGAAAAAAACATAACAAATATCTATAACACTTAAGTATAACTACTGGTAAAGAACTTACACAGAACTGTTCAATTTGGACAAAAATAATATCTCAGTGTATTTTGGCAAAATGATGATATACTGCATTTTTGAGGCGGAGGTCTTTATTCACCTGTTTCATGTGATACTTATTGTCCATCTATTTGAAGGGTGAAGGTATTGTGGGGAGGCCTTTATTCCAATTCATCTGTTGAATAAATAGAAGTGACCATATTTGGTACAAAACTTTGTATTTATCTGCGCATGTTTACAATGTTAAATATGTAAAAAGTAGTATAAATGCTTTTTTCTACATATACACCACCTCCTTAATGCTTACAAAATTAAAAAAAAAAAAACCTGTTGCACTTCAGTGCATAGAAACTAGTCAATTCTTAACAGAGGTTTTATTGAGTACTTGTAAGTCTCTACAAATATTATGCACACACACCTGCAGTAGCTGGAATTGGACAATAACACTACAGCAACAGCATAGTGTTCTGGACAGCTGGGTTATATTGTTGAATGAATTAAATTATAGAAGTGAACATTATACATTCTTTGACAGGCACCAGAAGTTTGATATTTCACCAAAGCTGTAATTAAGAACCAGCTTTTAATTGTTCATGTTAACTTGGACAACAGGTATGATTAGAGTCTGACTCCTAAGACTCTCTGGTTCTTGTATGAAGAAATATGCATAATATGAGGTGGGTCAAGATTTCTGTAGTAAAACCATGTAGGGTGTCCAATTCATTTATTAAACCATTCATCAAAATAACAAATGTATATTCTTTCCTTAATAACTTCTATAGTATGAGCAAGAAAGTGCTTTATATTAATTGCTGCAATTAGTATAAGAAAATAATCTCAAGTCAACAGTTTTGTTTTGTTTTTTCATTGAAACTGAAAATGTCAATGAAAGTTTACTGATAATGATGCCAACAACACTGATACAAAATGTTATGAAATAATGACAGAAAATTGGAGAATGACTGAGAAATTACTAACAGGCTAAATGAATGTGTGTCTGAGCAGGAGAGAAAATCTGTCATAACAGCAGTTTAAAATAATTTGTGTCAATTTGCACTTGACGCTTGCGTCATTTAATACATCCGACATTTGACAAGCAGTGATGTGTTGAGCATATTTGGTAATTTAAGAAGGGAAATGATAAATTTAACCTTTTTTAAAGATTCTTCATGACCATATGAATATAGATTTGAACTTATGAGTCACATCTGAATGTAGCTGGCAGGACAGAAGTAGCTAAAGCTGACTTATATTTAAATGATGCACCTGACAAAGTGAAATGGATATAATGTTTAATTAATGAATGTCTTGCTTTTGGGTTCAATGTCCTCGACAAAACATCACCTCAGACTAGAGTTACATTCTCATTTCTACAGTACTGTACAGAAGTCTTGGGCCACCTTTAGCTTTGCTGTTTTTTCAGGGTTGAAATCATAATTATTTGTCATTATCTTTTCTTCAGATACAACAAAAAATAGAGGAAATATGTGTATAGTCCTAAAACACACTTAAAAAAACTGTACTAAATGGATTCTAAACATTAAAGTCACTATTTAATGAAACTCTGGACCCCATGACAAGAAGCAGCACAGTTAGAAACAGACATGTGTTGAATGAAACCAGGTATACAAAAACAGAAAATTAATGCAATGAATCTCATATTGTCTGAACAAAAGGGTTAAAGACATGTGAAGTGCAAAGGTAGGTCACACTAAATACTACCACTTTGGTTTATAGAAGCAGTTTTTTTCCTTAAACTTTAGTTTTTACTGTTGTACATACTTCACATATTATACAGATTTGATCTTAATACAAAAACAGAGAAATACATATGTGCAGTCATCAGAATTTTACTAAACCAACAAACCTAATGTTGGCTGAGGACTTTTGCACACTACTATGTATCGTGAAAGGAGAGCTGAACGGACCAGTACAGAAAAAACTACATTTGTACACTTATACAACCGGTGACCCAGTAACTCGGCTCAGCTTTGTTAATGTAGCACCTTTCATACGGTACATACTTGCTTCAGTAAAAACAGGTCAGAACCATACGTTTGGTAAAGATGGTCTTAATGGTTTAAAGCAGGCGGAAGCTGTACAATAGTGAAGTAACACTCTCTCTGAATCTTCACACCTTGCCTTCACAGCTTCACACAACTCCCATAATCCTCTTTTTGTATGCTGATTAATTTAATGATGTAAAGTGAAAAGCAGAGCTAATATTTGTCTGTTCTATTCATACAATCCAACACCCTTCATACTGTTTTTTTTATATTAAATGTCATATAAGTCCTTTCTCTGTCTATATGTACATACAGTGGATGCTTCTTACTGTCATCACTAGGTGAGATGAACCCAGCTGAATAAAAAGCCGGCGCAGACGGCGAACTTCACACTCAGATGAACTGATAATTAATTCATTTAATATTCACTTTGTGGCTGCAGAGAGTCACTTCTGTATTAAATTGGCCTTTCTGTAGCTGGCAGGCTGTCAGCCACACTCACTGAAAGAGCGTCTTGTGTGTCTGCCAGGGTATCTACACTCTTCAGCCGTACATTCGCTCCAGGATGATCACAGTGAGCGTGGAGGACATCAAAGTGCTGCTGACACAGGAGAACCCCTTCCTCAGTAAACTGGAGGATGACGCTCATGCCCAGGCCAAGAACATGGGTACGAACTCCACCGCTCAGCCTTTATTTTTTAGTTTCAATACAAAACAGCTAGAAAACACCAACTGCGTGTATAATAACATTTTTTACACATTTTCTCTTCAGACTGATCTCTAACAAAACAGAGTAATGTCAGAGGAGTAGCAACTGGAAGGTTTCTGTGTCGGTTTGGCAGAAAATGAAAGAGGATAGCGAATGAGTAAAGCTCTTCACCAAGAACTTCTGCTCAGCTGCCCTTGAGCAAGGCACTGACCTTATGACCTCTACATAGGAGCTGCACAGTTACAGCAGAAAAAACAGGGCTGGCATTTTATGAACCCTCAAAGACCCAAATACTCACCAGCAACCAAAAGCATCTACTGATCTACATTGTTTAAAAACTGTTGCACCACTAATCCTGTCAATACATGCAAATAATTCAGGTAAAATGCAGTTTGTCATCCTTTCATGGTCATCAGATATGACCCATTTGGACGTTCAGAGGCTTCGTCATCCTCTTCTGCAACATTGATTCACCAGTAAAACCCATGGAGTTTGGCAAATGCATGCCTTAGATGCTTGTATTTATGCTCAGTTAATGATATATTTTTGCTGAAAACAGTCACCTATGTTTTCATATAATAACCTTTGAATTTACTCTGAGCTTTTATGGACATCTACATAGTCACTACATTAAATGTAGAAAATACATGATTTTCACAGAAAAATGCAAAATGCAGAGGATAATATTATAATAACTGGTGGTGAATCACTTAGGGGAGGTTAACTAGAGTGAAAAATTCATCCCGGAACTGCAACAAAAGTAGCTCTAGGTCTTTATGGATTAAATATGTATAATATTACTGCATTATAGGTATCGTGCATGTGATATGGGTTTTGTGAATATTTCTTTATTATCTGTTAAAATTGCAGAGCTTCATAATATCCTTGCATGGTTATGTTATATTAATGAGGTTCTAAGCAAAGACTCATTATTTATTTCAGTTGCCAAAATTTGTGGAACTCTCACCTCCGTGCTATTTTGGCCTCAGTTTTTGGCCTTTCTAGAGTTTTTTTTTTTCTTATTACATAGACCTGATATCACAAATGACATGAAATGTTGAGTAATTGCTGTATTTATTATGGATAATTGTCTTACTAAAGTGTTTATTTTTGTATCGAATTGAGTCCACCTAATAATAAAGAACAAGGTCCATTTATATTTATGAACAAAAATGGCACAAAATGTAATCTTTCAAAACATCTGATATAACTGCTATTCACGAGTACTAATAGGGGAAGTGGTGTAAATAAGACGATGTCAGTGATGGAGCCAGTCAAATCTCAATAGAAAATGATGAAATGACATGATTATTGTAGTAAGACAATTGAATGGACAGGATTATCATAATTACGTACAAGTGGTGCCAGGCACAACAAGCCCCGCCCTTCACATATATTTTAGCTTATTTTGGCATTGATTGAGAAAAAAAAGATTTTAAAAATTCATAAAAAAATTTCAACTATGACCTACTTTTCCCAAAATGTAATGACATTTATTCTGGTTCACTGGCAATCTATAAACCCAGTTGGTTATGAATTCAACCAATAGTTTTGCTGCTCAAGTGTTAACAAGCAAAGAAACAAATCGGACTAAAAACAATACCCCTTGCCTCCCCTTTAAGGAGCGGGGTAATAATTTTTACATCAAATAATGTTCATAAGGTAATTGGTAGTAATTGTGATTGCTTTATTGTTAATTGATGATTTTATTTTCACAGGAATGGGTAGCATCGTACTGAAGTACATTCCAAACCCCAAGTAAGTTTTTGTGTATTTCAAGTACATTTTGGACTTGGACTGTATTCCATCAGTTTCTGTTTTGGCTGTGGCTGGCGTGAGTTAATTTGTGATACCTACTGTCACCCTGTGTCTGTCAGTAACCCAGCGGAGCCTCAGTGTCCCATCCAGCTGTGTGGCTGGAGGGGAAAGACGTCTATCCGCGCCTTCGTGCCTCGCAACGAGAGGTTCCATTACCTCCGAATGTTAGGAGTCGAGGTGTTCAGAGACAAACAGGGCCTGGGGCTGAAACCCAGAGATGGAGCAAAGGATGCTGAGGAGGAAGGAGCGGCAGATAATGAGGTAGAGGTGGACTTTGAGAATGGTGATGAAAACACATCGTCAGAGCCAAAGACCGACAACAGCAAACACGAGATGAGCTGAGGATGTGGAGACGGCAGGAGGAGGTTGACTGAGGGTCTGTCAGCTCTAAGAGCTGTTGACCAGGTCCAAGATCACAGTATGTGGCAGAGGAGGATGGTTTGCATCTTCACTTCAGTTTAACACACTGCCACTGTAGAAGGACTCCCTCTTACAGAAGGACTCTGAGGGATTTTAAGGATGTTTTTCATGTTTTGGATCCAGTCTGGGAGTCTGCATTTTAGTTGAAAGGCTTATATTATTTTATAGAACTGTTTTGGTTTTTTTTTTTTTTTATGTTTTAACAAATTTATTCCACTGTTCAAGTGGCTTGAATCTTGTTTCAATTGAGCATGTTTAGAAAGGTTTTATTAACTGCCATCTCATTTTCTACACCTGTACTGAAGCAGAAATATACAGTTGATTAAATTAAAAGTGAGAATGGTTAACTGTGTCAGTGGTCAAATTTTTGGAATAAGTTAATCTCTGAGGAAATTAATAGGGTTTTAAGGTAAATGACACTGTGACAAAATAGGAACAGGACATCTAATACATTTTAAAGGAGTCTGTCTGAACGAGTGGTAATGCCAAATTAGGAGATTAACATTATAGTTTTCTGCTAATTTATGAAGGTCAACACTTGGGTGTGTAAATGTTCACACAGATTGGATCACCATGGAAATCACAGCACATAGGTGGACACTGCTGTACTATACCGTTAGCTTGGTAGTGTTCCATTACATATGACAATAGGAATCAGGTTGTTAAATGAAAAAACGGTCTAGTGCCGGTTAAAGCACCAAAGTCTGTGGTGATGAGCTATGATGATGAGTATATCCTCCTGAGATCCAGGAAAGTAAAAGTTTCAGCTTTTTTACATTAAATAATTGCCTTGATTGGAAACTGCATGATGCAACAGTTTTTTCGGATAATTTTTTTTAATGGAATGTCCCTTGTAGTAGACAGTATTTTTTTTAAGTAAAGCTGTGGAACTCTTGTCCCCTACAGAGGACAAAAATGCATTGCTGGGTCTCAGGAGGATATGACGCAGATTACAGAAGCAAGGAAGATGTTATCACATAGTTTAGTCACTACAGCTGACTATGGCTTTAAACATATTTACAGTTAATTTGCCATTCTGCATTTTTTTTAAAACCCTGGGTCCAAAAGGCTGTGAACACCATGTACTAAACCAGTCTAAGGCTTTTCTTTAGCTGCACAAATACAGGGGTTGGACAAAATAATGGAAACACCTTCACCTCTAGATGATAATGCCCCAATCCATACAGCTAGAATTGTTAAAGAATGGCATGAGGAACATTCTAATGAAGTTGAGCATCTCGTATGGCCGGCACAGTCCCCAGACCTCAACATTATTGAGCATTTATGGTCAGTTTTAGAGATTCAAGTAAGACGTCGATTTCCACCGCCATCGTCTCTAAAAGAGTTGGAGGGTATTCTAACTGAAGAATGGCTTAAAATTCCTTTGGAAACAATTCACAAGTTGTATGAATCAATACCTCGGAGAATTGAGGCTGTAATTGCCGCAAAAGGCGGACCTACATCATATTAAATTATATTTTGTTGACTTTTTAAGGTGTTTCCATTATTTTGTCCAACCCCTGTATAACCTTGAATGAATTCTAACTGGGAATATAACTTCCAGCAGATCTGAACCATGCAAACATATGCAAGTACTGCATATTATCACAAAACTTAGACGTGGACTGTTGACTGCTAAGGTAATCACTACAGCAACAGTCGCTCCTGATGTCAAAACATCCTGAGAGGTAAACTGTTACAAAAGGCAAATCCACTATAAGCTATTCATGTCCATTAAATTACCATCAGGAGCAAAAGCTTTTTGATATATTTTATCCTTGTAGCTGCTAAATACACATTGCATTGAAAATCAGATGGAACTGGAGATTATTCTACAGTTACCATGGTGTTTGTTGTGCCCTTCCTTTGTGTTTTTTTTTGTAAGATGCATACTTTGTGTTTTCTCCTGAGTTCTTTGAAGTGATATGAGCTGTAAAAATAATTGTATGACTCACTCATGACAACATCCATCAGTGCTGCTGATGATGCACTGACAGGCAACGTGGTATTAATTTAGATGATCTCATTACAATGGGACCTGTTTGTGGGTGGGATACATTAGGCAGCAAGTGAACATGTAACCTTGAAACTGTGTTGGAAACAGCAGAATGGGCAAGAGTAGGGATCTGAGGAACTTTGACAAGGGAGAGATTGTGATGGAAACATCAGTGGGTCAGATAATCTCCAAATCTTGTCGTTCAATCAAGTGTTTAGTACCTACCTTGAAAATACTTGAATTTCAATGCTGTGTTTTTGAGCTTTGAAAAGTGCTTCAGTTTAAGTTTAGGTGCTTGAAAGTGCTAACTCTGTGATGTAATTTATTTTTAATATTAACTCTACCAGGTTAGATGGCAAACCAAAACTACTTACAGAGAGGTGATGGGGCGGCCACGGCTCAGATGGTAGAGTGGGTCGTCCAATAACCGAAGGGTTGGCGGTTCGAATCCTGCTCTGTCCTAGTCAGTCCGTTGTGTCCTTGGGCAAGACACTTCATCCTCCTTGCCTCCAGTGCCACTCACACTGGTGTATGAATGTCCGGTGGTGGTCAGAGGGGCCGTAGGCGTGAACTGGCAGCCACGCTTCTGTCAGTCTGCCCCAGGGCAACTGTGGATACAAATGTAGTTTACCACCACCAGAGGGAGAATGTGTGAGTGAACGAATAATGGGTCAATAATGTAAAGCGCTTGAGTGACCAAAAAAGTGCTATATAAATCTAATCCATTATTATTATTATACATTTTGAAAAATAAAACTTTGTCAAGAAAGAAAATTAAGCAGGTACATTTTTATCTTAATCTTTGGCTCGGTGTGAATGTGCCTGAAGAACGCCAAGTGGCCTCCCTTTTTTTTTTTGGTAAAACTTTGTGTCCTTTAATTTTTTACACTTTTTGCTATTACGAAACATAATTTTAGATGTTTATAGCAGTGTTTTCCAACCTTTTTGAGCCACGGCACATATTTTACATTAGAAAAATCACAAGGCACACCACCAAACAAAAATGTCACAAAAATATATTTATTGAAATACAATGCAAATCTAGTCTCAATTTACTTACTCAGTGTGAAACCTGGGCTTGTTTAGTTGAACACAAAGCTGATATTCTTTCTTTAATTCCTGCAAGAATAAGCCCACCTCACATAGATGGATTGTGGAGAAAGGGAACAGAACTGAAATAGCTTTGTTTACCAGAATGGGGAACTCCATGGCAGCAGTCACTGGACACTCCTAGGGGGGAGCGGGCACATCGGGGGTGCAGGGGCGACATTGTTGCGGGGCATTTGGAGCAAGAAAGCTGAGAGGGGTGCGTCAGTGACTCTTCAGACGATACCCCCAGCTTACGGATTGAGGTCCGTTGTATAATATTGTTATATTATGTATTGTTTGTTTTTCTCATGCCTTCTGCTGTTATTCTTTTAATGTTTTAGGTAAAGCACTTTGAATTGTCTTGTACATGAAATGTGCTTTATAAATAAAGCTGCCTTGCCTATAATAGTATACTAGTATGGTAGGCATATCCCCCCCTGCCCCAACCCAATCTGCAGGTGCCACAGGTACCCTGCTGATCTGCGCATCATTAGGGAGGGGGGCTTTATCAACAGAACACAATGCATTGGGGCTGGTTCATTTTCCCTTTGCAAAGGGAAACAGGAGACTGTTGTTGTAGAGTGGATCATTGGAGCATACTGTCCTACGTATCTGTATCACATCACTTGCTCAGAGTACCAATCAGGTGAAACTGGAAAATCTTCCACAGCACACTTGTTGATTTCTCATGGCACACTTATGTGCTGCGGCACAGGGGTTGGGAAACACTGGTTTATAGCATAATACAATGTACATCATTGTGATAAAAAGGGAAAAAAATAATATGAGTTTCTGTAGATATGTAATTTACTCCAGTGATAGGGTGCTGTGGTGTAGAAATTTTAATATGACCCTTAAAAGTGCTTGAATTTGACCTTGACAAATATATATGAACCTTATACCAAAGTATCCAAAGAACAACAACTGGATCTCAACCAAACGATCATCTACGGGAGCAGAGCATCTTCACCACATGTCTAATATTGTGTAGGTTTCCCTTTTTCTGACCCGAGTCCGTGACTCCATCAGACCTCTGAGGGTGTGCTGTGGTATCTGGACCAAGACGTTAGCAGCAGATCCCTGAAGTCCTACAAGTAGAGAGGTGGACCTACGTGGATTCGATTTATTTGTCCAACACCTTACACAGATGATCAATTGCTCTGTTATTGGGATGTCCACCTTAAGTCCATTTTTGGTGAGTACTAACCACTGCAGACCAGGAACACCCAACAAAACCTGCAGTTGTGGAGATGCTCTGACCCAGTCATCACCGTTACAATATGGACCTGGTCAAAGTCACTCAGATCTGTACGTTGCTCATTCAGCTGCTTCCACCACATCGACTTCAAAGACTAAATGTTCATTTGCTGCCTAATATGTCCAACCCAGTGAAAGGTGCCATTGTAATGAAATAATGTCACACATTTGTTTAGAAAAAAAACATATTGCTGATATATTGTTATTAATATTCTGAAGTTGCCACTTTAAACCCACAGTCTTACATCATCATCATTATCATCAAATTTTATTTATATAGCGCCAAATCATAACAAAAGTTATCTCATGATACTTTACATATAGAGTTGGTCAAAACCAGACTCTAACCCAATTTACAGAAACCCAACAGAATCCTCCAGGAGCAAACTAGTGACTGGTGACAGTGGCGAGGAAAAACTTCCCTTTAACAGCAGAAACCTGGAGCAGACCCTGACTCCTGGAGGATGGACGTCTGCCTTGACCAGTTGGGGTTAAAGAGAGAGAGTAAAGGAGGAGAAAAGAGAGAGTGATAGAAATAGAGAGAGATTGGGGGAGAGGTGGAGAAGGGGGGAAGTAGGGGGAGACACATGGATGCAGTTGATGCACAGATAACTGAACTAGATAACGGAACTAGAACACTGTTTCCGTATTATTTTGTGCTGAATTTTGCAGCGCAGTCTCAAACTAAACTTAACTGAACAACGCAGTATGAAAACACAAAACTTCCCATGATAATAGAATATTTGCTGCATCTTGTCTGCAGTTGCCACAGCAGCTTCACTGCCCTGGATGGACAGGCATCTGTTTATTACCCAGTCCAGCTGCCATGACAACAGGCGTCATGACAACCAGCCCCCTCAACCTTTCTCAGAACAGAGGACAGAGGTACCACAGACAACATCCTGCTTTTCTCTGCTCTTTGTTTTCTTCGCATAACTTTTTTTTCTTTTCTTCACCCTTTGTCGTTCCTCCGTTTTGTCTTTTTTCATTTGCTCTGTGACCTCGCAGCAGTCGTATCACCATCGAGGGGAAGTGACTGTCATGTCAGTTCCCTCAGCTGTGGATATATGTCAGTGACAGTGCTGCTTGTAGACACAGAGGGGGATAAGTCAAGGCAGCTGGGACAGGAAGAGTCTGTTTTTGCAAAATGTAAATACTAATAATTTAGTAAATAAAGGTGTTTACTTCTGGACTTAATCTATGTTTCTTTGTTTGTGGAAATTGAGATATGCTTGATTCCTAAGTCATCTTGCATAAGACAGATAAAAGGGGAAAAGCAGAATCGTTGATTGCACAAGATGTAGAGGGAAGGGACTGAAAGGATAATCAAAATCAGAGAAGTAAAAATAAAAAAAGAAAAGATTTCAATAGAAGTGTGTTAGGTATTTCAGAGTGAAGGTGAAGCTGAAGCAAAGAGGATGGCTTTTTTTTGTGGAATCAGTCAAGGATGAACAACTAGAGAAAAACGCTCAATTTTTTGAAAACGATAAAAGCCTTGGGAGGATGAAGAGAGATGAGTGGATGGAGGGGGATGGAGGGCAGGGATGAATAAATTGAATTGGACAGATAGAGAAAGGTTTGGAGATAGGGCAAAAGTTGTTAGTGAGTCATAGGCCTGTCTGTGTGTGTTGGAGTTAAAGCTGCGTGTGAATAAATGTGTACTTTTCAGCTAAGCCTTCTTTTGTGTATCCGTATGCGCTGTTTTCTTTTACTGTGAGTGACGCCCTTTGCCTCTGAGCTGCAACATTTACTAGCAATTTACTAATGCTGTTAATAACATCATCTCAGCGCAGGGATTCTATAACTTCACAGCTTCTTTCTCCCTCATCCTCTCCTCTTCCTGACCCTTCATCCTGTCTCTGACTTTCTGTTGAATTTTCCATCCACTCCAGACTCCGACTTTATTCTTACTTCCTCCTCTGATTATCTGTCTCCCTGGGAGAGCTTTCGGAAAAGCACTCACAGCCTCCCAGAACTCAGATTCTGAAATGTTCTCAAACTGTCATCTCAGTTTTAAGTCTTTCCGCTTAGTTCTTCCTCAATACCCTATTTTTTTTATATGAGTACAATTGTTCCCTTTATGTTTTTAAAGCTAGAAGCATTAGAAGTCTTTTGCCACATAATGTCAGCTGAAAACATAAAATTAGATGCTAAGATGCTGGTCATGACTGTTAACATCCCAGGTTGAAATGTAAACCAGGAAGACTTAAAGGTTCAGTATGAAGATTTACATGCGCTTGAGAAGTTACATGAAGTGAAATCTGTGTTGTGCTTGGAGCTGGTTTTTGGATGCTGACTCACTGTAAATAGTGTTGCAGGTCAAGCATCAATGCACTAAAGTGTTGCATTGAAAATCTGAACCGAATCCTCTACATTAAAATTAGATATGGATGCTTCTATGAAACTGGGTTCATTTTGGTACCTGTCACTTTGCTAGCTTTTTAGACCCAATAATAAAAGAGAAATTTGACCTCATGATGACCTCAGATAAAAGAAAAAAAATTATACTCCGAAAATTAATGAATTTTTAATAAAATATTGGGACTAAAAATAGGACCAAAATTGGGACATGAAAAGCTGCCTAGATGTCAATGCATTTGATCTGGAAAACATCGGTTGAAATGGTCTTACCGTTATAAATAAAGACACTGTATTAAATGTGACAATCCTAGTGGTTTTTCTAATCCAGACATGTAGGTTTTTCATGAATCATCAGTCTCATCCCAGGTTTTGTATGTAACCCATTGTGTCCACTTGTGTTACATGCGGAACCTGCTCATTTAAATGCATATAGATTGCGAATGATTTTGCAACAGCAGCCATTTTTGTGAAGCACTGTGCCTTGCATAATTAGTTCAATTCCCAAAATGTACCTGTGAGAGAAAAAAAAAAAAAAAAAAAAAAAAAAAAAAAAAAAAAAAAAAAATATATATATATATATATATATATATATATATACATATATACATATATATATATAAAAATAATAGCATGTAATTTTTGTGTCCTTTTTACAGTGTTACATGCAGAGTTTTGTATTAAACACAGTATAAAATTAATATAAAGATGTGTTTCATCTGAAAAATAGTTTCTCTTTTATCTCAGTAAGTATCTGTTTTGAAAATAGACCAAGGTGCTTCCAAACTTGCTTCATAACATTAGTCTACATCTGGTTTGAATTTTTAGCCCCTTGTCCTGTTTTTAGGGGCCAGTTTCATATGCGCACCCATATATGTGCTGTTATTGTGGATGTAGAGGTAGTGAAGTTAGTTAATGTCAACACACAACCTGCTCACTGTACAAAACACACTCCACATAAATCTCATGCACAAACATTTGTCAAACTTTCCTATGAGTGGATAACACTGCCCTAATCAGCAAGACCATTTACATGATTTCTTTCGGAGTACGTACGTATGTAGTGACAGTAGACTCAAACTTCCTATTAGTGAACCCGTTTACATACTATGATCATTATCCGATTTCTGGAGTTGTCAGAATACCTAATGTAAACCATGTAAACAGTATAATCTGATCTGCTTTATTAGATTACAGCAGTAATCTGATAATGAGAAATCAGATTACACCTGGATTTCTCCCCCATATTCTGAGGTCTTCCTGCATGTATTCAGATTACACTGATTTATTTCAGTCTTTTACATTTACGCAATTAAAATAGTAGAGACCGGAAGTTATGTAGTCGAGTGGAAGATGACAGGAAGTTTAAGTCTATTGTCACTACACATGTATGTACTCTGAAACAAATCTTATAATGGACTGGAGCGTCTAAACCAAGGTCTTTCTATTATCGCATTTGTTAACCCATAAAGACCCAAACATTGACTGTTTATCAAAAGCATCTACTGAGCTAAACTGTTAATCCACTAATCCTATCAATCCATGTAAATAATTTGTGTAAAATGCAGTTTGTCATCTTTTCATGGTCATCAGATATGACCCATTTGGACATTCAGAGGTTCCGTAGTTACCGTAGAAACACCGTCATCTTCTACAACATTGATTCACCAGTAAAACCCATGGAGTTGGATCAATGACAGCAGTCATAGACACCTGTTTTATCTTCAGTTAATGATATTTTACTGAAAAGTCCCTTTTTTTTTTTTAATCAGTTTTTCTGTTTTGATACAGTAACCTTTGACTTTGCTCTGAACTGTTATGAGCATCTACATGACCAGTCAATTAAACATAGGAAAATAGATGATTTTCACTGGAAAAAATGCAAAATTCAGAGGGTAATATTATAATAAAGGGTGATAAATCGCTTGGGAAAGGTTAAATAGAGAGAAAAATTCATTTGGGAACTGCCACAAAAGTCACACTGGGTCCTCATGGGTTAAGTGCATGTAAATGCACTAGATCTGATTATTACAGTTATCTGATTAACTGGTCTACAATTTTTTTAAATAAATTATCTGCCTCAGAGGTTAAATGTGCTAAATGTTACGTATTTGAATAAGATTAATTGGAAAACAAATTACAAAAGTGCTGGTTTGCTGATGTTTTCAAGGTATATGATAAAGTGTTATTACACATATTGGTTATGTACATTTATACAATAGATTTATAAATCTTCCACTAATAGAACCTGTAAAGTGAGTGTATTGTAATGTGCAGATGGTGTTTTGAAGTAGATCTGGGAGCTCTGAGACAAATATTACTTTTGAGTAAAACCCATTCTCTTGTCAATTCTCGAATTTCACATTTTGACCCAAGACTGTATCTTGGAAACTTCAGCAAACCAGCATTTAGGACTTGATTTTTCTTTATCAGTGACTCACATGTGGTAAAATTTAGCTACTTTTATTCTGGAAGCATTTTACTTGTAGACCAATTGTTGGATTTTTATGGTGATGTGAACTGGTTCATTGTCTTCCACTCATGTTTTACAAGGCCACTTCCGTTTTCTACAATTTCTTTTTTTTTTTTTTTACTCATGGGTAGATGTAAAAGAACAAAACAAATCAGATTAACAGGTAAACATGCATGAAGACATCAGACTATTGGGGAACCATCCAGGTGTGTTAATCACCTGGATAACTGCTGTTATCTGATTAAGAAGATCAGATTATGTTATTTAAATAATCACTTAAGTAATCTGATAATGACAGAAATCAGAAAATGATCATAGTTTTAGTGTCCATGTATTTTAGTGGGGATCATACTTCTATGTGTATTATGAAAGGGGCTGCATGTTGAAAATAGAAAATTATACTTTTTTTCACAGACAAAAGCATAAATACAACATGTCTTGCCACTATGTCTTAAAGGTTCAGTGTGTAAAACTTACTGACATCTAGTGGTGAGTGTGAAGATTACAATCAAATGAGAACTTGTAAAACATTAGAGGAGTGTTTGGTTGTTAAAGGGTTAAAATGATAACAGTTCTTGTCAACATTCAGCCGTAGCAGTAGAAGAAGAAGGAAGTCTGTTCTGAGTGACTGTATAAACATGGTGGACTCCCTCTGTACATAGAAAACAATTCTAAGGTAACGCAACACAATTCTTTGTTTTCAAGTGTTTATACTTTATTGAAAACATTATTGGAAATATTACCAAGTGGTGCCAGGCAAAACAAACCCCGCCCCTCACAAGTATTGTAGCTTAGTTTGGCATCGATCCAGTTGATGTCATCGTGTCTGGGTGTGTGCTGATGTCAGCATATCAAGGGCCTCTATATATGTGCCAAGTCTGAAGTAAATTGAAACAAAATTGATGCTTTTATAGACATTTGAAATTTCGCCTATGATAAGTAAAAGGGAAAAAAAAGGAAAAAAAAATTAATAGAAAATTTTAACTTTGACCTAATTTTCCCAAAATGTAACCACATGTATTCTGGGTCACTGGCAATCTATAAACCCAATTTGGTATGAATTCAACCAATAGTTTTGCTGCTAGAGTGTTAACAAACAAAGAAACAAACAAACTGAACCAAAAGCAACACCCCTTGCCTCCCCTTCGGGGGGTGGGGTAATAATCCATTCCTGCAACCACATTCCCTTGTAGGTGTTATACAAGGAACCTTTCAGACCTTAAAATTCTAAATGAATAGGAAGTATTAGTACACTAGAAAAGCACTCGGAGAGCGCAGACCTCTGCCAAGGCAGATCAGTCCCCCCGAATCACCACCAAAATTGAATCATTTGTTCCTTGTGCCAGTATCAACATTTCCTGAAAATTTCATCAAAATCCTTCCATAACTTTTTGAGGTATTGTTCTAACAGACAGACAAACAAACAGACAAACCCCAATGAAAACACAACCTCTGCCATTCCTTGGTGGAGGTAATGATATTACAGTATTTGAAAATATTAAATAGACTGGTGTCCACTATGAATTGCTTATTTCATACTTTTTAAAATTACCTATGGTATATAAATAAAGTATGATGGTAGCGAACATCCAGCCACTAAGGACCCAAACATGTTTAATAACTGTCAGTGGAGACCAAAATGAAGCTTCAGGTCACAGTGATATCTGACTTGTATCCCTAAGGAAGTGAGAAACATGACTTCATATGAATGTAGTCTAAATGCTAATGCTAAACTAGGTTAATCCCTCTTCTTAATCGAGTAAATTCAACCAATTTGTACCATCTTATGCTGTGTCAGACTTTCAAAGCTGCTGTGCTCCTTAGTGTTTAAGTGTCACTGGGCAAATATTTCATAATTACCTTTCAGCATATTGTTATTCAAGTGGTCTGAGGAGACATGAGACCTCTGCATCCTCTCCTTACCTGTTATTTCAGACTGTGGAAAATTTAACCCCCCTGATGACCCAGTTTTGGCTAATGGCATTTTCACACAGGTAGGACGTTTTATATATATATATATATATATATATATATATATATATATATATATATATACATATATATATATATATATATATATATATATATATATATATATATATATATATATATATACATATATATATATATATATATATATATATATATATATATATATATATGTATATGATTGACAGCTGTAATTACCAACCACAGATCAAATTATGATGGACGTGACCTACA
The DNA here is from genome assembly GCF_902148855.1 of Sphaeramia orbicularis. NCBI lineage: Eukaryota > Metazoa > Chordata > Actinopteri > Kurtiformes > Apogonidae > Sphaeramia > Sphaeramia orbicularis. The sequence continues at coordinate 26,785,198 of NC_043967.1, forward strand.
GTACTTGTAAAATGTTTTGGGACACCCTCAAAATTTACAAAATCTGAAATCTGAAATGTATGAAATATTTGTATTTCAAAACATGTGGCTGCATCAGACAGACATAAACACATACAAATGGTAAAAAAAAAAAAAAAAAAAAAAAAAAAGTATGGTTAACAAGAAAAAAAAACAACCTAAATTCTTGACAGTTTCAACACATCATACTCTGGAGGTGTTTCAAGGTGCATTATCTTGCTAAACCATTCAGTTTTGACCTCAGTGGAAGAGCATGTACAGAAGGGAGAATTAGGGTTTAGAGAATAGAACAATAATTGCCAGAGTTCAGTGACTTAAGGGTGATCACAAATGCATGGGGTGTCCAAAAATGTTTTACCACCACAGTAGATGTCATTTTACTGTTCTACTATACAGGGTGTATCAGAAAAAAGTAGACTTTCAGGAAAAAAAAACTACATAAAACCAAAATGCAAACCATGTAATTCTCCCTTGGTTGACACCAGTGTCCTGGGTCAGTTTTCATGCTTCAGAGAACAATGCTAATTTGAATTGTGCAAAATAAAAGTCTTTTGCGCATGGAAGTGTGAGGGTTAATATGAGATCTGTCACCATGGATGACAAGTTCCATTGGTCTTTTACTTGCATACATAAAACAGGAAAAAAATAATTACATGTTAACCCCCTACCATCGATACAAAGCTTTCATATTAACGACAGGTTTGAGTCTATCATGCCAAACACAAGGGTTTAATGCTGTTAGTGAGGATTCTTTAAGCTTGTTTTGAGCTGACCATTTGAAATTTGAAACATTTCAGTCAGCATCTGTGATTCATTGCATCATCTGGGTGTTCCCTCTCGGTAATATCATTTGTTAGAAACAGACCAGTAACCACTGGTAAATTTGGCCTCAAACTTGCATAATTAATGGGTATAAAGGAACGGGGTCCATGTGGAAGACTGAACATGCTGGAATCCTTTGACTAACAGAAGTGTTAGTCGAATCAATTAAAATCCTGAAGTGTAAAACCCAAATCTTGACTCACCGAGTAAATTTTGCTATTAATTTTCAGTTTCTCGCCAAGGTGTGAAATCTTTGTATTGATGGTAGGGGTTTAACATGTGATTATTTTCTTCCTGTTTTATGTATGCAAGTATACTGACAGTCAATAGAAACTTTGAGGTAGAAATGTATGCATATTTCTACTTGTAGGGGGGTTGTAATCATTCATTGTTGATTTATTGATGACTTAGTGCTCAGGTAGTTGAGATAATGATGAGTTGTCATGTTGTCACGGTTCATTGCACATGGGTTGGCCTCTTTGCAAAAGTGGGCCAAGTACACATTGAGCAATACTCAGTGGGTATCTGCACAATTTGAGGATTGGTTTTGAAGGCCTATATAAAGGCCCAAAAAAGGCCACCATTAATAGTCCAGTGAATGGCATCATGCCACGTCTATCACGCGAACAGCGTCTCTGGGCTCTGGGTATGGTGGAGGCCAGTTTGAGCTACAGTAATATAGCCAGGCGTATGGGCTGTTCCCAACCCACAATCAGAAACCTGGTTGAATGCCACAACACCACAGGCTCTGTTGACCATAGACTGCGTCCAGGGCGAGAGAGAGAGAGAGGGACAACTCCCGACCAGGACCACTACTGTTGTGACTTTGTGTTTGGCAGGTGCCATTTTCTTTTGTTAAGTTTTTTGTTTTGAAATTATTCTTGAAACTTCAGATTTTTGTTTCTGTATGCCAATATCCTAAACAAATGATTCATATGAAAAAATTCCAGTTTAGGGTTTCAAAATAAAACTTATGTCGAAAAATATGGTCTCAAAGTTTTCATTGACTGTGAGTGTAAAAGACCAATGGAACTTGTTATCCATGGGGCCAGATCTAATATTAACCCTTACACTTCCATGTGCAAAAGACTTTTATTTTGCACAATTCAAATTAGTGTTGTTCACTAAAGCATGAAAACTGACCCAGGACACTGGTGTTAATGAAGGAAGAATTACATGGTCAATAAATATGTATAACCAGATTTTCAAAATGTCTTTGCATTTTGGTTTCATGTTGTTTTTTCTGAGAGTCTAGTTTTTTTCTGATACACCCTTAAAAGTAGCATAATTTTCTATGACAGCATGAAACAATGCCATCTCATCCGTATTTATATTAATTCTTTTGGTTTGCACTGAGAGGAGAGAGCGGCAGAGGGACAATGTCCATTTCAAATTTCGGCTTCTGCAGCTTTCAGGCTTTTCTCTTTTTTTTTTTTCCAAAGTTTGAAAAGAGACATTTATTTCATCATGTTTTGCTCATCATTTTGTTGACTACTGTTTAAGGAAATTAAAACTGTAAAATGTGCTTTCAGATCACCTGGAGAGGAGCTCACATCAGCGTGAATGTGAGTGAACATGTGATGTGATGTGATGGAGCTCTAATCCAGACAAAGTGTACTCAGAGTGCCACAGGGTTCTTCACTCCTTTCCTTTTCTCCTCCTCCTACTTCAAGTCCCTCACCAATTTGATGCTCTTGCATGCTTCATGCCCTCTAGCGCCCAGCCTCGTGGACATGCATATATGTTTGGGATTATATAATCAAGCTGTTACGCAACGCTAAAAGACGCTGAGGCAAATTTACAGAGGGAGAGAGAGTCACTGAGTGAAATGTGTGTGTGTGTGTGTGTGTGTGTGTGTGTGTGTGTGTATCTTGTGTTTCATGTTTGGATTAAACCAAATCCCACTCAGCTCTACACACACACAGACACACACAACTGCTCGCCCTTTAGAAATCCGCTGGTAAATCTCTGGTTATGGATGTTGGCTCTGACTGATAGTGTTATTGTGCAAAGCCTGTGTTTGTATCTGTGTAAATCTGTGCACGTGCATCCTCAAAATACAACTCCATGTCCCTTTTAACATCACGCACATACAGAAACTGACCTTATCTTGCCTTTTTTTTTGTATCCTTATCTCTCATATGCACACTGTTCTTCCGTATATGACTCTGCAGCTTTCACATGCTTTAACCCCTTTTTATGTCTTGTTCTTTGTCACCGACTTGTGCTAACCTTGAGTGTGCGCACGTGTGCAGTATGTCCGTGCACATCAGTTCTTACATAGTGATGTGTCCCTGGTCTGGATCAAGAGCATAAAACAGAGGTTACCGCTAATGTGTTGTGAAATCGTCTCTCGCAGGTGAGCAAACACCTACTCCTGCATTAGGCAAAATTAAAGCCTCAAGAGGTACACTTCAGTCCTCTTCACACTTATTGTAATCAACAGCTGAACAGCACCCACATCACAGTCAGTTTATCTCATTAGACATCACTCAGAGTCCCTGAGAGATGAAAAACACTCTTTCATTAAGCAGATATGGTGCATACAAGATACATTTTGTTGTATGCATTTCTTAAAATATCTAAAAATGGTGGCTTTGGTTAAATATTGACTACAAGGTTTTCCACACCAAGACATGGGCACAGAATTTCTGCAGACATTCCCCATCCACATTGGAGTGAAATGACACTGTAGTGGACTGAATGGCACATTTTTTGTGGAAATAATCTTTTGAGTTGGGGTTTATTTTTATTGTTGTTGACTTAACCTCCACAATTGTTTCATTGAACTATGTTTTATAGATTTTAATAATGTAACTTTAATTTTACAGTTTGGTCTCCTACCCTCATATATGGTTACGAGCGGTGAGTAGTGCCTGTTAAAGAATGAAATCACAGACATAAGTGATGCACTGTAAAAAAAAAAAAAAAAAAATATCTGTAATTTAACAGGATTTTCACTGTTTATTTTACAGATTTTTCCTGTATTTTTAAGATACAGGAAAATATCAATGAAATGACAAAAATAGACTGTGATTTTACTCGTCAAATGTAAAATAACATGAAAAAACTGTAACTGTGAATAACTGTAAAATTTCCATTTTTTAAAAGTTTTTTTTTTTTTTTTTTTCACAGAAAATACAGTTAAAATACATTTGCAAATGTATCGGAATTTCACAACTATTTCTTTTCTATTTATGAGATTAAACTGTTAATTTAAAGTTTAATACTGTAAAAAATAATAAAACAAGATAAAATTACTGACAATTAACCATAAAAGAAGTATTTGTTCTGCAAATTTAACAAGACTTGTTTGTTAATTGACAAATATCTTGTGTAATTACAACAAAAATGCTGAATAAATGTATTTTTGTGAATGTATAACATGTATAACCGCTGATAAACTGTCAAAATACAGTTTTTAATCAGTGGATAGTCTCCATGAAAATTTTGTATATATATATATATATATATATATATATATATATATATATATATATATATATATATGTATGTATGTATGTATGTATGTATGTAATTTGATTGTTTTAATACATGTTAATATTCTTTATTAAAATTAAAAAGTAAAAAAAAAATAAAATAAAATAAAAAGCAAAATGTCATGTAAAGTTAGGGCAAAAAACTGTATTTTAATTATGGAAAATTACCATATTTTTATGAGATGATTATTTTCCATTATTTTACAATATTTTTTCGGCACCCCTGCAGCTGGAATATTACTATCTTTTTATTTTTATTTTATTTATTTATTTATTTTTTTTTTTACAGTGTGGTAATAGCTTATGTCAATGTCAAAATGTACCAATACCTTTGGTTGTGGAATAAAAACACAGGATCTACATCACACATGGAGGGAGGTTTACATATGGTCACTGACCCAGTGTTACATCCAGGTCAGCCTGGGACACAGTTCTAGCAGCATCTGAAATTTAGAGTGACCATTTCAAAGCTGCTGGAACAATATCTCCTTAACATACATACATCTTCTGAATCGCTTTATCGCGGGGGTGCTGGAGCCTGTCCCAGCTACCTATAGGTGAAGGACGTGTCGGCAGTTCATTGTAGGGCTGACAAATATAGAGATGAACAACCAATCTCACATTAACCAATTAACCTATTAGTGCATGTTTTTGGATAGTGGAAGGAACCCTCCCCCTGAAGAGAACCCATACACTTACAGGAATTGATCCCAGGACCTTCTTGCTGTGAAGCAACAGTATTGACCACTGCACCACCATGCCGCCCCATCTACTAAATAACCAGTATGAAATAAAAAAGATCTGCATGTTTTTGGAGCTAAAAATACAGACCTTAACAGTTTCTACAAAATTGCCATACCAAACTGACATCTTCTCTTGAGTCACGAATGGGCAATACTTCTTTTCTTCCCCCTCAAGTTTGGAGGTTTTACTGAATATATAGATACTGTTTTTTCTAAAAGTGCAATCATTAGCCTCGCTTCATTCTTTGCAACTATTTTGAGAGAGGTAAACAATATGTACATTTGCCCTTGCATAATAGGTTGTCATTGCATGGTCTGTGTACACATACCCAACTTTGCAAGATCCCTGTTGCTGCTGAAGTTTCACAGTATGTAGGAGTCATTAGAAATAGGTTGAGGGGTTTGGTCATCCAGAAGGAACTCAGAGTTGAACCAGTGCTCCTCCACATCCAGAGGAGCCTGCTGAGGTGACATGGGTGTCAGGTCAATATGTCTCCAGGCCACTTCAATGATGACGTCAGCAGACCCAGGAAAACCCCTGGAGGGATTACAACTCCCAGTTGGCCCAGAACCCTCTCCACAGTACCGTTGGAGGAGCTGGAGAAGAAGGTTGCTGGGGAGTGGGATGTGTGCTTATCACCCCCAATTAAATAGAGGACAGTGGATGGATTTAATAATGTAAGTTTGATGGATTTTCAGTGTAGTGCCATATTTAATTTGGCTGCCAGTCAGTGGTATCTTATCTCCTTTTCCAAAGTTACTTACATTCTGTCACATCATTAAAATTCAATTATTGTTGGCTGGCTAGGTACTGTGTCAGAGACTGAATTTCCCTACGGCGATAATAAAGCAAGCTGACCTTTAACCTATGGTCCACAGAGACCTTGCCTACTTTTGAGGAGGAAAAATATTAATATGAAATAATATACACTAAGCTGATACATATCTTGACAACATTTATTATGTAGTTTTTCTGTCTTTAGAAGAAATCCATCTTGGATAAATCTGATTAACCCTTTCATGCATGAATTATGAGAACCTTAATATTTTTTTTCCCCGAGTGATTTTCATTCCTCTTAGAGGATGACCCCCCCCCCCCAAAAAAAAAAACAACCAAAAAAAAACAATGCGATTGAATTTTTTTTATAAACCTATTTTTCATGGAGTTACAAAAATGTCCACTCACCTGGACACCATGTGTTTAATTTTAGAAACAAAAAAAACATGTATTTACTGATATACTGTGTGAAAACTATGAAACGAAAACATGTTTAATGCTGCTAATCTTCTCACATTTTAACACACTCTAATACCAGTTATTGCTCACTTCATGGAGATAATATGCAAAAAAACAACAACTTTTTGTTTAAAAAATCAACTAAAAAAACCCTGTTAATTACAGTCTAATAACAATTAGTAGTTTGTTTTTTTACACTCATGTTACTGCAGATCAGGTTTATCTAGAACAGCAAAGTTACAGTAATGGTATGAATTACAGTGTATGGGATGATGGATAAGTGTCCACTGTGTCAGCTGATATGGAACTAAAACAACAAATCCATGAATATACAAGAGAACACCTTTGAACAGCTGCCCACTGTGACCACTATGCATGAAAGGGTTAAAATGCCTCAAAATTAACACAAAAGCAAGAGAAGCCAAAGCCTGTAAGACGATGCAACAGATGATGTCCGCACTACCCAATTAATACAAACCTCAACATTCCCTACCCCTACCCCTATGTAAGTGTGAAAACAAATTTATGTCTGAGTAGCTTACTGAAACAAATATTTCCAACTGTCTTTGTTTGCTTTTGTTAATCAGTATGTAGTTACTTGAGTTAGCCAATGCAACACTTAATGTTATGGACAATATATGGCTCATGTCCATACAGAGTTTTTATTTTTATCAAATCTTATCACCATTTTTTATTCATTTATTTATTTATTACTGCTGAGTTTTTATTGAATTTAGTAAAAATGAGCTGAATAGTGTGAGATTACACAAGGCCATCGGTTTCTTTTCCTCTTGCCCTTGTCACCAGCTTCCACTGGTAAGTAAAGATGATTTCACATAGATTTTCACAGGTAACGATGAGGAACTGGCACTACTTTACAATGTTCTAATATTAATGTTCTAATACAATATCTTTTTATTATTGTACTGATTGAGAAATCCCTTGCAACAGCAGCAGGAATTACATACGGATAAATATGCATTAAGCAAGTGCAGATACAGTACATATTTGGGTTTTATTACATATTGGGCTTGAGGAAGTGTTTATTGACTAGAGAGTCAAAGTATCATGTGTGACTTGTATCGGTCAAATTGAAGATCACTGAGCAGAACATTGTCATTGCTTACAAACTGCGCTTAGTTGCTGCCTGTCACGTTGACTGATGCCATGTAAGGTTCACAGATTTATCCTTAGCACTGACAGAAAGATAGGGTAGTATGTCAGGATGACAGTTTGGGGCTAGTTCTACCTGCCCATACCCCCATGTGCTCTGTCTTTAACTACTGTCTCTATCTTTCGATCAGTCTCTGTCTCGATGATTCTGTCTCCTCAGCCCCATCCTGTCTCCGCTGATTAATGTCCGTAAAAGAAATAATAACTTTCTCAAGGTAAATGAAGTGGGGACAGGTGAGGGCCGGGGCACCTGTTTGCGCCATGTATTAACTCTCTATGCTTGTGGGATTTCCTGCTACATTTACAGTGCTGGCATCCATCTTTTTTTTTGCCCATAAAACTCAAATGACTGAGCTTTCCTGTACTTTGTATCCCACAGAGCGTGAGCAAATAAAGTCTTCAACAGGAGCTGTACGCAGAACTGGAACATTTCTGCAGACATTTGTGTGGACATGTTTACTGAAGCTGGTTTTATTTGTGCTCTAAGGCCCAGTAATGTACTTGTCATCCAAAAAGCTCTAAAAATGTAATATTAAAATCATATTAAAAAAGGAGCAGTAAATTTAGATGTGCACATTCAATGATTAACACCATATTTTACTTTTTTATTAGACTTATGAAACCCTTCGAATATTCCTTGGAGCGCTTTCTATTGTGTCGCAGAGACAATCTAAATGTTTTAACATGAATCAGTGACTTTAAGATATCATTAAATTCTTGACAGGGCGTCATATCTGAAATGTTGGTGGTAATGTAATTGGACTTGGAGCTGTTATCTTGGTTTCTTATCGGACTGGATTAGTTTCACATAGGTACGTGAGGTAATGCCACTTTACCACAGGACGTCGGTAACATTAATGGCCAGTTCGCACGGGATAAGAAATATGAGTAAAACTACTAAACTACGTGGGAGGGATAAATCTGTTCACGCACCACCGTCCCTTCCTGTCGTTATGTGCGTATGACGTTGCGTTCCAATTAGGCTTGAGTGTCCAAAATAGAGCCTGGCTCGGGTCGTGTATTTCTGTCCAAACCTGACAAGTGCCCGACACATTTGCGTCTGAACCCAACCCGGGAATATGTTTTAAATGAGTTGTTCAAGTATCTTCAACTCTGGAGATCCGTTAGAATAAAGAAAAATAATGTTATAACCAAAACCAAATTGATAAATGAATGGTGTCCAAAGATGATTTAAGTAAACCCAATATTTTGGAAGTGTACAATTTATCAATGTCAGAATCACCAGACAGTTCCTGCTGTAAACTGAATGCATGGAGGGATGATTTCAGAGGCAGACATATGGGAGTCAGTCTGTACTACAGCCCAGACTAAAACAGTCAATACTCAACTGACGCCGCTATGGTATAAATGGACAATGTAAACCTATGTCATTCCAATTAAAGTAAATCAATATAATAGAAATATTCCAGAAATGTGCACAAAATGCACTTGTTGAAGGGGACACGGCTTCACCATGTTTGGAAATGCAGGAAAATAAAAGTCTTCTGTAAAGAGTTTTCTATATTTCAGGGTTTTAACCAGAGAACGACTGATATGTCAAAGATGAACAAATTCTGATAGATCTGTGTTTACTGAAGGCCTAAAGATCGATGCAGTGGGTTAGAAAAACAAAAATCATGTGTTAACCAAAGTGTTAAACAGTGGGTTAGGTTAATGCTACTAACTTTTCCTCTTGAAAATGAAATAAATATATACTTAAAATAAACATCAGCTTGTCATCGTTCAAATAAAAAAGCATAAAAGTAAATGTAAGGGGAAAAAAATGCACTAAACACTATGCAGATAAATCACACCATCCGGATAGAGTGAATTTGATAGTGGTTGGATGAGAAGTATAATCATATACCATTCTGACACCCTATTGGTTTGTAGACGATCCACCACACCTGACTTTTTGCACCATTCCAATACTTATAGGCAACTAGTCCTCATATCTTCTGCTCCATTAAACACATGTTAATGCTCAGTAGGACACATATTCATTCATTCATTTTCTGAACCCGCTTTATCCTCACTAGGGTCACGGGGGTCGCTTGGAGCCTATCCCAGCTACATAGGGGCGAAGGCGGGGTACACCCTGGACAAGTCGCCAGTTCATCGCAGGGCTGAACATATGGAGACAAACAATCACTCACACATTCACACCTATGGGCAATTTAGATTAACCAATTAACCTATTAGTGCATGTCTTTGGATGGTGGGAGGAAGCCGGAGTACCCGGAGGGAACCCACGCAGACACGGGGAGAACATGCAAACTCCACACAGAAAGGTCCCAACCCCCATTGACTGGTGTTGGAATCAAACCCAGGACCTTCTTGCTGTGAGGCACGAGTGCTAACCACTGCACCACTGTGTAGGACACATATATGGTTCTGTAATACATTTGCATTGGACTCAAATGCATTCATTTTCAATGGGCATATATGCGGCTGAACCAGGTTGACTAGTGCATCCCAAATGTTTCAACATTAACATTTCAGTATAACATTATAGTCATTATGGCCTTTAGAAAAATGTTTTTTGGGGAGGTGGGGTAGTGAACTATAGGCCCCTCCCCTGTGGCACCACCTAAGTGTTTTGTCCTAATGGCATTTTTTTCCCCTTACATTTACTTTTATGCTTTAAGTAGTTTTGAAACCAGTACTTTTACACTTTTACTCACTTTTTTTTTGTAAAAAGCTTGAGTTGATACATCAGCTTCTACAGAAGTCTTTTTAAACCCTAGTATCTATACTTCTACCTGAGTAATGAATGGGAATACTTTTGACACCTCTGTTGTCTTCTCCCTCTAGTAGATTGTGTTTTTCCTCTTTGTCCTCTCTCTCTCTGTTCTTTTCTGCAGGTTTCTCCGTCTTTGGATCTCCACATTCCTGATGTTCGGTGACTGATCTCTATCCTGTCTAGTGTCTGACTGTCATGTTTGCTTTTTTTCTCTCCTCTTTCTCTTTCTCTCTCCCCATGATGGCAGACGGCCATCCACCATGAGCCCAGTCCTGTTGGATGGTTTTGTTTTGTTGCTGTATAAATAGAATGGATTGATCATTTGCTCATTCTTGGGTTATTTTACAAGACAAAACCAGGTTAAATCTGAAGCTGCCATGCTATTGTTTCCGTAAGTCTATTGTATGTCATAACATTTGTTTGCATCCAGAGTTGCATTAATGTTTCTCTAAGATGATTCTCAGTGGGGTTCACGTGTTTTGTTCCTGATGAATCCTGGTGTTGTCATCTTGGAATATAAAAAATCCACTGATGTTCAGACACTGTTCATTTGTGACTAAGTATTTTTCTTAAGAAATTTCAGATCATTTGCGTTATCCACATTTTTGAAAGGATAGTTTGTAGATGTAAACATTTTCATAATGTAATTTTACTTTTTTCACTGTAAACCATAGAGAAAAGTTTGGAGTTGACATTATTTATAGGTTACTATGGTATTATTTTACTGGTCTGGTCCACTTTAGATCATATTGGACTGTATGTGGCCCCTCAATTAAAATGAATTTGACACCCCTGCTATCATCTGTAAAGGCATTTCCTCATTGTATTGACTATTGTTTTAAGCATCATATCCTTGGTGTGTGTTGTTATGTTGTAAATGCTCAGTTATGTACCCTATTAGTGAGTTAGTTGATGAGGGTTATGGATTGAAAGCGCTGTATGAGTGCATGTAATTGACCCAGTTATGTGCAGCCTTGTTGCAAAATACAGATGCTAACATCAGTCATAACGCACTTAAGGGTGAAAAAGAAAACGATAAAGATAATCACAAGGCTCAACATAAAAGCTCTCCATTTATTAATACCACTGATGATGTGAGTCTTTGTCAGTGGAAGTGGAAGTATCGCTACTTTTGACCTGAAAAAGAACATCTTGATTAATGTGTCCCTAATCTGTGTTTTATTCCAAGTACTGCTGTCGTTTCTGCTCAGTGTCAACGCGGCCTCTCTCCTTTCCGGTGCATGGAAAGAATGATGGAAGAGGAAGAGGGTGAAGCAGGATGTGTGTAGTGGCGGTGGTGGGTGAGGGGTGATGGGTTGCTGAGGTGATGGGGTGAGAAGCAAGGGTCCGGGAGAGTTAAGGGATGAACGAGAAAAAGGAAAGATGGATGAGGGTGATGAGTAGAGAGACGGAATGAGAGTTGGAGTTGGAGGCATGGGGGGGGGGAGTACGGGGGTGAATACTGGGTACAAGGCTTTATTTAGTGCATGCCTGCAGGTGTTGCCTAGTAACAGAAAGGAAACAGATCGAGGGAAGAGAAGAGCTGGAGAGCACATCTCCCTTTATCTTTTCACTCTTTCTCTTTCTGCTGCTGGCCTTACCCTCTTCCAAAAAATCCCAACACATGCACACACTCACAGAAAGACAAAGACAGCCTCTCTCCCCCAGACTGTCACACACACATACACACACACATACATACATACACACACACACACTAATAGTAAAAACCCTGTCCCTCATTAGCAGTCAGGATGGCTGCTGTCCTCCTGTCAGGAAGAAGAGGAGGAAAAGAGGGCAAGGAGAGGCAGGAGGAGAGAGATGAATTAGAGAGGAGCGTCAACACCGAGGAGAGACATGGCAGTAAAAATCTCCTGTAAAAAAAAGAGGAAGAAAAAAAAAAATCCACCAAGGTTGTTGCCATAGCATTTGTTGCTCCGATACACTTTCTCATCATTTGCTCTTGGACCGGTGTTCTGCATTTTATAGCTTTTCTTTTCTTTTTTTTTGGTGATTTTCTCTCTAACATCACAATACACATCTAAGCACCACAATTGTTTTTAATGAGTCTTATTTATATTCAGCATCTTCCCAAAGAGCTTATAAAATGAGTGGAAAAAGGAAGGCGCTCAATAAACAGCTCAATGTGTGGTCTTCAAAGCGTGACCCTTCCAAGCATTGATCAAGGTTAGATTGTGTGTTTGTTTGTGTGTCTGTGTGTAATTGACCTAGTTACCTGCAGTCTTGTTATGAAAGCTAACAGATCCATCTTATCACATGAGAGAAAAAAAACAAAAAAAACAAGACGACATAAAGACAGTCACATTGTCTTTGTTGATTCTACATGAAAAATGTCCACATGTGCTGCTTATTACGTGTGTCATTCTTGAAAAATTGAACAGATCCGCTTTTGTCGGCGCATGAAGAGGCACAAATTGCATCACTAATGTGGCTAATAATCCAAGGATGTGTCTAACGTCTGGACTACCAATGAGCAGTGTGTTTCTTTTGAATCTTTCTATGCTCTTTCAGGTCTAAACAGATGCAAAAGGCTACATCCTCGGGTGTTAGCGACGCCGTGACTATGAGCGTGTGACCGTTGTCGGCTGCTCATGTTCATGCATGCATGTCTTGGTGGCCGGGGGAAGGGTGTGCTTTGCATTTTAACATGCCATCTCTTTTCCAAGGCTTTTTCTCTTTCTGTTCTTTCATTTTCTCTAGCACCGTAAGTGACTCTGTCTTCTTACTTGTCTTGCTTGTGTTTGCGAGAAGAACAGAGGGATAACCTTGAGTAAAATCCCAAATGTATTACAACATAGGACCTTAACTTTATTGAACTGGAGCCTCTGATATCCTACCTTAAAAGAACTCATTGAGAATCAATGCCGTAACCGTTGCCAGTGTACAGCAGTTGGAATTGATTGAATTAATCTGGGGTGATGCACACGCACGTACACACAACACACAAATTAATCCACACCTAAAAGCCGTCTGGTTTCTCAGAGAGCTGGCTTCTAGTGAAAGCGCTGGAATTTTCTAAAAATACATTTTTCCCACATGCGCTGTGCCATATAAAATATTTATAGCAAGCCCTCGTCTGCTAAGAATGGCAAAGATGCTACAGAAAGAGAGAGAGGACGGTGCTGCCAAAGCTCGCTGTTGCCTCCATCCCTGTGCCAGAGCTTACATAAGAGGTAACTGCAGTTAGAGAGGGAGTACAGAGCTTTACACTCTCTGTAGTTAACACACACACTCAGATACAGAGTGACATTGAAGAACAGACAGGAAGAGAGAGAGGACTTGTTCGATTGTGTACTCCATGTCCAGGAATCTATATTTATCAGCCTCCGTTTATAGCGCTGTTATGCATGTCTTTGGTTTTACGTAGCTTGTTGCAGGTTTAGTCCATTATTCAAAGCCAAAAGAACTACTAATACGATAAGATTATTGGTGGGACTGCTCAGAGGCTTACGGTGTCAGATTTGGGAGTTCTTGTGTGTTTACGTCAGATGTGTACTGTTGAAGCTAAAGGCCTGTTTGTACTCCACTGAAACAGAGACATTAAAGTTAATTCTGGTAAGGACCAAGGTTATAATAGTTTTGGATTTTTCATTATAGTTTAGTTTTATTTAGTTTTGACTTTTTTTCCCCTCTAATTCAGTTAGTTTTAATTAGTTTTTAGAGCAGGTTTGCTAGTTTTTATTAGTTTTTGTTATTTTCTAAATCCTTAGTTTTAGTTTTTTCACATCTTTTATCTTCTTCGTCGTCGAATTCACATAAATCCCAGACAGGACTCTGCTGCTTTCTCCCAACTTTAGTCTCCATGTTTCCTGGTAGAGTGGGGACCAGAAGACAACTCTAAACCACAAGTGACCACAAGTGACGGACCGTTAAATATCATATGGTGCCAGCAGCTAAAATTGCTCGAGGGAAATAAATCGATTTCATACCAATCCGACACTGACAAAGACGAAAACTAAGGGAATTTTATCCATAATTTTTATACGCTTTAGTTAGTTTTGTAAGCACACAATACAGTTTCAGTTAGTTATCATTTTTTTTCTTTTATTATAGTTTTATTTATTTCAGTTAACGAAAATCTTTTTTCAATTCTAGTTTTCGTCATTTCGTTAGTTTTCATTAACGATAATAACCTTGGCTAGGACCAAGGTTATAATAATTTTTAATTTTTAATTATAGTTTAGTTTTATTTAGTTTTGACTTTTTTTTCTCTAATTCAGTTAGTTTTAATTAGTTTTTAGAGCGTGTTTGCTAGTTTTTATTAGTTTTCATTTTTTTCTGAATGCTTAGTTTTAGTTTAGTTTAGTTTTAGTATTAGTTTTAGTTATTTCATATATTTTATCTTCCTCACCATCCTATTCAAAGAAATTAGTGAGGTGTGAATCAGTGGGTTACTCTGGACACTTTGTTTGGGGGTCAGGTTAGGGCGGCTCATTGACTGAGTAGAGACACAAACACATGTACATTATGATGTATAAATTCCCTATAGCAGGTTGGGGGGGGGGGGGGGGGGGGTGATCCATACACAACATCACTTACATGAAAACAATGCAAAGATGTGCAAAGCGAGAGAGGAGATGCACAAAGCAGCCAGCGGTCAACCAGATAGAACACACATAACCCAGCTAACCAGCAGTTAAACCAGATAGAAACATATATAAACCAGCTAACCAGCAGTTAAAGCAGATAGAAACATATATAAACCAGCTAACCAGCAGTTAAACTGCATAGAAACATATATAAACCAGCTAACCAGCAGTTAAAGCAGATAGAAACATATATAAACCAGCTAACCAGCAGTAAACCAGATAGAAACATATATAAACCAGCTAACCAGCAGTAAACCAGATAGAAACATATATAAACCAGCTAACCAGCAGTTAAACTGCATAGAAACATATATAAACCAGCTAACCAGCAGTTAAACTGCATAGAAACATATATAAACCAGCTAACCAGCAGTAAACCAGATAGAAACATATATAAACCAGCTAACCAGCAGTTAAAGCAGATAGAAACATATATAAACCAGCTAACCAGCAGTTAAACTGCATAGAAACATATATAAACCAGCTAACCAGCAGTAAACCAGATAGAAACATATATAAACCAGCTAACCAGCAGTTAAAGCAGATAGAAACATATATAAACCAGCTAACCAGCAGTAAACCAGATAGAAACATATATAAACCAGCTAACCAGCAGTTAAACCAGATAGAAACATATATAAACCAACTAACCAGCAGTTAAACCAGATAGAAACATATATAAACATATATAACCCAGTCTATCACCAGTAAACCACACCTTAGCAGATATCTCATATCTTAATCATCTACAGTTCCATTATTAACCAACTTTGCTTCATTTCAGTTCAGCTAGCTGTAGCTAGTAACATCAAACTTTTTTTTTTTTAACATTCTAACAGGTTCCATACCTCTGTAATTGGATTAGTTTTCATCCTCCTCTTCTCTCCTCTTCTAAACTGTGCAGTTAAGGCCTTGGAAGGCCTTTTCATGGTGATAAACTGTCCAGTTTTTACCTGGATGCTAGTTCAACACTGTCATTCAGCTCCACTCTCTGTCACTCACGCACACACAGTGAGTGCAAAAAACCCCCCAAAAAACGACCCCACTCATCACTAAAGTAAATCCCAGACAGGACTGTGCTGCTGTGTCCCAGCTTTAGTCTGTATGTTCCAGGTAGAGTGGGGACCAGAAGACGACTGGAAACCACCAGTGACCAGACATGACAGACTGTGAAGTGTCGTATGGTGCTGCTAGCTAAAACTGCTTGAGGGAAATAAATCATTTCATACCAATCCGACATTGACAAAGACGAAAACAAAGGGAATTTTATCCATAATTTCTATACGTTTTAGTTAGTTTTGTAAGCTCACAATACAGTTTCAGTTAGTTATCGTTTTTTTCTTTTAATTAGAGTTTTTATTTATTTCAGTTAACGAAAATCTTTTTTCAATTCTAGTTTTCGTCATTTCGTTAGTTTTCGTTACCGATAATAACCTTGGTTAGGACATTTCATATTTCAGGAGAAACTCAAGTGCAGAAGTCCTTTTTAACCATGTTCACTTCTTTCTCCCCAATTACACAACAGTTGCAGGACATCACATGTGAAAAAAAGTTCTTCTTGGATGATGTGTCGGGAACAAGCTCCAAGAAGAAAAATGACGTCAGTCTTTTCTCGCAGCCCTGGGAAACAGAACACATTTCTGTGTTGTTGTGGAGTATATAAAGGCCTTAACCCCATTTGTAAGATAATGGTGGCTACAGTTGTACATTATTGCAGCAGAAGCAAGGCATTGAGTCATTCAGGAACTGAAAGACTGACCCATATTCAGTCATTATCGTGGATGTGGGAGGACACTTACCACTTAGAGAATGGAGGTAGCCAGCAACAACAAATTATCATCTTCAAGCCGTTTACAGGGCTTTTTCAATATTTGCAGTTGTCTTGGTTGCCTACGGTCATGATGATGACATCCCCTACAGTTATTTCTGTGTTGAGGAATCAAGTGTTTTTTTTTTTTTTTCTGTTAAAATCCTGTACCCGTTCCTGAATGCCTCAGTGCCTCTTTTTTTCTTCCTTCACAGAAGCAGCAGTAGTCAGGTTCCATCCAGATGTAGTGCATGTTTGAGCTGAACGTCTGTAAAAGAAAAGTTAATTTATGTACTTTTCTATCAATGACTGGTATGAAAATGAAAGTTGAGGTCTGTATCATCATCATCATCATCATCTTCATCATTGTCTTTACTCATGTTTGCTGTGATATTATATTACTGTTATTGAAGGTGTGTAATTTCTGTAATTTCCCAGTTTGAGATAAATAAAGTACATCTATCTATCTATCTATCTATCTATCTATCTATCTATCTATCTATCTATCTATCTATCTATCTATCTATCTATCTGTCTGTCTGTCTGTCTGTCTGTCTGTCTGTCTGTCTGTCTGTCTATCTATCTATCTATCTATCTATCTATCTATCTATCTATCTATCTAATCCTCATCCTCATCAAACCACTCGTCTTGGTCGTGTAAAGTTTTGAAGGTTCAAGGTATCTTTATTATCCCAGAGGGGCAATTTAATTTACAACCAGTAGTAAATAAATAAATAATTAAACAAACAACCAGTCAGCCAGCAACCAGTCATCCAACAGCAACAAATACAGACCCAAATACATATTACACTGTGTAATGTACAAGGCTGATCACAGCGGGAATAAGTGACTTTCTGAACCTGTTCATTCTGCATCGTAATAAATACATATATGTGGTATACAGTTGCGGGAAAAAATTATTAGACCATCAAAAGTAATCAAAACAGTGGTTATGCAATCAAGTACTAACTCCTGTGTGTATCATGTGACTAAAACAGACAGAAAAGAAAACATGGAATGCCTGAAAGCACTGTTTTTGTCAGTACAATGCCATAGCAACTGATGTAAGAACTGAAGTAATTTTGATTATCAAGAAAACCATGGGAAATGGCTAGATATCAGCTCTGAAATTAAACTCTTATGAGCAATTTTTGTTGTTATCATTATATTTGTCCAAACAAATGTACCTTTAGTTGTACCAGGCATTAAAATGAACAAGAAATTGAAGAAAACAAGGGGTGGTCTAATAATTTTTTTTCTGTGACTGTATACAGTACATGCATCCCCATGGCAACAACAAAGGATTGAACAGTTCTGGAATTGAATGAATGAATCAATGAATGACTGAATGTTTATCCAGCACTTGATAAATGGTGACATTTCATTAGCCTACTGTTTGCCATATAATACAACATTTACAAGTTTTCTTTTATTAAATCAAAGAAGGTTGCAGTCTCATTATTTCATACATACATACACATAATTATTTGCTAAATTTGTTTCTGTCACACTTATTTACATTTACCTTTTATGATTGGAGCTTTTCCATCTAATATTTATATTGTCTGCGTCTTCATTGAGATTTGTAAATGGGAAAATGAAAATGGAAATATTAATAAACAAACAGAAATGCGCTGTTATCTTGAGAAACTGAGGTACAATCAGCTCCCAGTGCAATACGTAGGCACATGAGTATGAACAAATCTTCCATATTGATCCTTACACATTGCATTTACTTGTGTTTGAAAAGTTCAGACTTTGGGGAAACACCAGGGACCATTTGTTCATCTTTTCTAAGCCTTACAAGCTGGAAATACCCATTTTATCAGCTTTAAAGTATTCAAAACATTATTTCCAAAGCACCAAAATATCTCTCTGAAGTTAGATCAAAACCATGTTCAAAGCTCTTGTAATGTAATTTTGATACTGTGCCATAATTGCATCAAATCATCTGGCTTGACATTGACCTTGGATGTCTAAATCTGTACAACTGTCTGACTGTCTGGGAAAACACCATCTCAGATGACACTGACAGTAGAGGGGAGTGTCTGACTCGTTTTCATAATACGATTAAATGAAGGAGACACCTTGGTGGTAACATGTTGCAGCAGCACAAGAAAGGACTGAGATTCACCAACCCACACAGTAAAGCATTTTCTATTATGTGTTTCTGAATATATATATATATATATATATATATATATATATATATATATATATATATATATATATGTGTGTGTGTGTGTGTGTGTGTGTGTGTGTATATATATATATATATATATATATATATATATATATATATATACATATACAGGGTGGGGAAGCAAAATTTACAATATTTTGAGGCAGGGGTTGAAAGACAGTGTATGACCAATTAGTTTACTGAAAGTCATGAGAATTTATTTGCCACAAGAAAATTGACATAATAGAAAATGTTTTTATTCTATGTGTCCTCCTTCTTTCTCAATAACTGCCTTCACACACTTCCTGAAACTTGCGTAAGTGTTCCTCAAATATTTGGGTGACAACTTCTCCCATTCTTCTTTAATAGTATCTTCCAGACTTTCTCGTAATAGTTTTGCTCATAGTCATTCTCTTCTTTACATTATAAACAGTCTTTATGGACACTCCAATTATTTTTGAAATCTCCTTTGGTGTGACGAGTGCATTCAGCAAATCACACACTCTTTGACGTTTGCTTTCCTGATTACTCATATGGTCAAAAGTTTCTGAAAAGGTATGGATAATAGTGTTAGGTATGATTATGACATCAATATATGTTTGGTTTCAAAACAATTGATGTAGTGCCTGCTGAGAA
Source organism: Sphaeramia orbicularis (assembly GCF_902148855.1). Lineage (NCBI taxonomy): Eukaryota > Metazoa > Chordata > Actinopteri > Kurtiformes > Apogonidae > Sphaeramia > Sphaeramia orbicularis. The sequence continues at coordinate 26,804,669 of NC_043967.1, forward strand.
AAAACAACTAAATGTTCATTGTAAATTTTGCTTCCCCACCCTGTATACATATATATATATATATATATATATATATATATATATATATATATATATATATATATATATATATATATATATATATATATAATGTCAATGTCACTTCTGATTCAAAGATCCACTGCTGCTCTTGGCCTTTGCTCCATCACATACATCACATTCCAATCATATATAAATGGATGGATTTTCTAATAAATAGGAAAATATTATAATATTTCTAAATAAACTGAGCCAGCTTGTTTTGTACTTTCCCTCTATCCAGGCACTGCCACTGCCTTGACCTATTTGTAAACTCATTTAACAGTCACATGTGAAGGCAGTGTCTAAGAGACATGACTGAGGAGTTAAACTATAAACTACTGTACAATGCTGATACATACACATTGTACATGACCATCCAAAAATATGACATTATAGGTATCTGTAGTTTGTAGAAATGCAGAATAGTAAAAAAACAAAACAAACAAAACAAGAAAAAAAAATTCTAGTGACTGTGTTTGATTTCCTGAAAAAATTATTTATAGACAAAAGTCTATAAATTAATTATTACTAATCATTCTATTATTATAAGGTATTAACTTAAGGGGGATTTGTTGGGTAATAAATAAATAATAATAGACCTAATAATAGAATAGAATAGAATAGAATAGAATAGAATAGAATAGAATAGAATAGAATAGAATAGAATAGAAAGTATCATTCAAAATAAAATTATTAAAATTAAAGGTGATAATAGAATACAATAAACTAGAAGCACTCGGAGAGGGCAGACCTCCACCATGGCAAATCAGTGCCCCCCCGATGTTTGTCTGTCTGTCTGTCTGCCTGTCTGTCTGTCTGTCTGTCCGTGTGCAAGATAACTCAAAAAGTTCTGGATGGATTTGGATGAAAATTTCAGGGAATATTGATACTGGCACAAGGAACAAATGATTAAATTTTGGTGGTGATCGGAGGTGGGGAGGGGTGGGGGGGCCTTGGCGGAAGAGAGCGTAGACCTCCGCCAAGGCAGATCAGTGCCCCCCCACCACCACCACCCCCGATCACCACCAAAATTTAATCATTTGTTCCTTGTGCCAGTATCAACATTTCCTGAAATTTTCATCCAAATCCGTCCTTAACTTTTTGAGTTATCTTGCACATGGACAGACAGACAGACAGACAGACCAATGCCGACAAAAACATAACCTCCTTGGCGGAGGTAATAACAGTATAATGGCACAAATAATAAACCTAATAGTAATAGACCTTACTATACTTTGTAAAGTGCATAAAATCAAATACAATGTTAAGTATTACTATTGTTATTATTCTGCTGTGTGTAACTGGATAAATTGCAGGGTTTCTCACTGGCTTCCTGCGCAATCCAAAGACCTACAGGTTAAATGAACTCTTTCTCTACATCAGGGGTGTCCAAACCCAGTCCTCAAGGCCTGGTATCCTGCATGTTTTAGATATTTCCCTCTTCCAGCACTTCTGGTTCTATTAATGATCAGCTCATCATCATACTCTGCAGAAGCCTGATAACAATATAATGGCTTCCAGGTGTGCTGGAAGAGGGAAATACCCAAAACATGCAAGATACCGGCCCTCGAGGACCAGATTTGGACACCCCTGCTCTACATAGTCCTTAAGTGGGAATGTGAGTGTCAATAGTTGTCTTTGTCCCGTGATGGACCGTCCACTGTCTGCTGGCATTGGCTCCAGCAGCTCTCCAACCACTGACGTAAATGACTAAGCAGTCATATAAAAACAATGAATAAAATCCAATATATCGCATTAATTTAAAATGTACTTGCCCTCATTCCTTCCATTTCCTCGAATTAGAAATTAGAATGCTGAACCGAACATGGAGGAAACTGTGCCATGTAATCATATTATTCAAAGGACATAATATGCGTAGAAGACACTTATGGCTCGCACTGCTTATTAAATGTCATACATACTTCTAATTAGAAATAGCAGTGACGTTAACACACTATAATTGTGAAGGAACAACATTTTTTTTGCTTAAAGTGTCCAATCTTAATCTTTCTGACAGATGTGTTGCTTATGGAGTAAAATCAATTTTTGATGTCGTCAGTTGCACACACAAACACACACACACACACACACACACACACACACAAACACACACACACACACACACACACACACACACACAAACACACACACACACACACTGCACATTTGATCAGTGTGTAAATCCACCTACCCACACACACACACACACACACACACACTCACACATTCCCAGTCCATCTTATCCATACGTGTGTATCAACAGGGAAAACAAATTCATTATTTAACAGCATGTTTCCAAGTGAGACACCAGTGAATGGGGCCTGGATGCATATGGATGCATAATGCATGCAGGCTGTATAGTATTAAATCACATCTCCAGTGTCCCCCTCTCTGCACAGTAAAGCTCCGCTCTCATCCTACGCTGGAGCTGTGGCATCACTTATGTACACAGCATTTCAGATTATTTCTCATCCTGCTGTGGAGGAGGATCATTCATTCAGCTCCTACTCAGACTGAAACATATGATTTATACAGACGGCATTGTTGTACACCGCATAGCCCTGTGGGAATTAGCACGATCAACCCATAATGCATTATCTTTGATCCATGTGTGACAGATGCGACTGAATCACATACATTTTAAAAGACAACTATATGAATCATGGATTGACTTGTGTATGGAGAGGAGAGGGGATCTATAATTCAGCAAAGGCTTTCTGATAGATTTCCCCCACAGGCTCCTGGTTTTTCCTTCTCTGACCCTTTTTCAGATCCTCTTGACACTTACTATATCACCAATTGAACAGTAAGAATGTCTAATTGTGTGTGTATGTGTTCTCTGACTGTCTGTCTACATCAGAGGTGTCAAACTCATTTTAGTTCAGGGGCCATATCCTCCCAATATGATCTGCAGTGGCCCAGACCAGTAAATTAATAACATAATAATATATGAATAATAACAACTCCAAACATTTCAATGTGTTTTATAGTGAAAAAAGCAAAATTACATTATGGAAACATTTATATTTATAAACTGTCCTTTTAAAAATGTGAATAACATGAACAACCATGAAAAACTGAAATTTATTAAGAAAAATAAGTGCAATTTTTAATTATATTCTGCCTCTGTTTACCATTTGTAAATGTGCATTCCAACTTACAGATCACAATGGATCTTCAAATACACAAAATATTTGAGTAACTGACAGAATATTAGCAAAAATTGCACTTACTTCTCTTAGAACATTTCTAGTTTTTCATTTTTTTTTTTTTGAAAGACTAGTTAGTAAATTTACACATTTTCATGTAATTTAACTTTTTTTTACACTAAAACAGAGGAAAATTTTGGAATTGTCATTATTTGCAGGTGTTTATGATAGTATTTTACTGACCTGGCCCACTTGAGACTAAAGTAGGGCTTCATATGTCAAGGATTGATTGTTAATATCTTGAGTGTCATTTTTGCATTTCACAAATTCATCCCAGGGGCTGGATTGGACCCTTTGGTGGGCCGGATTTGGCCCCCGGGCCGCATGTTTGATACCTGTGGTCTACATGGTCATATAAATAGAGATTCTGGGAAATATCCTCGGCATTGTTTGTGTCGGCGTGGATGTAGCAGAGGAAACAGGACACTAACAAATCACATCTTATTTAATGAAGATAATTGAATTTGGACCCAGAGGAGATGCCGACCCTCTGCTCTCTGGGTTTATTTGGTTGTTATTTCAGCCTCTTCTCTGTCAAAATAGCATCTTCAGCTTAAACACATTTGCTGAATGTGAAGATACGAGCTGCTGTTTTATGTGTGTCCTCTCATTTGTATTCTTTGGCATCATCGACTGCTGTGTTTCTAAGAAGCCATGTCTTGTAAAAACAAAGAGGTGAAATGTGAGGTCATGGGCCGTGTTCAGCTGCCAGAGGGAAGACTGACCAAAAAGATCTTCGACTGGGATTGTGCACACACACACCCTCAGTGGAGGCTGGTCACTGCATTGGTTTTCCTTTCTGATTTGCATTTTTTTTTTTTTTTAGAATAATTTATGCTGTAATAGAAATAAGGTTAAAGAAAATATGAACTATTAAATCTCTTGGAGGGACAATAGATTTGTAAGAAACAAAGGAAGCCATCTAAGTAGAAAATGCATTCAAAGTAGAGACAGAACCATAAATAGAATGTTTTTCTGATATCATGGTGTTGTTGCAGATTTCATTGTGTATCCTACTGGCCTTTGTTAAGTGATCTTGAGGAATAATTGTTTGAATCCTGACTTGTTTTGTTTAATGCTGACATACTCACCAGACAAAAAAATATAATTTGGAGCATGGATGTTAAACTCATTTTAGTTCAGGGGACACATGCAGCCCAACTTGATGTGAAGTGGACCAGACCACTAAAATAACAGCATAATAACCTTTAATGACAACTCTATTTTACAAACATTATGAAAATGTTTGCATTTACAAATGATCCTTTTGCACAAAATGTGAATAACCTGAACAACTGGAATATTTATTTTTCTTTTAAGTGAATTTTAACAATATTATATGTTAGCTTATCATTTACACATGCATAATAACTTATTGCAGTGGCTCTACAAATGCACAAAACATTGGGTAACAGGCATCTGGAACTGAAAGAAATACTGAAACAATATATTATATATTCTTCATATATATTCTTCTGTATAATTTTTGCACTTTGTAAATGCATCCTGTGGGCCAGTTTGGACCCTGTTGGAGGGACAGTTCCAGCCCGTGGACCATATGTTTAACACTCCTGGTTTGGAGGCTTCTATTGGACAAATACTAATTTAAGTTAATGCAAGTTAAGTTAAGTTAAGTTAATTCAGCAATTTAGGAAATGCTGAAATGACTAAAATTGAGTTAAAAACTGTCTAACTCATAAATCAAATTTAGAAAAACAGAAGTGAATCATCCACATAAAGGAAGAAATCTTAAATGACTATGACTGGGGATCACTTAAACACTTAGTAATTTCAAATTGTGAAAAAAAAAAAAACAAAAAACAAAAAACCTGAACAAATGTTTAATAGGGAAGTCAAGTTTATTTGCACATCACTATTCATACACAGGGTAACTCAAAGTGCTTTACAAAGGCATAAAAAACGACATGACAAAAGCAAAAGCAAGACATTGAAATTATATTAAAATAAAAAAGGGGAAAAAAGACACTAAAATCATCACAAATAAAAAGTGATTTTAAAATGCATTCACAGAATAAGAGAAAGACATAAATTATATTAAAATCATACATTAAATTTAAAATTATAACAGAGTAAAGCAAGACATTAAAATAAAAAAAAAGTGCTTTTAAAAGACAAGATTGAAAAGAGTTTACTCATAGCACATGAAAAGACAATAGTGACAGTAATGTGCAGAATATGACAAAAACTTGGGCGTGCAGTGGTTAGCACTCGTGCCTCACAGCAAGAAGGTCCTGGGTTCAATTGCAACACTAGTCAACGGGGGGGTGGGACCTTTCTGTGTGGAGTTTGCATGTTCTCCCCGTGTCTGCATGGGTTCTCCCCAGGTACTCCGGCTTCCTCCCACCATCCAAAGACATGCACTGGTAGGTTAATGAGTTCATCTAAATTGCCCATAGGTGTGAGTGTGAGAGTGATTGTTTGTCTCTGCGATAAACTGGCGACATGTCCAGGGTGTACCCCGCCTTCGCCTGTAAGTAGCTGGGATAGGCTCCAAGCGACCCCAGTGACCCTAGTGAGGATAAAGCGGGTTCAGAAAATGAATGAATGAATGAATGAATGAATGAATGAATGAATGAATGACGAAAACTCGCATATTGTGGCTAAACAGCTGTGTAGCCTCTTATCAGTGACAATAATGAGAAAAAAAGCCATCAGTTTGATAAAGAGCATAAAGATTGGACTGTGGTTCAGTGGAAAAAGGTCATGTGGTCTGATGAGTCCAGACTGATCCTGTTCCAGACTGAGAAGAGAGATGGATGAAGTGATTTCATCTTAAGTTGGTTTGATTATTGTAACAGTGTCTACAGGTCTACGTAAAATATCCAGAAGACAACTGCAGCTCATTCAGAACTCTGCTGCTAGAGTCCTCACTAAGACCAGAAAAGTGGACCACATTAGTCCAACTCTGAGGTCCTTACACTGGGTGCCTGTCTGTCAGAGGATAGACTTTAAAGTTCTGTTGCTGGTCTATCAAGCTCTGAATGGTTTAGGACCAAAATACATCAGTGACCTCCTGACCCACTATGAACCCACCAGACCCCTCAGATCATCTGGATCCGGTCTGTTGTCAGTTCCCAGAGTCAGAACCAGACACGGTGAGGCTGCGTTCAGCTTCAATGCACCACATGTCTGGAACAAACTCCCAGAAAACCTCAGATCAGCTGAAACACTCAGTTTATTTAAATCCAGGTTAAAGACCCACCTGTTCTCAGCTGCATTTGAGTAGAGTTTGTATTCATCAGTTCAGATCTGCACTGCTCCTTTTCAGCTAAAAGTTTTTATCTGTTTTATTTGCTTGTCTGTTTTATCTGTTTTATCTATTTATATGATTTTTGTTTGTTTGTTTGTTTGTTTTTCTCATGCCATCTGCTGTAATGCTTTTAATGTTTTATGTAAAGCACTTTGAATCGTCTTGTACATGAAATGTGCTATAGAAATAAACCTGCCTTGCCTTGCCTTACCCATTATGCCTAGTGCCTACAGTACAAGACTGTGGGGGCAGTGTGATGAAGAAGAACCAAGAACATTTCTAGGATTAAAGGACTGATGTCACAGCAGGACCTTGAAAAACTTGTCCATGCATTTATCTTTAGTCGAGTTGACTACTGTAATAGTATCTTCTCTGGTCTGCCTAAAAAGTCTATCCGACGACTGCAGCTGATCCAGAATGCTGCTGCTCGAGTCCTCACTAAGACCAAGAGAGTGGACCACATCAGTCCAGTTCTGAGGTCTCTACACTGGCTCCCTGTCTCTCAGAGAATAGACTTTAAAATTCTCTTGCTAGCATATAAAGCACTGAATGGTTTAGGCCCAAAATACATCAGAGACCTTCTAGTCCAGTATGAACCATCCAGACCACTCAGGTGGTCTGGTGCAGGTCTGCTCTGTGTTCCAAAAGTCAGAACTAAACATGGAGAATCAGCGTTCAGTTTCTATGCTCCGTATATCTGGAACAAACTACCAGAAAATATCAGGTCTGCTGAGAGTCTGAGTCCTTTTAAGTCCAGGTTAAAGACTCACCTGTTCACTGCTGCCTTTGACTAAAAGGCTTTTGACTTTTTAAATTTTATATTCTCTTTTGGAAGTCTGCACTGCAACTCTTACTTTAATATGTGTTTTGTTTTTTTTTTGATTTAATGTATTGTTTTCTTATTTGCTGTTTTTATCACCTTTTACATGTTTCTTTTATAATGTTTTAAATGTTTCTTTTTCCCTGTTGTATTTCAATGTCCTGTGTGAAGTACCTTGAATTGCCTTGTTGCTGAAATGTGCTATACAAATAAACTTGCCTTGCCTTGCCTTGATGATTTGGGGTTGATCCAGTTGGTTCAGCAACATAATATGTCTGGATATGTGAATGTACTGACTGTCCAGGGCTGAACATCAGTTTTCTTCCCTGATGACAAACACATATTCCAAAATGATGAAGCCAGGATTCATCAGGCTCAGACTGTAAAGGAATGGTTGAGGTTATCCAAAGATTTTCTGGAGTCATACTCTTGTCCATTTGCTGTTTCCAGAGTTTAAGTCATTTCCTTGGCCATGACTCTCCTTTATCGCCTCCCCCTACACAAATCCAATATAAGCTTTTTCATTACAAGAAACCCGTCTCCTTATCTAACACACCCACCGATGCTTTAGTTACACTGATGTATCCTCTGACTTTATCATAAAGATTTATATTAACACTGAAAACAAGGCAAGCTGTTTGACTGAGACAAATGCATCTCCACTGCATTTAGGAGGGTTTTTTTTCACTCAGCTCTATCCATAATCCTGAATAAACTATATTCCACTGCTTATCACAGCTGCCTGGCCCCAGTTAAAATATCACTCCATCTCAGATTACCCCATCAGAACAGGCAGAGAATGTTTGCATCTCCTTGAAAATTGTTGTGGTGGTATTGCATCACTGCACGCTGCTTTTACAAATCACATAACCAGCCTCCTCCAGGGGGGGTTTTGTCATTTTTTGGAATAAAAGCAATAACCTGAATACATAAACACAGGCACGGTCACTTTCCTCTCTGCTTGCTTTCTCATCTCAGTTCGCCTCCTGGTTTGTTTTCTGTTTCTGCGTTTTGCTGAGGTTGTTTTGGATGTTTTTTGTGTCAGCGTAACCTTCAGGGATTCAAATCTTGTTGTCTCTCAATTAAATAATGAATGTCTGTTGTTTTCACTCATAAACCAAGAATGGGTGCGTACATATACACACACGTACATAAGCACTGTTTTGTGTGCTTGTTGGCTAATCAGGAAATGAAGCTCCTTCACTTTCTTTTGCCCTGGTGTCCTCAGAGGATTTCGACATGGTGTCATCAATATCTTGCTCGATCGCACATCCTCCCTCTCGCCCTAATGAGCAGCAGGGAAGCATCAACTTGACAAAACCATGAGCGCTCAGGGATCGGTTAATTGGGGTAAGTCAGCAACGATGATGGCAATGTGCATGTGTGGGCAGTGGGCGGAATGTGTGTTTGTTTAGTTGAGAAAACTTTGTGCACTTCAGCAGGTATGTGTTGCTACCGACACCTGCTGAATAGGTGCTGACCAAGTATTCTGACATTACAGTGATTATCCGTGTATGTTCTATGACCTCATGTACTGATCTACATCTACAACAACTTTCAAGGTTGTACAGGATGTGATGGTTAAGCGTTTATTTTTTACATTACGCCATTTTTTCCCCTTCAGATTTGGAGATGTCCTAGCAGAAAAAACAGTGGTGTAATTTATCATGTCAGTGAACCTCAGGTTGTAAAGTCCATGAACAGGTACATTTAACAGAATGCTGTGTAAGAATTAGAAGGCTCAACTGCAGAGGTTAAATATGATGTTCAATGTAAGAGTCAAATGATCACAGGACAATTATAGGAGTAAAGTACAAAGATAAATAAAATGTATTTTATTATAAAGGAAAATGACACAGAGGCATGACTGCCCAGAGTGAAACAGACAAAATAACATGGAGGGAACTGAAAAAGTAGTTTGAGAAGAAATAATTTTTGGAATGAAGCTTGATGATCAGTAAAAATGTATCCATAAAGACTCAAACATCCACCAATGATCAAAAACATCAACTGATTTAAAATGTTTAATAACTGTTAATCCACTAATCCAATCAATACATGTAAATAACTGGTTTAAAATACTGTTTATCTTTTCAGATATGACCCTTTTAGATGTTCAGAGGCTCCGTAGTGAACATGGAAACACCGTCATCTTCTACAACATTTATTCACCAGTAAAACCTGTGGAGTTGGATCAATGACAGTGGATGGAGACAATTTGTTTTATGTTCAGTTAATGATATATTTTACAACAGAAGTCACGTTTTTTTCAGTTTTCTCTGTTTTTGATTTAATAACCCTAAACTTTAATCTGAGCTTTTATGAATATCCATGTGATCAGTAAATTAAATATAGGAAAATATCAGATTTATACTTAAAAATGCAAAATACAGAGCATAATATTAGAATAAATGGTGGTAAATCAAGTTACTGCCACAAAAGTAGCACTGGGTTTTTATGGGCTAAAGATATCCAAGGTCAAAGCAGTTAACGATAAAAAAATAAAAGTAAAAAATTCAAGAAATATAGGGATGAAGGTGTTTATCACTAGGAATACACCTTTTATTTAGTTCGTTATTTAGCTTACCTTTTGTTTTTTCATGTTACTTATCTATGTCACAAGTTGAATAATTAACTTTTTAAAATTATATATTAAATATGTATTTTATATATATGAATGTATTCTTTGTATCTAAACTTGAGTTTATAAATGTGATTATTTATAATCAATAACTTAAGGTGACGGGTTAGAATTAAATAAGTGTTACACAGCATATATGTAGATGGATTTGTATGAACTAATGTTAGCTCATAGAAGATGACAGTTATTTGAAACAAACACAGATGAGTATTACATGGTAGTTATATAGTTTGGCAGTTAAATATCATCTGAGGCTGAATAAATACTGTGCAAAAAAACCCAATTCTAGTTTGACATAGTTTTTGTTGTTGTTGTTGTTGTTTACTAACTGTGCTAAACTAGCTAATGTTAGATAGTGTCTTACCTTGGAGCTGCCAGAGTAGTTTTTATGGATACTAACCAGGCCAGATTGTGACAGTATCTTGTTGACATCCAGTTGTGTTTGTCATTCAGCTGCAGAAAAGATAAATCAATCAGTGTGCCATTATGAGATTTTTTCCCCCACAACATTCTTTTAAATTGTGACTTTATTAAAAATGATACTGTTTCCAACTGATAAATAGCATGCATTGATCATTGGATGACATTAGCTGACTGAATAATGAAATGTTTATATCTATTTGTTCCACCACTTTTCACTTTTTCTGAAATCTTGATAGGCCTCCTGTGCTTTGTTACTGTCACTCATGTAGGACTGGACAGTAACTGTTTTAGGGAGGGGCTCATTGGCATTAAATTACAGTAAATAATTCTTTGTTATCTCAAGATGACCTCCCGAGCCTTGTTACATGCTGTATGTGAGGGAGTGATGCAATAGTTTCTTTACTCAGAGAACCATAGAACTGAGGTTACAGTGCAACCTTAAGTTATTTCTGCTCGTTTCATTGTTATGTGAAGAGGCTTGAAATCCAAATGTCCTGCTATGGACTTATACATTCATATAGTTTTCATCTTTATGCATTTGTTTTGACTCCATCTGGGAAAAAAAAGAAAACTGCATCTTCACTTTTTTTATCAGAAAAAACAAACAAAACATCCCACTGCTTTTTTTTCTCCATGTTTACAGCTCACATATCCATATCAAGTTTTCAAGTGACTTTCATTCACACTAGTAAATGCACTGTAAAAAAAATCCTGTTGTTTTAACGGAAAAAAACTGGCAGCTGTGGTTTCCAGAACAATACTGTAAAAAACACATCCAACTGTAAACATATGTACGGAGTAACATGTAGATTTAACATTTTAAACATGTAGATTTAACATTTTAAACATGTAGATTTAACATTTTAAACATGTAGGTTTAAATGGTAAATGGACTGCACTTATTTAGCACATTTTCTCCACCTTCATGGTGTCCAAAGCGCTTTCCAAATCCACCAGGTCCGACTGGGAGCAATTTAAGGTTCAGTGTCTTCCATGGACACTTTGACATATGGACAGACGGAGCCAGGATTCAAACCACCAACCCTTTGGTTATTGGACGAGCTGCTCTACCAGCTCTACCAACCCATTAATTTACAAGTTTAAAATGTTACATTGTTAAATATTTACTTTTTTATTCTTTTTTATGCCAATACGCCGTTATTTCAACATTATGGTCTTGCAGTTTAAACGGCATCGCATTGTATGTCAATTTACAGTTTTATTTTCTAAAAACAATAGAAATACATAATTTCCACATACAAATCAGGTTTGGTTCACATACTCTTCCTGTAAGAACTACAGCTATATTTGATTTATTGTTAACACAAAAATCTTTTCCAATAAACAACTTTGCATTGTGTTGTCACTTACAGTTTTTTTATGTTGCAATTTTACAACTTTTTGGTGTTAATTCTACAGTCATTTTTTACAGTGTGGAATAACAATGTAAGACAAAGTTGAAGTAATCCAGAAGTTTTTGGATGAGTCATCTATAATATGTTTGAAATAACTAAACTTTTTGATGTATTCTGTAATGTGTAGTTGGTAAAAGTGATCCTACAAACAATGTTCTAACTTATTTTATGAAACATGTGTGGGTGTGACTTAAATGTGTTCGACGAGGGATGTGTGACTCACTGGCTGCATGACACACTGCAGCAGATTTGTGTGTGGTTAATATATGGCATATTCTCTCGTGGTTTTATCAATTTTAACAATTTACATAAATCAGTCGTAGGCACAATACACAAATCGGTGGATTCACCTCAAAGGGCTTTACAGTGTTCAATAGACAACACCTTCTGTCCATCGACCCTCAGTTCAACTAAGGAAAAAGTCCCTTGGAAAAAAACCTTTAACAGGAAAAACCCTTTCACAGGAAAACCCACCGTAATGGGAAGTTTTACGTATCCATTTCTGAGGTCAAACCTGTTGCAAAAAAACCCCAACAAAAAAACCCCAAGTCATTGAATTTCATATTTATTTAGGACTGAAGGAGAACAAGCCAGAACTTCCTAATTTAACTTATGACTCATTCGCTGACACATTTTTTCGTTGTTGCTGTTTGAGCTGCATGTTTTCACATCTCAGCGAACAAAAAATGCTATCACAGTTAGCTCCAATGTGTAAAAAACCCACAATTTTCTTATAAGATGGTAACTTTTTTTTTTTCTTTTTTTCTTTTATACAGTTTTTACAGCTCATCCAATTCGAGTGGCCTTAGTTTTCTTTTAGGAGCTCAGCCTTAATCTCTCCCTACGACTGGTGCTCACACAGTTTTTTAACATATCCACTTACAGGTGCCTGTGTCAGGTTAAGACGACCACACAGAGGGAACACTGTGTTTCCATCGAGCTGGAGGCCGTTTGATAAAAGCAGGAGTACAAGACCAGTGATTACAGTCTGTCCTCACTAAGGATGTCTTATTGACTGCAGTAAATGGAAGTAGGACAATGCAGAGGCCAGGCAGAGGACACAGCAGCTTTAAATGGGTCATTAAAATGTATGCAAGTGTAGCAGGGACGCTCACAGGGAACAGATTTCCTATGGGGGTCGGACACTAGATCACATTGCGGTAGGAAGTGTTAGGGAGTTGCCACATACTTTTGTTTTGCTGGTTGTTCTTTAAAGTCAAAAGTTTCCCCTCTAAAGGGTATAATATGTGACATTCATGTATGCTTATGTGACACTAGTGTTGGTCCTTTGCTGATGTTAGATGGTATTGCACGCTGTTACTGCTGTAGAAGAGCATAAAAGTTGCACTGAAGAACTCATGAGCAGGTTTAACCCATAAAGACTACTTTTGTGGTGGTTCCAAATTATTTTTTTCCCACTATATTTAACATTTCTTAAGTGATTTGTCACCACTTATAAAATAATCCTCTATTTTGCATTTTTCCAGTGAAAATCAGGTTTTCATGTACTGATCATATAGATCAGGGGTGTCAAACTCATTTGAGTTCAGGGGCCACATACAGACTAATATGTTATAAAGTGGGCCGGACCACTAAAATAATATAAATAAAAGGATAAGAACTTATGAATAATGTCAACTCACAAGTTTTCTCTTATGTTTTTGAGTGAAAAAATGTTAAATGTTTGAATGAAAATGTTTACATCTATGAACTGTACTTGAACATAACATGAACAAATATGAACAACCCAAAAATTCTTAAGAAAAATAAGTGCAATTTTAACAATATTACGCCTCAGTTTATCATTTATACATGTGCATCACAGCTTACAGATCACAGTGGATCTACAAATACACAAAATGTGTAGTAACAGGCAGAATAATGGTAAAATTCTACATACTCCTCTTAAGACATTTCAGGTTATTGACATTTTTTGTAAAAGGCTAGTCTGTAAATGTAAAACATTTTTGTGTAATTTTACCTTTTTTACACCAAAACAAAGAGAGAAATTTGCGATTTTCTTTGTTAATAGGTTATTATGATGATGTTTTACCGGTCCGACCCACTTTAGATTGAATTGACCTAAAATGATTTTAACACCATTGTTTGTTAATATCTTCGTTGTAATTTTTGCACTTCATAAATTTATCCCACAGGCCGGATTTGACCCTTTGGCAGGCCGGTTTTGGCCCCCGGGCCTAATGTTTGACGCCTGTGATATAGATGTTCATAAAAGCTCTGATTGAAGTTGAGGGTTATTATATAGAAGAAACAGAGAAAACTGAATAAAAAGGGAGTTCTTCAGTAAAATAGATCATTAACCCATAAAGACCCAAACATCCAAAAGCATCTACAGATCTAAACTGTTTGATTCCACTTCATCCACTAATCCTTTCAATCCATGTAAATAATTGGTATAAAATGCAGTTTGTCATCTTTTCATAGTCATCAGATATGACTCATTTGGACGTTCAGAGGCTCCGTAGTGAAAGTGGAAACACCGTCATCTCCTACAACATTGATTCACCAGTAAAACCTATGAAGTTGGATCAATGACAGTGGATGGAGACACTTGATTTATGTTCAGTTGATAGATTTTACTGAAAAATTCACTTTTCCTGTAGTTTCCTCTGTTTTTGATGTGATAACTTTCAACTTTAATCTGAGCTTTTATGAACATTTTATGATCAGTAAATTACATGCAGGAAACTATCTGATTTATACTGATAAAATGCAAAATACAGAGGATAATATTGTAATAAATGTAGAGAAATCACTTAAGAAAGGTTAGGTATAGAGAAAATTTGAGTTGGGAATTGACACAAAAGTAGTGCTGGGTCTTTATGGATTAAGTGAAGATAAAACAAGTGTCTCCATCCACTGTAATAGATCCAACTCCATGGGTTTTACTGGTGAACAATGTTGCCGAAGATGACGGTGTTTCCATGGTAACTACGAACCCTCTGAACATCCAAATGAGTCATATCTGATGACCATGAAAAGATGACAAACTGCATTTTAGACCAGTTATTTGCATGGATTGACAGGAATAGTGGATCAACAGGTATTAGATTAGTTTAGATCAGTAGATGGTTTTGGTCGCTGGTGGATGTTTGGCTCTTTATGGGTTAAGACCAACCTGAGTCCTTAACATAAACATCAGCACACAGGAAATTGATTAGGGCACATGGAATCTTCTGGTCAGGTCAGTGACATCAGCTAACTGCATTTATAAACTCATGACTGTCTCAGCCGCCTACATCCCAGATGACAGGCTGTACACTGACTTCTATGTGGAGGACTCAGGTCAGGATTTTCATTTAAGTCCTTATCGTGATTGAGTTTGGGAGTCACTCCTTTGTATTCAGATTCTGTCATAAATACTCCACTACAAGTTTCGCATTCCAAATCTAATGCACTTTAAGAATGAAAAGTAAAAGTATTTGTCATACAGAATAGTCCCTGTCAGAGTTTTATTAGTATATATGATGTTTTTGGATTCATATCACTGCTGCATTCATGTGTCTAATGCGTTTTGTTATGTCAAAACCTCAGAGCATGATCATAGTCACCCACATAATGTTCATTAAATCATAAACATTACTTGTGCCAGTATAGGCATGCACATATCATTAGAAGTTATAGACTTAATATAATTTAGCTATTTGGGTATTTTTATGGAAATCATGAGCACGTGTCAAGACATGTCAAGGATTATTCATGTTCCTTTAGTCCAGGGGTCAATAATGATTTAAGGAGGTCTGGATAGGAAAAGTACAGGTCTGCAGTATCGTTATGTTTAAATTACACTGTAATTTAGTTCTACATTGATTATCTCTATATATATAGAAGTAGCATTGTCATTGTATCAACTGAAGAAAGCTATAATTTAATGCTATGTCAAAAATATTGAATTTTTAGTGAAACCCTGGTCTCTTGAGGTGAAGCATGAGTTCATTTTATCTAGTTTATATATTGCCTGGTTTAATTTGTGGAAATGAAGGATTTTCATTTTAATTACTTCTTGAAGTTGAGTACTCAGGGGAATTTAACTCAGTAATGATGTCATCAATGGCATGTACCCCCAACCCAAATCAAAACAAGGGAAAAAAAAAAACTGACCATACAAGGAGTGGATGAAGAACAAATACAGAATATGATTTTTTTTTTTTTTAAAAACACAAGCCTATTTTAGACTTAATATATTTGTTTCAGAAAATTTTTAATACAGATTCTGTTTTCCAGCTGGGTGAACTAATGTTATATTTTGTTTTGTTTCCAGTCTTTTGCTTTGTCCACACAGAAACTGAAGTAAAGTAAAACATAGATCTGCTCCCACCACAAATAAAAATTAGTCAAGTCTGAAAAGAAATATTACAACTATGCCTATGAGTAATCGATTATTCATACACATTCCAAACAGAAATGCATTGATTTCTGTAAGATCATCGCTGTCCTATAGAGAATAATGCACTAATAAAATGTTGGTTGTTCACAAGCTCAGAAAAAGAGGTTTTCAGCTTCGTTTCAGCACATTTTTGAAGAAGAATATGAACTGAATCCATAAAGGAGTTCTTCGTCCTTCAGTTTATCAATCAGAGCCAACACATTTGGAGATGCATGGTTTATACTGGACAGGAATGGAATAAAAAAAAAAGTAAACTGACAAGAAACTAAAGCAAACTCATGCAATTGAAGAAAAACTACAACAGTTGCTTCTGAGATATAGTGGATGAGATGCGTAAGGCTGTGGAAAATAGAAATACTAAAGTAAAATCTACGTTTTTAAGACTTCAAAACTTTATTAGCCAGTTTAAAACATTTATTGGCAAATTAATTAAATGTACTAGGATAATAATAGACGTATTGAAGTCACGGTATGGTCTTGAGATACAATCTTTAAAAGGTCAAATGCGTCACAACATGTTGGTAAAGATGCCTGTGCCTGGGAACATGAATTTTTTTTGGTGGAGACCCAAGGGACAATCATGACCATTTTAGTATTTTTCTGTATAATAATTAACCCATAAAGACCCAAACAGCCACTGGTGACCTAAAGCATCTACTGATCTAAAATGTTTATACCTGTCAATCCACTAATACTATCACTACATGTAAATAATTCATATAAAATGCAGTTTCTCTTTTTTTTTAACAGTATCACATTTGTCTTTTTTGGATGTTCAGAGTCTCCGGAGTGAACATGGAAACACAGTCATCTTCTACAACACTGATTCACCAGTAAAACCCATGGAGTTAGATCAATGACAATGGATGGAGACACTTAGTTTATGTATTTTACCAAAAAAAGTCACTTTTTCTTCAATTTTCTCCATTTCTGATATAATAACCCTCAACTTTAATTTGAGATTTTATGAACACCTACAGTCAATTTTAGGAAAACACATGATTTTCACTGAAAAAATGCTAAATACAGAGGACGATATTATAATAAATGGAGATAAATCATTTAAGAAAGGTTAAATCTACAGAAAAATTCATTTGGGAAGTCACAAAAGTAGCAGTGGGTCTTTATGGGTTAAATTCCAAAATGGCTGATATTGATCGCAACCTCAACAACAACTTTCACTTTTACAGATACTCATGTGTAAAAACATTCAGGAATCTCAAAGTAACTTTCCCAACTGCGAGAAAAGAGACAAAACCACAATCCAGTATAAGCTGTAACTTTTATTGCACATTCCTGTTTGGTCTTGCAACGACCTTTCACCTTTTGAACTTTAAGACCTTGGCCTTGACCAAACACTCAAGTCACGAGTGGGATGAAGTTTTCCCAGAGCGACAGATTACAGGTCAGATGTGCACAATCCCTTTAACAGGTGAGATTTGAAGCATAGGGTTAGATCAAACTGATCCTAGATCTGTGACTGAGGGAAACTTCAGTCCAAATCTTTTGTATTCACTGCATTTTCCAGAAACCAAATCACTGTCTAGATAAGGACCAATGGGGAAGGGACAGTAGTGACATCATGAGGGAGACCAGGAAGTATTCTAGGGAGCGTAGAAATGTACTTGATTACACTTGAATGCATCCCATCAACTCCCAATTGAGGAAATACTCCCGTTTAGAATCTCGAGGCTTTGTAACCTCCCCCCAAATAAACACACCTTCCCCATCACACAAATAATTATCATTCTTAGTATTTTTTTCTTCTTGTTTTCTTGTGACAATACCTGCAACATGCTTCAAATCTTCATTTTGGCAAACCACAAATAAATTAAAACACAAACATTCATATAACACAATGTGACATTTTTAGGACGCTTTCGAAAAAAAAAAAAAAAAAAAAATACGTACAGTACAGAACCCAAAAAAAAAGAGAAAAGAACAAGAAAAGAAGCATTTGCATTTTTGTTTTCCCCATATTTTTTGTAGCTTTTCTTGAAAAAAAGATATACAGTAGCTAGCTACCAATCACATATCACATGCAGATATAATACAACATAATCAGTTCACCCAGTTAGTGTCTGCAAACTACCAATCTAAACTATATCACAAAATTATTCTCATGAAACCGGCAAACACTCAGCTTTTGAGATATTTTGTCTTAATAATAATTCAGTTTACAGTTTTCTCCGCTTAGAGAACACTATACGATCAACCCTGAAATGACTAGCCAAATTCAAAGAGGACTAACACGCGTTCGCACATGATCACATACCAGATGGTGTGTTCTTTTTTTTCTCAATTTTGCTTTTTTTTTTTTCATGATTTGACAACCCTCACACACACTCACACGCAGACAGACCACAAACGCAATAACACGAAGTGGAGGGGTGGGCTTTGCGACATGGCGCGACTGGATTCGAACACGCCGACAGCGCGGTTCGACTTTGGCTCAGTGGTTTCGACATCCAGCTCCAGGACTCCAGCTTAGACCTGCTGAGACCTGACTGTTACGAAGCTGCTGTAATACCTCATGCACGCCACTCCTCACCTACTTTCTGCTGCCCCACCCCACCCCACCCCACACCTCCTTCTGAGAACAACAGCGCAGGAACGGAAAGTGACAAAATGTCAGCGCTGAGCAGGAGGTTTGACGTCCTCCATCTCTCTTGCTCCTCTCTAATGATGCTCTGCTGAAATGTCAGACCAATTAGCAGCTTTCCCTCTGACATTTAACTGGCAGATAGGAAAACAAACATATGAGGAGCACACTGGACTGGACTGGACTGGCCGGTTAGCGAAGGCCCAGAATGATTGAGACCGACACTGCTGTGGAGTTAATACAGGAGCCTTTTAAAGGTTGACTCCAACGCAGACAGGACTGTGTCTATTAAGTAATCACAGCAGGTAGAGCAAATAATATCTGTCTTTGGCCATTTTGCAAGCCACCTGACATTTCCAAGAAGCAGCCAGTAGTGATCAAAGCGCTTGCAATTCGCTCTTCTCCCCCCTCCTCCTCCTCCTCCTCTGTCGTATTCCTCTTCCTCTCCCTATTACCTTCTCGCTTTCAGCAGACATCAATCAGCTCTGAAGCTCATTTAAAGCACCACTCCATCCAACGGCATGCGCTCGAGCTTCTGCCAATCTGTCCGTCTTCATTTCAGGTACGTGTGAGTGTTTATTTTTTCTTTCTTGTTTGTTTGTGCGCGCAGCTAAACGTCCTTTACGAAGCTTTACATTCTACTGACCTTTTTAGTTCTTTATCGGAGAGACAAGAGACGAGGCTATGTGCGCTTAAATATTCACTCACAATCACATGTGTATACAGTAAGAATAATCAGGAGTGGACACAGACAGTGGAACAAGAAGACACGCAAAAAACCAAAAAGAAAATACACCACTCCCTTCAGTGTCATTCACAATAAATCATATTTTTCTCTGTTTAAAGGGTTGAATCCCTTGCTCACACACATACACATATTGAGGCCTGGCCTTCAGCTGTACCATCTGGTATCTAAATCATGGGAATTACAGTCTTCTTCCTCTCCTGCACACACACACGCACGCACACACACACACACACACACACACACACACACACACACGCACACACACACACAATTAAATGCAAGTAGAGACAGAATGAAAGAGGTGATTGACTGTCATTCTATTTATCATACATAGTCTCTGCATAAAGCAACATGTGACATTTTTCTCCATTAGAAATCAATACCCATCTACGCAACAGTGAGCTCTAAATTTAGCCACAAGAGACGGAAAGAGAGAGAGAGAAAGAAAGTGAACGAGCGAGCTAAAGAAAAAGAAAGAGAGAGAGCACAGCTCCATGTAAATTACAATCTTCATGTTGCATTGAACTGTGAGCAACGGCACAGTCGAAAGAAAGGGGGAAACGAAGGAGTGAATGAATGAGTAGAAACGCCAAGTGCGCTGCCTGTCTATTAAACATTAACAGCTTCATTTATATGTAAATGACCCGACAACTACAAAGAGAGACGATAGGAAGTAATGCCAGTTCGGTGCTATGCGCAGGAAAGAAGGGAGAGAGGGAAAGAGAGGAGGATGATGGGATGCGAGGGAAGGTGGAGGACAGGTTGAGGGGATGAGTTTCCTTCATTCAGTAGTCTCTCACAAAGGTGGAAATGTCCACATTGTTCGATTTGTCCGATTGCACGTGCATGGGTGTGTGTTTGTTACAAAAACATAAGAAGGAAAAAAAATAATCCACTGAGTACAACACACAGTCCGATGCACGTGCACGCACTCCCAGCTGATGTCCGATGGAGTGACAACAAACACACACATACACACACCTCCCTCTCAGGCCTTTCCAAAATGAAGGAAAGAATCTCCTTAGAGAAGAGGGAGGAAAACTATAGTCTTAACAGGTGGACCGATGATGATGTGTCTGCTCTCCCAAAAGTTCTGGTGGAGATGAGAATGAAAAAAAAAGTTCAACGACTAATCACAGACACACAAAACTGAAAGAAAATAAACCGTTGAGTGAGACAGAAAACAGGTGAAGATGAGAGATTGAGTTAGCGTGGTGTGTCGTTTTGCGTGTCGGGGCTAGCTGGGGTTTTGTCCTGCTAGCGCGGGGGTCAGAGGGGCAGCGAATCAACCCTCAGCCGTCGGAGACGGGCGGGGACACCCAGCCGTACTTCTCATGGGTCTTCACCAGGGACTTGAAGGTGGCCTCAGCTTCCTTACGGCTGAAAGCTTTCTTGGACTTCCCTGCTTTCCTACATATGCGGCCCTGCAAACAAACACAAACAGAGGAAGAGGGGATGAGGATTAGGATTATTGTGATCGGACAGAACATCATGTCAATAGAGGTTTTAGAAAATGTCAAACAAACTGGAGTAAGTCATGCATTTGTGGAGGACTGTTAGCTATAGATGTGATCTGTATCAAAACAAAAGTTCTGTAAAGAAAAGGAAGTAGCTGCAATGATGCTACTTTTTGGCTTTGAAGCTTTGAGTTTGCATTTTGGGTTTTTGGAACCAGAAGTGCCAACTTTTCCTCTTGAAATTATTGCATTAGTGTTGGGATAGGGCTTAAGAGGCGCACTAAGCTAATGCTAATGCTAACACTAATAGATTTTTTTTTCTCATCAGACACGTCAAAGTTCAGACCCTGTTTTTTTTTCTTATATATATATATATATATATATATATATATATATATATATATATATATATATATATATATATATATATATATTTTTTTTTTTTTTTTTTTTTTTTATTCAGTATAGTATAGTTCAGCTTCAACAGACTTACAAATCAATCTTTATTTTTTCTCTTCTCTTAAAACTGTGTTTTTCTGAAGCATTATTATGCAAAAAAAAAAAAAAAAAAAAAAAAAAAAAAGGATTTACTATATTGTGGCAGCTATGAAATCCCAGTGATTGAGTATAAAATTAAGACACACCAGAGGAACCACAGGGAAAACAAAGAAAACAAAAATCAAAATACTAAAAATAATATGTATTACAGACCTTGATTTATTATAACTGACATATCATGCAAAAATTCTCACTTTTCCATCTCCACTTAATAACTAATACATTTTTTTCATGTTCATTTTGAAGAATATTTATAATCATACAACTAACGACCTCAATTTCCATGTCTTCTGAAAACAATACTGATACTGAGAAGATGAAAAATACTGAACCCAGGCTCTAAATTTGCTTAGCTTCTTTAACACTGTTATTTTAGTTTTGTTAAACTGTTTGTGATGGATTGTTAGCTACAGAACAATATGAACAGTATCACTTCAAAACATAATAACTGTATAAAAGAAAAGGGGGTAGCTTTAGTGATGACAAACAGAGACGATAATATTTCCTCTAGAAATAATACTTCCTCTATAGTGTTGGGGTGAAGAAGCTAATGCTAATGCTAATGCTAACAGAGTCTGTTCACACCAGACATGCCAAAGTAAATGTTAGTGTCTATGTTTACTGTAACTTAGGAACACATTTAACCAGTAGAATATTATGGCTCATTAGTTTGTTTTAAATGGTTAACAGACCTATTGGACTTTGAGCAAACATGCTACATTTGTTAGACAGTGCACATAAAAAGTTATGGAACAGCTCCTGAGCCAATAAAATTGTTACTTTAATCTCATATATGATCAAAATGTAGATCTTTCTCCATCAATACAACACATAAATGGATAAATAAATATGTGCATAAATACAATATCGTATCATTACTGAGAAATCTTTATTTACATGCACTGTGTATCATTTGGACGATCCCATTTTGTGTCATTTTAGTGGCGAATGTGAGTTTATTTAATGTAAGTCATATTCCCATCACAGTACGAAAGAATGTTATTGCTTATGGCAGATTTTCCTAATTATTTTCCTATTTTCTTCTTAGTGGTGTCTGAAATTCCATTCCTGCATGCTAATGAGTACAGGCTAAAAACATAGGTGACTCTTTTTAGTGTGTCCAAAACTTGTGTATACATCTATTAGTATGTGGTTTGCATACTATTTCTGGGAAAATATTACAGTATGCAGACTCTGGATTTTTCATTAGCATAAATATCGCACAATGCAATGCATTTGTGGCAAAAATCAACCCCATTAGCTGGTATTCCATAGTTTTAGTAGAGGTAAGGTAGGCCAGTTATTGGTGTATGTAACTGAAAAGGAAACTTTCAGAAGGTGATTTATATTCACAACCTGAACAATGCGTCTATAAAGATAGATTCCACTGTTTATTCACTCAAAATATGCTGTATCTGAGTACAGGTTTTATGTATGTCGTAAATAGTATGAGATGTCAGATGGAGCATTTGTTTAGCCGTAACACCAAAATAGAGGCCCTGCTTTACAGTCCTAGGTTTGTGGGTTGCATGGTTATGAAATCCAATATGTCAAGTTATTTGTCAAAATCCTGTTAATCTTGCTCCGGTATAACTGTGGTTTATATATATATATATATATATATATATATATATATATATATATATATATATATATATATATATATATATATATATATATATATAAAACAACTAAGTATGACTCAGCCTGCATATGCACACAGAAGAACTTGATGGAAAATGTAGAGCCTCAGGGAGATGTCGGAAAAACAAGTGGTATGAATTCAGGTTGACCAGCATTAGATCAATGTTTAAAAGGCAGGGAAATGGCTTTTAAGATGTCACATCCAATCACAAGTGAAACACAGCCTCCAGGACCCTGGGCAATGGGGACTTGAGTGAATACCAAAGCCAAACACTGCAATAAATGATGAAAATGTTGTACATATGACCAGTTGTGCTCAGTGTGTAAAGCCTCTTGCACACTGTGACACATAATGGAGACATTTCCATCCATCCAGGCACCACCTGAAGCTCTCCCTAATTCACACACAGGGGCTAATAATAGACGTGGGTTGACAAGGGGGGAAAAAAATTTAGTGAAGATGTGTAGGCGCCGCCTGTGATGAAGACAAAGCTGCTTATTCTATATAAGTCTTCCCTGAAGACGGGCGCGTAGGAGTATGAATGGATAAAGAAACAAATGTCTTCCTATTGAAAGGCTCAAGCAGATCCACAGCCATGACAAAGGTGTGATTCATAGGAGTGTCACTACATGTCTAAGTGCGTCATTTCATGTAGAAAATTGACCTCTGAAATACAATATCGCAAAGGGAAGGCCGTATCAACAAGAGCTAACAGGAGGGGCCACTGCATGATAAATCTCTGTAATTTCTGGTTTAACTGACTCACTGGACACGATGTCTGCTGCTGTGTAATATCTCCAGTACTTCTTTGTGTTTGTTTGTACACACTCTGTGTAACACTGCACCACTTGCAGCGTATTTCTTGGCAGGGAGGAAATGGCACAGAGACTCTCCACTGAAACCAATACTAATGAAATTTGTTTAGATGGTGAGCTCCTGTCTATGCTGCACTGCAGTACAAAAACAAAAAAAATACTGAGATTATTATACAGGCGTAGTCTGCACTGTAATCCTGCACCTATAGAACAAATATAGCCATTAAGTGATGCTCGAGGACCCAGGAGTGTAATAAAGTAACATCCAATGCCTGGGGTGTAGATGACATATCTATAGTGTCATTTTCTAGTGTGCTCCACTCCCCATGAAATCAAATATGAGGCTTAAGTGTTTTCATGAATTATGCCTTGTGCTACATGTCACTAAACACCAGCATCCGGTTCAACGTGACAAAATATGCATGTGTAAAAAGCGTCATTACTTGGACAACAATAAAGACACTTTTATTATTCATTCTGCACTCAGGTGGATACGTGTTGTTATGCATTCTCTTTTTTTTTTTTATGTCTCTTGCCCATGACGCCAAGTTACCAAACGACAAGCTGTTATAGGTCATCACTGTGTTATTAGGCTTCTTTTCTACACAGGTAGAGTTGACTAAACATTAATTCATGAGGGGGGAAGTGTACTTAGATTCCTGTTTTTACAATAAACATGTAAACCTGCCAAACCAAACAGCACTATGAACTGTGCCAACTATCAGAAACATGGTGAAAAACAACTTTAAAACACTACATCAGAGATCTATATTAGGACAGTGAGTTTTGTCCATGAAGGTCTGTCAAATCTGGAAACATATTAAATTGAATTGTGAATGAAATCAAATTAAATATATTAATGTAAAAGCAAATGACAGCTGTATGTGGTTGACTGTGGTCTTATGGAGAAGAGTTTATATTTTAATTCAACGTATATAAAAACTAGGGGTGGGAGAAAATATGTATATGCTTATACTGCAATATTATCTTTCATGACACTGTAGTCATTCTCAAAAAACACCCAAGAGAATTTTCTTTTTTTATGTAATATAAGCAAATGTAAACTCTTTTGGTCAGTTTGCACAAGTTTCTATGATGCTGGATGTTAAAGCGATGGTGATGATTGCAAATCCAGATCCCACTCCTGAGTGCATAAAAAACCCCTCTCTAAATTCAACTTTTCTGCATATGGTGGTGTTTCTTTATGCTTAGAGTATCACAGTATACTGCAATATATTAAACTGTAACTCCTGCATCATTATGCATATTGTGTTGTCAGATTCTTGCCAATAAACAACCCCATTTCTCACTAGAAAAAGCTTAAAAAGTCAACACATCAGGACCTAAGTCAACTGCATTGTTCCTACCAAATAAAAATTTATCGATCAAATTAAAATACTTAAATGAACCCATTGATAACTCCTTTAAATGTGTTGTTAAAGATGGGTTTAGGGATTATTTCATCAGAAGTACTTAAAAAGTCTTAACCACAACACCTAAAGCCAGAGCATGAACATTACTAACACACTTGCATAAACTGCATGTTGTGTTTTTAAACTTTGTGTTTTTAAAGTTGTGTGTGGGTACTTGCAAAATGTTCTGAACTAAGCTGCAGTCATTTACTGCTCTCATTTATACCGTGGTATGAAAGCTGGTTATCTTAGTGTTTAATGAACAAAAATCTTGCCTTAGTGTGCACAGGGAGTGGTACAGCTTTCTTGTCAAGGAGACTTTTTAGAGATACTTTCATTAAAAATGGATTCACACATTCAGGTGTGCCTTGATTTAACCAAAAAACACCTGTTTTTTTATTCATTTAAGAGCCATTATAACTGATAACAATATGTGATACAGTCTCATAACTGTATCCAGAATTAAGTTAACACTCAACAGATGACTAACAGATTAATCAAACAACTGAAAATTAATCTGCAGTAAATGTTATGATCTATTATT
This sequence comes from Sphaeramia orbicularis, assembly GCF_902148855.1. Classification (NCBI taxonomy): domain Eukaryota; kingdom Metazoa; phylum Chordata; class Actinopteri; order Kurtiformes; family Apogonidae; genus Sphaeramia; species Sphaeramia orbicularis. The sequence goes on from NC_043967.1 coordinate 26,830,697, forward strand.
TAAAGCTAAAAAGCCTTCAGTGCCTCTGTTGTCTTTTAAGTCACCTGTGTTCTTTTTTTTTTTGCAGCGCACACTGGGACATCTTGTCCTCACATAACATCGGCTCACTCTTTTATACAAAACACAGCAACTCTAAGAAATTAGAGGCTAAATACAAGATTTAGGAGAAGACTGGAGCGATTAAAGAAGATAACAGGTATTATCTCTAATGCATCACATCTTTTATGTGAGAGGCAAACCACCAGCGGAAAGCATTAGTAGTATGGTTTTTAGGGAGGAAAAAAAAGTGGATTTCGGGACTATTTTGTGCATGTCTCTGTAAAAGACGATACATCCATCAAGATTAATTCACTCTCAGCTCCCATGGCATCCGATGGCTGATCAGTATGTCCTATTACGCACTTGGTGAGCTATTTTTGGGTCAAAAGTGATGCAGGGGATAAAGGGAGATGAGGTGATAACATTGAATGATCTGGAGATTAGGGTTACAGTTTCCATTTCTGTAGCAACACTGGCCTCATTTCACTGCAGGGCTTAGCGACACTCACACTCCATTTGTCTCTCCATCTCTATCAGACTCATGTTGAACAGCTTCTCTTACTATTTCCTCCTTCAAGTTTTCTGCAGAAATCAACCCCTACAACAAATCACAGATAATGTAATCCACTGTTGTTACAAATTATGTCTCATCTCATCTCTTGTTTAAGGCAAATGACATTTTTTTCCAAGCTTTCCCCTAACAGTGTTTTTGTCTTTCCTGTTTAAAGCACGACTCAATGAGTGACCCATTCCATCTTAATGGATAATTTATGCATCTTTCCATGGAGACTCATTTCGCTCCCTTTCTTCTTCTTCTTCTTCTAAGGTCCATTAGAAGACAGCCGCTATTATAAAAACAATGCATCCACACACAGCCTTAACATGAAAACAAACCAACTGGGTCTTATATTTGTTACTAATCATGTTATACATCTTGAAAAAATGTTGCTCACAACACACAAAAGACTGAAATGTGCAGTATTTACTTAACTGAGAAGCTGGGCCATCAAACTGTTTTCAGTTTTGTGTTCAGGATTTTAACAGTCAGTTTATAAATGGATATTTCTGTATTCTAGCCACCTAAAAAAAATATCAATATCAGTTTTAAATGAATGATGTGCATTTTCCACCATTTTACTAACATATTCTGTGAGATTAAAAAAACAACTTGTTTGTGGGGGGATTCCCGTTACTTTGAGGGGCCACATAACTGTTTCAGTTTCATGCCCTGAATTGTAGTCCTCTTCCTGTATGTGGTTCACGTGAAGTGGACTGAGACCTACGTTCACACCTCCCCAAATGAACTGGACTTTATGAGCAAATGAACTAAAGTTTGATTAAACAGAGCTCGTGTGAGTGGCTCCATAAGGGAGAGAAAAGTGATGACAATTCTAAGAACCCATAACTGACAGGAGCCCTAGAAAAAAAAAGAACATTAGTTTTTTACGAATATTTTACCTATCACCATAAAATAATGTTTGCTTCACAAGGTACGAATAATGATATTTGTTTTTTGCATTAATTTACTCTCCCCCCTCCTTATTTCATGATAAGGTTTGGTCCAGATGCCAAAGCTCCTAGCTGATACTAGTAAATATACTTCCACTCAAAGAGTAAAACTATTTATTTGTATTTTTATATCATTGGAAAACAATCTAATACTACCATCATAAAAAAAAAAAAAAAAAATAATTATAATAAAATTGAAAAGATGGCTTGCACCTTTCTCATCAATCTTGCACAAAATCATAAAACCTGTGGTAAGCACCATATTGATCCACACCTGCACCGTGTCATATTTGTGAATCACCTTCTGGTGACTGTAGTTGAGTTTACAATTAACGTCCACAAAGTCTAATTTTTGATCTTTAAAACAGACTTGAAGACACTGTTGAACATCATTGAGTTTGTATTGACATCGGGTCAAACAGAAACTCTTGGACACAGTGATGCAGACACCTTTAATCTACGTTTGATGTCTGATTGTGTCTCATCACTACTACATATACTACATTAACTGGTCTTTACTGAAATACATATTTTTTGCTGCTGTCTCTGTCTACAACTTTCAGTTACCTTACTTAACTTCTGTTGTGCCTCTTCACCTTCAGTTAACATTTCGACTTTGTTCTTTATTATCTTGAGATATAATTTTACATACTTGCTGATTTCTTAATCACTCAGGTTTATTGGTTGTTAATACCTTCTTCAAAGACCAACTCACATCCTTCATTCTGCGTGGTGGTGTCTGATACCTGATCACAAATAGCACTTGGTTACTGTCAGGGATGGAAAGCTGAAGCAGACACTGTTCTTTTTTTCTATGCATATCTTCACATCCCACCATATGTGTGCTGTCAACACCTCAAAATGGCGGCTGCTGCTTTAGATGGATGTGGCAATTGGCCATTGTTAAGTGGGTGGGATCACCATGGTGATCGATGGCAAAAAGGGATATATCTTCAGCTGTACATCGCGCTATCATTAAACCAACTGCTGGGAGGATTTCATAGGTAATTTTGCACACTGACATACCTTACTGTTTTGTTTCTATGAGGTGAAAGCGAGGAGGACAAATTACATGGAGTTGTGTATCGTGTTTGCAAACACTTACACCAGAAACAGTGAAAGAAACAGAAAGATTTAGCAGGTAGAGTTAAAAGGAAATAGAGTAAGAGAGAGAAATTGTGTGAATGAGAGACAGGCAGAGTGAAAATATACTCATGAATGTGTTTAGTGATGCACAAACCTGTACAAAAGTCAGTGACTTCAACTTGAAAAGGGGAAATTGAGCATTAATTAGTGCCATTGTGCCTGCAGTCATTTACAAGAACGGCTCAGTGTGATGCATCTAAAGATGGATGGAGACAGAAAGTAAAAATATCTGGTCATGAACAAAAGAATGGGCCAACCAAAGTGTGTGTGTGTGTGTGTGTGTGTGTGTGTGTGTGTGCGCGCAGAGAAAGTGCCCTGGGACTATACAGTGCCATGTCAGTGTTTATCTATTTCAGCTAAGCGCTCGCTCGTTGAGAGACACACACTCGTGTAAAGTGGCTGCTGGCTAATCGTGTGAATGGAAGATCAGTCAATGGGAGCCAGGGAAGGCCCCAGTGCATGATGGGAAGTAGCTCTGGGGGCCATGGGGGGGTTGAGGGTATTGCATAACACAGACATGTGCTTAAAAGGGGTCGAGATAAACAAACAGGAGTCGATAGCGTCGCCATCATCATCCTCATCAGATCACTAAGGAGAACCCACGTGGGACTGACGGCAGGGTCAATAAAGGATAATACCGCTGCTTTTTTTCCCCCTCAAACTGGCGCAAACGGTCTGGTTTCCTCTGTCTGTACAAATCCAGTGTGGCACTTTACAGGCATTTTATCCATTTTCCTATATCCACAGCATTTTCTATAATCACATCCATCATAGGACGCTTTCATTTAGAGTTTGAGTAAATATCCTGTATCATCACCCGATTACTATATTTTGCTGTGATGTGAATAACGATAACACAGACATTACAAGCAGCTTGCTGTTGTATGTTAACAAACATAAAAACCTCTCAAGTCAGTGCTTAGTTGCATTTGAGTTGATGTGCATTAGTAACCTTATTCAGCCTGGAGTTTATGTTCCAGGCATTGTCATTTTAACTCTTGGACCTAAAAATGACCATATTTAGACAAATATAAGGAGCTGCAGGATTAGGAGGTTAGCTTCCTGACATGGTACAATGGCAAACATCACCAAACATTTGCATAACGAAATGTTTAATTCAATAAACAGAAGCTCTAAGAAGTCTGAGTAGGGCTTCTGTTAGCAATAAAATCATATAAAGGGAGGAATAAATAAATAAAGTGACAGAGATTGGAATGATTGGCTTTTTGTTTCTAGAGAGAACTTCATTGTAAGTCTATGGGAGCCAGGGCTTTTTCAACCCAGACTCTAGTGACCATCTGCGGAATTACACTTCATGTCCCCCCCCCCACAGTTCTGAGGTCTACACTGCAAAAATCAAAATCTTACTGAGTGTATTTTTCTCATTTCAACTCAAAATATCTCATCACACTTAATATAAGATATAATCACCTAAAGAGTAACTTTTCAATGCGATATAAGAACTTATTTTTAAACAATAGATCATGAATATCGTATTTTAAGAAATCTTGCAAAGATAATTTTCACTTGTTCCATTGGCAGATTTTTTTTTGCTTAATTCAAGATTAATTCAAGCAAAAAAAAAATTGCCAGTGGAACAAGTGAAAATTATCTTGGTAAGATTTCTTTAAACATGATTTTCAAGATCTATTGTGTAAAAATAAGTTCTTATATCTCACTGAAAAGTTACTCTTTAGGTAATTATGTCTTATTTTAAGTGTGATGAGATATTTTGACTAGAAATGAGAAAAATACACTCGGCAAGATTTTGATTTTTTCCAGTGTCACCTTACCATCTCTCAGCCATCTCATTAAACTTGTCAAAAGCTGCAGTTCTTTGTAGGACAATTAACAGTCCAAAGACCTACAACCAACCCTGGTCACGTCTTTTACTTAAGGTATAGGTTTCAAAACTTAGATATGACTAAATATGAAATTAATAATAAACAGGCCATTATGAGGAGCACCATGACTGCAGATGGTGATTTCTGGGTAGGCCTAAATGTACTATCATTTGTAAATGGAACAGGTGTCCTTTCCAGCCACTTCTGCACAGACAACACAGATCAATTTCCAGAGAGGCTCATGCTACACCACATCCTATACTGAACATGATGCTGAGCCCGTCTAGACTTCAGTACACCTAAAACTACACTGCAACAATAGCGCACCAGAAAGAAGACAAACCTTCTTAAAAATAACCAACATTTCTTGTATTAAGAACATCATCCAATTGAGTTAGTACCTTTTGTTCTGGTAGATTTCTTAACACTAGAAGAAAAGTCCAGCCAAGTAAATACTATAAAAGAAGGATATTGTGCCAGAATTAAAGTAACTTGCTTAATACAAACAAAGAAACCCGTTTATTTAACACAGACAAATGTGGTACAAGGGGTTTCATTCCTCAAACAAAGAAAACAATTAGTTGGAAGACACAGTTAAATGTATTCTCCTAAAATGAGATTACTGTTTAATGTTAAACATGGGTAACATGATTCTTCTTCTTCTTAGAAAAATAAATAGGGCTAATTTCCTAGAAACAAGGCTTCTATTTCAAGTGCTCTAACAAGGCTAATTCAGACAGATGCTCAGTGTTGTACATTATCAGAAGGATACATCAATGTCTGCCTAAAATTCAGCCAAACCTCTTAAAATATCACCTCTACCTGTACTCTGTCACCTGCGCCTACAGACACACATTACTTTGTTTACTTTCAGCTCAGCACCTTTTCACTGCACACATCCTGTCACAACTAAAAATACAGGGAGCTTCTAAAAGTACCACATCTCTATTGTCACAGAGAACCTTTGTCCAGGGATGGATAAATATATAGTGTGTATTTAAGTAGCTTTGTGTGCTCTGTCTGTCATGTCTTGGACAAAAGTAGGACAGCCAACGCATGCAGTACAAGCACCTGTGCAGACACGCATCTGCAGAAGAGTTAAATGAAGACACAGAAACACACATACACACACAAGAATAATTAATCAATATTGTTTCCATTAGCAAACTGGAGAAGGAAGACACTGCAGCATAATTAGGGAGCACTGCAGAGCTGCTATCTCATCTCGCTGCAAATCAAGATGAACACACACACACACACACACTTTTTTGTCTTTCTGCTGTGTTTCACATGACCTCTTTTACTAACAGATGCTTAATGACCACAGATGACTCGGGAATAATGTTCAGTTATATCATCCGAAGCAAAAAGGACAAAGCAGTGAGGGTTGGGGGTTGTGCAGGAGAATCCGTGACAGTTTACATAAGGTCTCCTGCAATGACGCCGTCACGCTGCTGACGTCAAAACACAGAGCGAGTGACGAGACAGGAGCCTCTACACATGGAGTGACTGGCACATGACAAGAATAGACAAGTGGTAGGAAACAAAACACGGAAAACAGAACATTTATGATAAGGCTTGAGTTGGGTGTTTAAAAATCAAGTGCATTTAGAGAAGCAGTCATTTGTATCAGAAATGCAGAGCTGCTGCTGCTGCTGCTGCAGTGCACTGTGGATGTGAAAAACAGATTTGACAGGATTACATAATCCAGTCAGTCTAAGTCACAGGGTACGGCTGGTACTGTAGGTAGGCTACCTGCTGTCACTATTTATCCATCTGTCTTTCTATCCATCATCACTCTTTCCATGTTATTTCTCCTTTAGTGTGACCCAACAGGATATTGTAAGCCTGCATTAGAGCCTGCATAGGGACTTTTCCATCGCAAGGCAGCAGGTCTTTGTTGTCAAGGGATGCTGATTTATGGAGGTGATAAAAGGGGAAGCAAAACCAGGACTGCAGAGTATAGCGCTTGCATCAATGAGATACGGAGCGTTGCACTGCATGAAATGGCCGCTATAAAGACACATAAAGATTAATAATATTCACAATTATTTGCGCATAGCAGAGAGGTGGCAGAAAGACGAACTTAGCTGCCTTTGATATTACAGTGTAGCCCCAACAGCTCGAGCTGTGCAGCCAAGTGAAAATATAGAAACAGGCTACACTGAAGAGGTTTCTGTCCAAGTCTAAATAACGGACATTTGTCATGAATTCTCAAGCAAACACATTATTTTGAGATATTAAATCACATGTACAAAAATGATAAATGGGGATTTATAGTGAGAGCCCATTAAATTATCCAGAATATACCGTGTGTGGATCTGATTCCAAGTGCATAGAAATGTGATGTTAACATATGTAATGCATGAAGTAACCAGAGAAAAAATAGTGTCTGTGCATACACAAATTTTATACGGGCTAAATATACATGTCAGTATATGAAGCTGTTCCCATTTCTAACACGTTTCATATATATTCACTTCATACACAGACATATTATATACCCTGTATGGAAAATACAATACAAATACATATATTGTGTGTATGGGAAGGGGAAGGTGTTTTAGAACCTGATACAAATGAAGCTGCAACAATTCATGCATTAGTTGTCAGCTACAAATTAATCAGCGTCTGTTTGGATAATCTGCTCATTTCTTTTTAGCATATTTAAGAGGAATGTTTAGACTTTAACAGTATATATTTCTGATTTCTTTCTTTTTTCTGTGACAATAAAACCATATCTTTGGCTTGTTTGACCTAATAAAACATTTGGGATATTTGAATTTGGGAAACATTAATCACATTTTCACCATTTTATGACATTTTAAAGACAAAAGACGCCGTTGACTGTTTAAGAAAATAATCCACAAACTAATCTATAATGAAAACAATGGCTGGTTGCAGGCTTCCTTACAGCATTTGTTGTTTTACGCACTAATTACGCACGGGACACAAATGCCTAATGGAACTGCTCACATCCTGTTGGTGTTATGGATGGAAACAAATGTACTACAGATGATGAACATGCCATATGGATGATGATATTCCAAATACTTCCCAAAGCCCTCCCCTCACCTGTCCTTTTACGAGGCTGGCTGCAAACTGCCTCATGACAGCCTCCACCGTGTAGGCGCTCGACCATCCTCGGGGGGTCAACAGCTCCATGCATATGGCCCCACCGTCCAGCACGTAGCCGTTCTCCAACCGGGGTGTCAGGACGCGCATGAACGGCGGCGAGAAGGGGAAATTATCTGGAAAGGTGACGTTGAGCAGTATGAACTCGGTGCTGGTCTCCTTCATGTCCTGCCACAGAGCCGAGTCCTTGTCCACCTGGTGCAGCTTGACGTTCCAGTCATACAGGTTGTCCTCCACCAGCTCCACTGTGATGAAGTTGTCCCCTAACCTCCTGATCTCCTGTAGCTCCTTCATCAGCCTCCGTGTCCGGACCTGGGTGCAGTGTTGCCGGTGAGGCGCCAGCGGTGGTATCGAGGAGGCACTGGTGGCTTTACTCCCTCCTCCTCCGCCTCCTCCTCCTCCTCCTCCTCCCGTCTGCTGCTTCTCCTTCGCATCCTTTCCCAGTTTATCCTTCCCGGTCGGTTTGTCCTTGCCGTGCTGGTCCAGCTTCCTCGCCTTAATCTCCGGGGTGCTCAGGATGTTGTTGGTTTCGTTGGCGGTCTGACAGTGTTTGTTGGTGTTGTTCTTCTGGCTCCCTTTGGTCCCCTTTAACGAGCCCTGGTGGTGCTTCGGATCCTCGGTGTCTCGGTCGTGCAGACGGATCAGACCGATCTTCCGCAGTAGAGTGGCCATAATTTTTATGGATCTATATTTCTCCACCGATCCCCCCTCACAGGGGCGAGATTCACCCTTTGGAGTGGGTTCCTGTTCACAGACACGACCTTTATTGACGCCGATTCTTAACCTTGCTGTACCGCAATCCCCCCTCCGTTCACTGCAGCCTTTGGATGAACACGACCGGGTTCCTGGGCTGGATTCTCCTCAGTGCATCATGTCGACACGGATCGACTAGAAACAGAAACAGCACAAACGACATTTACTTCACAGATTTTGTACTAAATGTAGCAGAGGAATGCAATTTGGCCATTTCTCCATAAGTAAACCGACATTATGACTGCAGTTGCTCGGCAGGAGGATGCATTACGCAGAAGGTGATCTTGAAATACATTATAACAATGCGATGTATGTCATAGCATGACACCAACACAGGTTATATGTATGTGCTACAGAGAAAAAAAAAGATGAAATCAAAGGATATTAGATGGAAAATAGAAGACAAAACAGCATAGCGCATCCCCAGGTAGCCATAATCACACAAATGATTGGGCTACACAGTCGCGTCCTAAGGGATCGTGTGGGAATAATCTATAAAAGTCACCATAAACGAAAAACACATCTACACTGTCATCAAATACTGGCAACACTATGGAGATATTCAGCCAGAATTACACCAAAATAAGCAGGTGAGATGACAATAAAGATCATCCAAAGACAAATACACTGGTCTTTATTATCATTTTCTTCCGTGCGTGTTCTTCTACCCACACAGCTCTAACACTAAACGCACCCACCACCACCACCACACACACACACACACACACACACACACACACACACACACACACACACACACACACACACACACACACACACACACACACACACACACACACTACCACCACTATCAGTGCTTACCAAGGACGGCTCAAATCCCGTTTTTAATTCCCGATCCCGCTGTTGTAAAAAAGAAAACGCGCTAGTATTGGCTCCAGTGTCCACCATACAAGAGGCGTCCGTGGGAGTGGGAGCTGCGGCGGAGAAACGAAGGAGAGGAGAGGCTCGGATGTGTGCGTGTGCGCCGCTGCGGCAGCTCCAGTTTAAATGCAGCCGAGGATAAACCAGCCCCCGGTAAACCTCCTCCGTCAATCCGTTCACACCGGTAACGGGCTGCAATCCAGCATGTCACAATAAAAGCCCCGGAGTCAAACAGAACACCATAAGACAACCTTCTGTTTCTTGTGTTTGTAGTATTTTGTACAGTTTTTCTAATTGTAATATTTCTTAGTTTATTATATGTTCTATTTTTCAACAATTTGTGAGAGCTGAGAAAAAACCAGATTCAAATTCCTTGTTTCTGTGCCTAAACATGGCCAATAAAGCAGATTCTGATTCTGATCATGTAGTTTAGGCTTTACAGGCGTTACAGGGAAATGGATAAGATAATAATAATAAGGGGATAAAGAAAAAAGAGAAGTGGGTTATAACGTAAAATAGCAGGAATAATAATTTGAAAAAGCCAATAACAAAGTATCTATCTATCTATCTATCTATCTATCTATCTATCTATCTATCTTACAACCTTCTTATAGAACAAAACATTTCTACTGTAATCATGGTAAAAATCACACTAACAGCATCAATAGATTATTTTAAGCAATATTTTCATTAAGTTCACCTATTACCATGTTAACAGAAGATATCCATTTCCAGCCCCTTCCAAATATAGTCAGCATGACTTATAAAAAGTCTAAAAGGTGACTGCCAAAATGCACCTTAACTTGCTCCTCTGTCAGGCTAAAATCATATTAAATACCATCCACGATTGCAAAGTTCCTTATGCATACTCTTATTTTGAAGGGAAATACCTCACTTTCCGGTTCAGTCACGTAATCTCGATGAGGATTTGCTTTTATCTGATTCTTACACTGGAGAGAACAGTGATCATGTAGGAAACAGTCATACAATGGGAGTTGATATCTTAAAATGTAACAGTTTCATTCATTTTTTTAAATTAATTTATTTTTTTATTGATTTATTTTATTTTAGTTCAATTTGTTATTTTAATGACCTGCCAGACGCAACTATTCCTGCAGCAAGCATAAAAAATCTTAGAGTTGAGCTTTAAAATGATAATTTCATTAAATTAATTTAATATTTGTCCTTTAAGATCGACATGGGGTTTTGTATTGTAGTCTGACTCGTATTACACAGTCGAGGAGGCCTAAATCTATGCTTAAAAGTAGAATTGCAGCAGTAATTTACATTTAATATCTATTGATGAGCTCTAACATTACCTGCAATTCTGTGCTATCTGCATGTTATTTTGGTTCATCCTTTTTTTCTTTTAATTTCGTTTTTAATAAAACCACATGCATAGTTTCTCTTCTAATGTTTGCAGCACAAATAAAAAAAAAAAAAAAAAAAATCATTGGAATTTGAATAAGATGACCTTATTTTTTCATCTTAATAAAACAATGTAAGTTTTAGACAGTGGTTTTGATAATCATTACGTTGTTAATAAACTAAAGTAGATACATTTTCTAGTCCCTGACAAAGAACTTGCCCTCTGGTTTTTAGTACGACACTTTGACACTTTACCAGTCGGAAGACGGTGTTCTCTCTTTGGACGTTGCCGTGGCAATGGAATATCACGGGCAGCCATTGGTTAGTTCACTGCCGTAAAGCAATTCGACACTGTAGCTGTCGAAGAGACGACGGCTAACCTTAACAAGCGATAATTTGACAAAAAAACTACTTCAAACCGACCGTTTTCTTTTCATTTTGGTGAGTTAATAACGGTTAAACAATATGGCGGAAAGATTTGACAACCTGGAGGAGCATCTGGAGAAATTTATCGAGAATATTCGACAGTTGGGGATCATTGTTAGCGACTTCCAGCCGAGCAGCCAAGCCGGTCTTAACCAAAAACTGTGAGTCATGTTTTATTCTGCTCATCACAACGTTACTTACCCCGAAGAAAGTGATATATTAATGCGTTCTGGTCGTATCTGTTTTTAGAAATTTCATGATCTCCGGATTACAAGACATAGAGAAATGCCGTCAGCAGCTACATGAGATCAACGTCCCGCTGGAGGTGTTTGAGTGAGTAATGACAGGAAAACGCTGTTAACTGATTTCTGTTCAGGTTATAGCGTCATCCTTTGCATCTCTACTTCATTATTAAACCCTTTAGAGAATAAAGAAACATAGGGGGGTAAATCCACACCAGACTCCATTAAACGATCTTTTAATTTATGTCTTTATTTAAGGATCCCCATTAGTCTTTACCAAGTAGAGACTATTCTTCCTGGGGTCCATTCCCAATAAAAGCATATTACATTTTATACATTTACAAAGCACAGACAGAAAAAAACATAGGTGCATTAATTTAGCATTGTTTCATTACTGATTACAGATTTCATTTAGATTTGTTTTAAAAACAACATGATTACTTATCAGTATAAAAGTATTACAATTTATACATTTACAAAACACATACACAGGAAAGAAAACCATAGGTACATTCATTTAGCTTTGTTTCATTATTGATTGCAATTCTATGAACATGTACTCCCTGTAATAGTCAACAACATATTTACTGTGATGTAAAAACACAGTTTTGTATCAGCTAAAGTATCCATATAACTATTCACCTCTGCAACATATGTCATTTTGGCCAACATTTAAGAAATATTTATTCATTTTGTTAAATAAAGTAATACATAACTACAAATTAAGCTTGTACTGCTATTAGAGTAATGTATCTTAGAAGAAATTGGCAAAGCAAGCACTTACTTCACTCAAGTAGATGTATACATACTTTATGGTTACGAGTAGAAGTACCGATTTTAACTAAGTTACTGCAGTTGTCAATATCAGCCACACTACTTGTATTAGTATGACATTTCTGTACAGCCCAGGCTCCTTTTCATGTCTGTTACGTCTTTTATGTTATTTTTGCCTTGTTGTGTCTTGCTGTGTTCTGTTTACATTTTTATATTATTTTCACTGATATTGCCTTATCTCCTTGAATAAGAACTCAGATTGTGCTCATATTGTTTAATTGGCTTTTGCAATATTATATCAAAATAAATAACATGGAAAAAATTAGATCAAAGACTACAGGTGTGTTTTCATTTTTGCCACATGTTGTTACATCATGTCAGGTAATCTTCATCTTTGCATCTTTGTGCTTGTCTCAACTTGTTTGTCTCTTACATCATGTTACATTTGTCATGTGTAATGTGCACGGATGGAATACACCAAGGGATTGTCTATACTATGCAATACTGTATGTCCCATCCATTTTCCTTGTTTCTTAGTTCAGAAGGTGCAGTCAAAGTACTTGTTGTGAGGGAGTGCAGGCAAGTGTTATACCACTGGAAACAACTTTTCTGAGAACAAGCTTTACAATCCCATATATAAAGCCTGGTTTGGTAAAGATTACAAATGTGAAAAGAAAGCTAGATGCAGAGTTTATGTAAAATCATTCAGTATCTTCAACCTGGAGGAGGCATCATTTGTAAGCCATATTTGATGGCAAAAACAGTTTCATCTTGTCATCACGTGATCTGCTCCCAGAGTTACAAGATTTTTCAAAAGAAAAACATGAACAAGAATGCATTTAAAACTATTTCTGTACATATGAAACATCTACCTATGGAAACCTTTATGTAAGATAGGATCTGTGTGTTGAAAAGCCTGATGTTTTAAAATGGAAAATTTTTAGAAATCCTGTTTCTGTGTGTTTGTAGATATATTGACCAAGGTCGAAATCCACAGCTGTACACTAAGGAGTGTTTGGAGAGAGCCTTGGCAAGGAACGAGCAGGTCAAAGGAAAGATCGACACCATGACGGTAAGAGATAACGATGAAAGTGCAAGAACAGAGGCAGCCAATACATAATTTCACTGATTAGATTCTCCTAAGGGTATTTGGGGATTCCTAGAAGGAACAGTATTCTCCTTTCAAGGATCACCTTCAGACACACAGACACAATTCATCTGGTTTATGTCCTTGGTACAAAAAAAAAACACAGGTTATTTGCACATAACATGAACATAACATTGTCTGTTTAATTTTCTTACAGAAATTCAAGAGCCTTTTAATTTCTGAGCTCGGCAAAGTCTTTCCGGAGGAGATGGGCAAATATAAGGCGATACATGGAGACGATGCCCCGTCCTAGTGACTCCTGCTGTAGTATCAGTGCTGACCTTCAACCTGGAACTCTGGAACTCATAAAATGAAAGTCTGAGTGGAGTTTAATCAAGAAAGACACTGTGTGGTTGTCAGCAAAATAATAACGATCTTAACTTGCTCTTATTTCTTATAAATGTTGTGATGCTGCTGACCAGTACACTGAGGAAATGCAGAAACATTAGATTTCTGCTCTGCAGTCTGACTTCGCCAGTCTTCTCCTTTCCCTACATTTCCAAACTTCATTTAAATGATTTCACTTTATTTAACAGTATATAGGAGAATTCAGAATGAGAAATAGTTTCCTCCATTGGTTTGTTACTTTGCTAGAGGTCACATTTGTTTTTAATATTTGCAGCAGAATGTTGTGACAGCTCTAGTCTGTGCAGAAGAAAATGTACAAGAGCTGCTTTTTGATTCTGCATTGAGGGATTTACTCCATTGGTTGTACATACAAAATATTTATACTTGACCTTTTTGAAAAGCTTCCTAAATGTTGTGCAACATACATTTGTACCACAGTTCATAACACTTTTGTATCAAGCTCAGGTTTCTAATGGCCATGATAACTGAATGGTAATTTGAAGAAAATGGTTTGAAGATAACTTTGTGCCTGATCTATGAGTCCACATTTTATTTGTAAGCTGTTTGTATTATAATTTTTTGTTAATAAACGATCCTTATTGGACTGATGCTGTGTTTGCACTCTTTTTAATCAAAGGATATTTGGTGTCAGTATCTTTTTACAAATTCCAAAGATTGGTCATAAAATGTTTTAAAATAACATACAAAATACAGATATTAGAAAATGTAATTATTTAATATACTGTCATTTTTATTTTTGCTTTTAACTGAAATGACCCTTTATGTCTGTGTTAATAAAACTATAACCATAATGGCTCATGATTACTTCACTCCTTAAGCATATCTGTGCTGTTCTCACCTTCAAATTATATTAATAAATTCATTTTATGCTGTCATATGGTAAAAATGTGTGCTGATGTGGGAACAAATGTCTTAGTGGGACATCTGCTGACGTGTGTACGCATACAATGACGTGTTGGTGACGCGTCTGCATCATTCAGATCAGGTATCTCTTCCAGACAGACTAGTTTCATTGTAACCACATACTGCCTGTGTAAGGACGCGTGTGGATCTATAAGATCAGCACAGATGCTCTGAAACAGTCAACACTGCGTCATCAGGCAGGTCATGGCCCAACACGCCTCCTCCTACAGCGGCTTAACCATGGCGACACACCCCCCTGACCCAGAGAGGACCCTCAGGGACAGGAGGAGGGGAAATGAGCCCTGTTATTGGTTTGTGATCTATGCAGTGTGGTGATATAGACACCCGTCCCTGAGGGTTTGCAAACACGTATGTCATTTAGCTGGCTGTTGTTTAGCAAGGGCTCTGCTTTCTGCCAGGGGTGGATGAGAATCACAGTGGGCAGGTTTTCATGTGCTGTTATAAAGGATACGTTCACACTGCAGGCAAAAGTGACCGTAATCGGACTTGTTTGCTCATATGTAACCCATATCTGATTTTTTTATGACAGTCTGAACAGCACAAATCCAGTTTTTTCAATCAGACCCAGGCCACGTTCACATGTGACCCTAAATAGAAGACATGATGTTTTGCAAAGCGACTTCAGTCTGAGCTGTCATGTTGCATTTCATTTGACTTTTACATAATTAAAATTTGACAGATGCTATAAATGGTTCACACATTAGTCTGATGACAGTCATATTTAAATAATGTGAACAACCACATAAAAAATTGGATTCCAGCAAAAAGTCGGAAGTGAGCGTTAAGACCTGCAGTATGAATGCAGTCATGCTCTAACATCACACATCAATATGGTGGTGTATTGGTTAAAAAATGTTAAAAACTACTAAGTTCATTTAATTTCTTCAATTTTTTTTAATCAAAAAGAGAAATGCAATACATATTGTGGTGCACATCTTTATTTTTTATGTCTTTATCATTTAATACAGTCAAAGCCGTATAGAACTATTAGCATCAGTAACACTAAACCATTCAAATTGTTTGTTAAGACAATATCATTAATTAAAGTGCAAAAAAGCAGTATATAGGTGCTACTGGTAAGGTTAACTCTTCCAAACAAAACATTTTTTTAATACTCAGTATCACATAAACCTGCGTTTCCCAAGCTTAGGGTAAAGACCCAAAATGTTTTTTTATTCAGTAACTTAATGGCCAAGAAATATCTACAGCAACAATGTGAGAAGCAAAAAGAAGAAAAAGAAAAAGAGTATTGTCTGTAAAATTTCATAAATGTTGATCTCATCAGAGCTATGTGAAAAGGCTGAGGAGAGGCCTCACTTACAAATAAATAAAAAATGCTATAAAAGGCACAAGATGAAAATTATATAGTGACATGGATATGATGTAACATGATGGAAAAAAATAATAACTACAATGCAAAAACATAAGAAGGTTAAAATGACTTAAAAGATGCACCAAGACACAGTGATGTAACAACATGGAAAATACATAAAAGATGCAAAAACATTAAATGACATAAAAGATGCAAGAAGACTAAAAAATGACCTGAAACAGATATTTACAGTGTTTTATTTCTGTGAAAGTCAGACTGTGGAAGACTAAAAAAAAAAGTTAATCTATAGCAAATGATGATGTATTTTTAAAGATAGTTTTCTTTCATGTCTCTGAGATGAAGAAGTCTAGGAACCATTGATCTAAGCAATTTAGATTCAGTTCACAACAGACAGACTAGAATTTGCCCAGTTCTGGAATAAGATTCTGTGGGCAAATGAAAACAAGATTAACATGTACTAGAATGATGGTAAGAGAAAGAACAGCTCATGACCCACAGCAGAGGACGTCATGTGTCCAACATGGTGGAGTCAGTGTTATGAGTGGGTCACTAGTGTTTATTATATACTTCAATGTGAATTCTGAAATATATAGGTCTGTCCTCTCTGCTTAGATTCGCACATATACTGCTGATAAACTGATAGGATGCTGATAGGGTAGGAGCTTTTGAAGGTAAAGACATGGGATGTTCTACAGTGGATGAGTCAGTTTATTTATTTATATTTGTTTAAAGGAACAGTGCATATTAATGTACATGTAAGTGTAAATATGCCAGAATTAGCTAAAGACTACTTTCCATTTGCAGTCCCTGGCAGGTCAGAAGAAATAACATTACAATGGCAAAAAATACAAATAACAAATACAAAAAAAAAAAAATAATAATAACAACACAATCGAAGAACTGGACAATTGGCACACATTAATGACAGAAACAAAAATTACAAATAACAAATATAAAAAAATAACAACACAATAGAAGAACTGAACAATTGGCACTCACTAATGACAATAACAAAGAACACAGAGAAGACACAGAGAAGCATAAAATGAGTGCAGACAGATCTGGTTTTCCTTTTAGCCACTTTTTTTGGATTGTCTTTAAAAGTGTTAAATGTGGTCCAGACTCTTATTGGAGCTGGAATCTCGTTCCAAACCTCAGTTACCTGATCTCAGTCCAGTAGAGCAGCTTTTCAGGCACTAAAGACTAAACTGAAGATACAAAGACATACAGACAAGCACAAACTGAAGGCAGCTGTAGGAAAGACCTGGAAAAGCATCTCCAGGAGGAAACTCAGTGTTTGTTGATATCCATGGGTTCCAGACCTCAGGCTGTGTTTGACTCCACAAGATTCTCCTCCAAGTATGAAAATCAATCATCATATTTATAACCATCTTAGTTTATCCTATAACTCTTGGGCCTCTGAAAATGGAGAGTCTATGTTTAAATGGTTGTAATTTTCCCTGTGATGAACTGGTGACATGTTCAGGGTTTACCCATCCTTTGTCCGTTGGTAGCTGATGGGCTCCAGCACCTCCACGACCCTCAAAAGGACTAAACATTTCAGAAAATGGATGGATCAAATCTAATCAAATTTTATTTATATAGCGCCACATTTTAACAAGTTATCTCATGACACTTGACATTTAGAGCTGGTGTAAACCAGACTCACAGACATCCAACAGAATCCTCAACAACAAATCCAGAGAGAGAGAGAGAGAGAGAGAGAGAGAGAGAGAGAGAGAGAGAGAGAGAGAGAGAGAGAGAGAGAAGGGGGGAAATAGGTTGAGACACATGGATGCACAGCAAAGTGCACTACAACTGTTAAAACCTAAAACAACTTGTGTTAGTATAATTACCAATAATAACTAGAACAAATATCCATAACTGTTAATACTACTACAACAAATACAAGTATTAACAGTGGATATACTACAGCTGCTGCAGCTGTTAGTACCAACAATAGAAACCACTACATCTATGTAATTGTATAATAAACACTATCACAACTACAGGGATATTTATATATGGATAGATGGCATTCCTAAATGGTTAATACAATATTTTTGTTAAACCTCTTTAATGACAGTTGAAAGTCCACACTTCAATCACATGATCATTTCATTTCAGATCCACTGTGGTGGTGTGCAGAGGCAAAGTTACAAAATGTATGTCACTGTCCAAATACTTATGGACTTGATTGTATTTGACACAGCACATACAGGAAAAGAACCCTATTATACCTGGTTTAATTTGTATTAATATTATAATAATAGATAGTATAAGCAAATGACAGATCCCACAAAGGCTAATTATCACATGGAAGAGAACTGAAGTCACTGGTGTTGTGATAATATTTTATCACTCACAGCTACTTTTGCATTCATTCATACCGGAAGGCTCTTATTTACTCTCAAAAGAATACAAAAATATATAGTATAAGCATCTTTTCAATGCTATGTGTACTCACGTAAGTAAATAAACCTTAGATGGATGTACATTCATTGACGTCACAGCCTTGTAATTCAATGACAATGTCCAACTCACAATGTGTCTTTGAACTGAGAAATTTCCACATATCTAGAGAAGAATGTACCTAATATAACATTATGACGTCTCTTATGAACAACAACAAAAAGAATGGAAATTTATACACAAATGGGTAACTTAGATGAGGTTGGTGTCACCTCACCTATACCTAAACTGAAATACGCAATCTTTTTTGACAAGCAATAATCAGATACAATCAACCACCTCTGTATCTTTTATTTCGAACTCATTTTTACCCTTTGACTTCCCTTTTCTGTCTGTAGATGACAAGCATCCACACAGCACTGAGTCACAGCAGTAGTGGTCAAGGGCAGCCTTTCAATCCAATAACAAGCCAATTGGGCGAGATGAGAAATGAAATTAAAGGCTGTTTTTATCCAGTTTGCGCTCGGTGTCTGCACACCACGGCGTTCCTTTCACGGGGTGACACTCTGACGCTTTGTGTGGATGTGTGTCGTGATGCAGAAAGAGAGCAAAGCAGAGCATAGTGTACTGTAAATATGTCTCTATATGAAATGCTGATGCACATTGTATGACTCATCCAAGGTGACTGAGTCTTTCTCTGTCTGTTTGCTTTATGTCTTCCATTCACCTCTTTCTCTTGTGCACCCAGGCCGAACACCCCCGTACAAACCTCCTCCTCTGTTACCTAGGTAACTTTCATCCCTCTTTAAATACTTTATTCCTTCTTTGGCGTGTCTCTCTGCATACCCTGAGGAGCAGTGAATGAAGAATGTCAGCGGCTGTGATTGAAATGATTCATGTGGAGGTGGATCCTCTTTCCTTTGTCATCTGTCACCTCATAGGATACTTCAGCAGGGTTACAGTTCATATAACACATAGGCAGAGTAAATACTGTAATTGTTACATCCTGTGATATTTCATTTGCTGTGCTGGAAGAGCTCTCAGCTATCCAATTTCACAGCGTATGTGGAACACTCAGACAGTGGCATTTTCTGAAAACAAAAGCCTGAGAGCACCGCGTCACTGACTAGTCCTGTAGGTATCACATGTGAAGAAGTATGCAGTGTGGTATCAGGTGATCATCTGCCATTCTAGCGTTTAAATAGTTAATACAATTCCCTGAAAACGTGCATGTAGGCCAAACAAAGCCAGGAAATGGGACATGGAGTTGTTTGTGTAGGAGTTTAACAGCAGTTTTTCTTTTATTCCACAGAGATTTCGCAAACTTTCTAATTTCCATGTAGTTTTTCATCTGTTTTTATCAAACAAAAAAACAACCATTTCTATGCGTGCATTAAACATTCTAAAGGTTTGCTGTAATATCTCATGCAGTAAATGCTGTGTCAGTCGAAACAACAGTAGTATGGGATTCTGGGAATTGTAGTTTTCACCTTCTTGGACTGAAGTCCTGCCTCTTCCAGATGTGTTTCACGGGATTTATTTCTGTATACTGATTGCAGTTAATAGTAAGATACAAGTCATTTTTATCCTGTTTAAATTCTGCCATCAGTTATTCAAATGGCATTTGTCAGTTTGAGACATAACTTTACATGTTAAGAGTGGGACAGTTTGCGGGAAAACTACCATCATAACTGTTCCTCTCCATGATATGTTCCGAATCACTTGAAGTATCTCTGCAGCTTTAATGTGACTAGTCTTGATGTTAGACGAGAAAACACTACTGACAGGTGACCAAATGAAAAATTACATTGAATAAAATGACAGATGTCTCTGAATGTTATTACTGTTGGATATAATTTACACAAATGAACAAGTTATGTAACATGGACCTAATTATTTTTAACAGAATCTAAGGCATAAATGTTATATATTATATCTTAAACTGCCTGTTTAGGTTAAGAGCAAATGCCAAATATACCACTGATGTTTTAGCCTGATAGTAAACAGACCTTAACCCATAAAGACCCAAATACACACCAGTGACCAAAACATCTACTGATCTAAAATGTTTAGTAACTTTAGAGTGACTAATGCTGTCAATACATGTAAGTAATTGGTGTAAAATACAGTTTGTCATCTTTTCATGGTCATCAGATATGACCCATCTGGACGTTCAGAGGCTCTGTAGTTACCGTGGAAACACTGTCATCTTCTACAACACTGATTCACCTGTAAAACCCATGGAGTTGGATCATTGACAGTGGATGGACACACTTGGATAATGTTCAGTTAATGATATATTGTCCTGAAAAAGTCACTGTTCTCAAGTTTCTCCATGTTTGGTATAATAACCCTCAAATATAATCTCAGTATGATGATTAAAGTACATGATCAGTAAATATAGGAAAATACCTAATTTTCACTGAAAAAAAATGCAAAATGGAGAGAATAATATGATGATAAATGGTGATAAATCACTTAAGAAAGATTAAATAGACAGAAAAATTCATTTGGGAACTAACACAAAACTAGCATTGGGTCTTTATGAGTTAAGTCTAACAGGTAAAATAAAAAAAATAAAAAAACTCTTTTAGCTCCATTTTGTTCACCACCAACCAGTGAGGAAATGCTTGTCTTTAGCATGTTCTTACATGTTCTTGTGTTTTCAGGCAGGTTATTGAATTGAAATATGCTAACAATGGTTAATGGAATTAAAAAACCCAAATATACATACTTTTTCACCATGCGATCATAACAATGTACACTTAATCTGTTCTAATAAAATATGGTTTTACACAATACTTATGCTGTACTGTTACTCTAGTATCATACAAGTGACACTGGTGATATTTGATGAAGATTAAACTACAAATATCTAGGGATTGTGGGAAACCGTGGTATTTCCAGGAGTAATTTACTGTCCTTTTTTGACAAAGGAAGTAAACCAGAGTTCTATTTGATGCATTTCATCTGGCTCTGATATCATGAATAATGAATTTTAATTGCTCTGCTACACAAAACAGAACCAAAATTCCAGAATTGCTTTAGCTCTGGATTAAAGTGAGCTGGTTTTGCTTATGCTAGGCCTCCTTGAAGCCTTTCCTTAAAATGACTGAAGGCCCTTTGGGGTTTCGCTGTGCTCCACTGTGGTCACGACATACATTTTATATTTTTAATTTTTTTTATCTTCATGCAAATGCTTCAGGAGTTTGGGGCTGGAATGGTGGTTGAAATGTAAAATCCTCCCGTGCCCTTGGGTTGGTGCAGGAAACACAAAAGCGGGGGTTGCTGCTGCCTTTGATGCTATTACCATAATGTCTTTCTGATGCTAATGCTAAGTGCCTCAGACTGACCGCTGGAGCTCACACGGCCCACAGCCATGACGGGCTTACATGGCTGCTGCCTGACTTGCCTCGGCTTAGAGACAGTCATTCACCTTCTCAATGAGGGTCAGGAGGCGGACCCCCTCTTCCTTCTGTCGCTTCGGTCACCATAGAAACACCCCTCCTCTACGCCATCACCCGCCCTTTTCTCCCTCCCCTCTGGACAATGGGCTTCGCTATGTGTGTGTTTGTGTGTGTTAAGTGTGAGCGCCGTATGTTAAATGTTAAAAGTGTCTGTGCGCTGCAAGGTAATAGGCCCTATCTCATTACAGCTGATTTGTGTTGGTGATTCCACAGTACTTCAGGGCTCACATATGAATTGTAAAACACATCACAGCAGGAGCATCACTCCTACGTGCTGCTCTCTGAACATCTATTAACTCCACATACACCCTCATGAAAACACACGCAAAGACACACAGTGGGAATCAGGTCAAAGAGCCGGGCTGTGGAGGTGTGCAGGACCTCACTGTGTTGCAAACAGTAATGAGACACACAACACAAAGGCTAGTTAGGAGCAAGGCCATTACACCTTCTGGACCCACTCAGGGGTGCCGGTGTCTGATTGTGTGTGTGTGTGTGTGTGTGTTGGGGTAATGTAATGGCCGGTAATCAGATGATAAAGACTGTCGGTGCTGTTTGAATTCTCCTCGCACCTGCTGCTGCAAAACACCTGTCAATAGCAGTAGCTGAATTAAAGCCAGGATGCACCCTCCAGGAAAAATTAAACCAGTGCAGACGTGCGAAAAAACACAGTTTCTTGAATGGCTACTTGAAGCTGACTCTGTCTCCATATATCGCCAGTAGCACAAATAAAAATTGGACGATTAACTTGAGTGAATTTTTATTAATTCTTATTGTTTTTTTCCCCCCCTGTCATCTTTCTGATGAGCCATACAGTGTCAGTACGCCCCTGACTCCAATTCAACCTCTCACAAACTTATATTTTCACTCTGTTTAAAACTCTGACTAATTTGCACTCTGTACTTATTGACAACATAAATCCTCACTGTAAATAATATATACATGCACATATATTTTAACAGACTGAATCTCTGTACACATCTACTCAGTTTTAACCCATTTTCTTCAACCCATTGTTGTCCTTGTTTCTAGTCGAATGTTTGTTTATATTAGGTCTATGTTTCAGTGTGTTCGTGTCTATGTTGAAATTGTAAGTCGTGAGCTAAAAAAAATGAGGCCAGATTCCTGTATGTGTTCACATACTTGGCCAGTAAAACTGATTCCAATTCTGATTCACATTGTTTTATTCAGTAATATGAGCCTTAAGTTATGCATAATTACAAGTGTTGTCATTCTTAGAGTCTTTGATTAGCATCTAGCTCCATCAATGTCAGACTTTTCTTCTGTTTATTGAATGAAATAGACACCGTAACATTCAGCCATAACATTCTGACCCCTGACAGGAGAAGTGTTAATAATATTGATTATTTCATTACAACGGTACCTTTCGCTGGGTTGGATGTATTACTCAGCAAGTGAACATTTAGTCCTAGATGCTGATGTATTGGAAGCAGTAAAATGAGAAACATCATCTGTGGGAGGTGCTGGACAAATAAATCAGATCCATGTAGGTTCACCTCTACTTCCAGGACTTCAGGGATCTGCTATGAAAGTCTTAGTCCAGGTTCTACAGCACACCTGCAGACGTCTGGTTGAGTCTAGGCCTCATGTCACACTGTAAACCCGGATAAGTAGAGTTTACTCAAAAAATTTGAGGCAAGTGATTGCACTTAAATGATTTGAGTAATGATCAACTAATCAGTTGATTTTAAGTAGGTTCAACTTTAATGCTAAAAGTATTGAACTTAAACTATTAAGTAGAAAACACTAAAAGACAAGTTATTTGTACTTTAAATCTGTTGTAAAATCAACCCCACTATCCAACCATTCAACTCAGCATTTTAGGTTACACTGACTAATTTTCTCAATTGCAGCCAGACTAATTTATCATTGATTAAGCAACTTTTTTAAGATAATCAAAGTCAAAATCCTATTCCTGACCATAATAGCTATGAAGTTATTCAACTTTATATATTGTTTCATTAATGGAAGTTAACTCAATGTCTCTTGTCCATACAGGAAGTGCCTTTAATTTGATAAGACATTAAGACTTTCATTCTGCAATAGCAGTTACAGATGAACAGGACAGCCATTGTTCTTCCTCTGGCTCTCACTCATGGTGCAGCTCTACAAAAATACAAAAACAAACACAAAAAGGCCAATAAACACTGCCATACACACATTAAATCCAAATTAACACTAACACCACAACCCTGCTGAACCCCTGCACATAAAAATAACACATTTTCAACAACATGCCCAATACCCACAATGCAATGCTAAGATAAAAAGGTCTGGTCATGACTAAAACTTAGTGATTTAATTTCATTCAACATAACTTTTTTGTACTTTCAACTATGTCTACAAATTAGTAGAATATACTTAACATTTTATAGTAACATCATAAAACTTAAATCATTTAAGTGCATTGTAATTAAAGCATTTTAGTAAATATAAATTCCGGGCTTACAGTGCACAGGTGTTTTGTGGAAAAAGGGGAACCTACACAATATTGAACAGGTGGTAATAATGTTCTGATCCTGTCATATCTGTCTGTTCTCTGCTCTTTTTCTCCTTCTGGCCCTTTAAATCTGTCACACCTCCTCATTAGTCTCATTCCACTCACCTGTGAGCGCAGGTGCGTCTTATCAGGTGGGGTGTACATATTCACTGCTCTGCTCTTTGTTCCCTGCCAGATTGTCTTCAGCCCCGTGCAAAACTTTCCAGTGTTGCTCCTGACTGATTAGCCGTTCCTGAACCTGACCTGATCTGCCTGCCCGTCGCCTGATCCCCTGCCTGACCTGTCTGCCTGATTCTGTCCGTTCGTCTGATCCCCGGTAACCTACCTGCCTTTGTCCCTGACCGTGTCTCTCCATCCGCCGCCTGGTAATCGACTTGCTTCCATCCTTGACCACGTCGTCTGCCTCTGCTCCTCTGGCTTCTACCGACTCTCCTGGTACTGGACCTCCTGCCTGTCCCCGACACCCCTTTTGCCTTGCTCCTGTCGGATCTACATGGGCTCTGTTTGAGACTGTTGGACAATTGAACACCTGTTGCCCTTTTATAGTTTGAGTAAAGACTATTCAAACTATTACCTCTGTGTTGGTCTGCATTTGGGTTCCGATTGTATCTGTTACAGATCCCATAGATGATCGATTGGGTGAGATCCGGTCATCATTCTTTAGATACTTTTGGTAGGTACGAACCACTTTTACACTGGTAATGAATGACAAGATCTGGAAATGCTCTGACCCAGTGTTTGTGACCATCATAATTTCTCCCATGTCGTAGTTGCTCAGATTCATACTTTTACCCATTTGGTTTCCTCCAACACATCAACTTTGAGGGTTCAATATACACTTGGTTGCCTAATATATCCACCCACTGAAAGGTCCCATTCTAATGGGATAATTAAAATTAATACCACTTAGCCTGTCAGTGATCAGAATGCTATGGCTGATCAGTATAATTATTCTAAACAGACAACTCTGCTGTTGTGGTTACACTAAACATAGACTGATGCAGGAGACTGTTTTGCAAAAACATTTCAAGTTTATAGTTCATAATGGACATCTTTCTATACCACACCCCTGTTGCTATGCCTGCTAAGTCAAGCTTTGGCCCTCAACATTTCACAATAGAGGGAATGCACATACGTCACTTCCCCCCTGGGCCACGCCCCTCTAAGTCAGACTGAGTGGCAAAAACAAACCGGCTCACCATGGCGGAGCATAGCAGGAACTACAGCGAGACTGGGAAAAATGTGGAATATAACATGAAATTAAAGACAATTGGACTGGACATGGATCCATACAACTACCAAACAACAAGTGGTCTACGAACATTGATATGTGGCCGGAAATCACGTATCCTGACATTTATATGAACCTGATTTCAACACCAGGAAAATACCCAATGCAAAGGCTGAAAGCATACAAAAGCCAAAGAGTTGTTGACATCCTTGTCATCGTTAATTAGAGGATTACAGCTGGTGAGTGCTTTCAATTCAACATACTATTGTATTTGAGGTTTTATTTCAGTGCAGACGTATTTTCTTGGCGGTGATTTCCAGGGTAAAGGCCCAGCAGTAGTGCTCACAGTTCACTACTGATTTACTGGAGTTGAACCCTTAGTATTGACCCAAGTGAGTGGATGATCTACTGGTACTGTGGAGATTTAAGTAGAGTTTACATCAAATACTTGATCCAACACAGCTACAACAGCTTTGTGCTAGAGTACCCCCTTATTTGGAAAACTAGGTTAGCCTCAGTTTAAGCTAGTTTACAAATCATGTAGAGCACAAGGTTCAGAATCACACAACTGAAGACAAAAACATTTCAGTTATGAAATATAGAACTAAATGACAGATGCTAACATTAAGAGCTTTACCAAGAAGTAACGTTAGCCAAAACAATATGTACTTTAAGGTATGATTTTATACAAGAATACAGCATAAATTAACGTTACCTGACACGAATCCAGGTTTTGTTGTCTGGATTCCAGTTATTCCTATGAATTGCAGCGATCCATCTGCTTCTTCTGTTTTTGGCTTCAGGTCGCGGCTAAAACGATAGCTCCGAGTGCTTTTTAAACCTATTTGTGCAATCAATGGCACAACAGCTCTTCCCCATTTTTTAGATTGTTCTAAATTTTTTGCAGTATTCAAGCCAAAGCCGCTACTCATCTCCCTCTTTCTGCCACTCAGTGCGCGTAACCGTGGTGACTTCCGCTAGTGGTGACGTCATGTGCATATCCTCTATACGGCATTTTCAGTGGTGTAGTGGTCCCTGGAGAAGTGGGTATACTCTGAATTTTTGCCTTTTTTTTTTTTTTTTTAAGTAGTCCATAAAAATGCCCTGTTTTAGAAACAGCAACACGTAAGACTACTCTATTTAGTTCACCCAAAAATCCATCAGTAGTATTTGCTCACTATTATAAAATTATCATGACTTGATCAGGAGCAGTTTGTAGGTTTTACTGGTCACACAAGCAGCTGCATGAATGTAAATGTATTCAACATGAGACAAACATAGGATAACATTAGCCTTTCATAACATTAGCCTACTCACACAGCTGAACAATTAGTGACAAAATCTCTTCTATAAATGTACAGTCATATGACCAGTAGTTTAAAACAGTGACTCATTTGGAAATCACCTTAACACTTACCTCAGAATTATGTATTCCATGAAAATGGGTTCTCTCAATACATGACACTCAGTTGAAAGACATTTATTCTGCCTTTCTCGTTTGCATTTCCAATAATCGTGCATCTTCCAACGAGACGTGCAGTTACCTGTCAATCAACTTGGGTGGCACTGGCATATGAGGTGTCCAATCAGGTTCCAGAGGTGGCTAGCGCTAGTTAGCAATATTTTCCTTCACATGACCAGCCCTACTCTGCCTCTGATTGGCTCATCAGTCCTCATGCCTAAAGTTAACCAATCTAATCAGTGAAGGCAGTGAGTACTAGCCAATTAGAGGCAGAGTGGAGCGGGTCATGGCTTCACCATCCTAAGGGAAAAATGGGCAATTTGGCTCAGATACGACTGAATGGTGCACATCAGGGGGATTTAGAAGTGGGAATACAAGATGCTGACTGAAAAATAAGTAGGTATACCACTGTAGGCCCTGGGCTACACCACTGGGCATTTTCAGTGCTATCTGGCAGATATTCCAAAAGAAAAATTTGGAAATTTCTGTGATGACGGCCAAAAAAATATCAAAGTCCATTGAAAGGACAAGAGGAGCTGTCATCATAGTGTCAACGAAAGCTCTAATGCACAGTGTTAAAAAATGGTAGCTCATTTAATGTGTAGCTATTAGCAAAAAAGATGGTGAGCATTATTTTCCCTGTGTCATACATGTTAGCTTTAAGTTAAGTGGTTGTATATCATGTGAGGCGGAATTAACACTATAAATCACATTAAAGAGACACTGGATAGAGTGAGGAGTCAGTTACACTATAGTCTGCCTGTGGATCTTAGTTACATTAGCTGGTGTTTTTCACTCTCTCCCTAAGATGCTGTTGCTGTTGGATCCATTTGTTTAGCCATGACTCTGGCTCAAAACCTACTACAGATTTTTATTTTATGCAAGGGAGGTTTTTACCACAACTCAGTCCTCCAAGAAGACGATTGATACCTGGACCCGCATTTTTACAAGGTTCTTCATCATTGGGCTCTTTTTTGGCATTTTGTCAGAAATGAAGGCAGCTATTGCTCTGAAAAGAAATAAACGAACAAACAAACAAAACAGTACCAAAAAAAATCACACACGCTGCATGACTGTGTATGTATCGACATAATGAATTCTTTGCTGATCTGGAAGACGGTCAAATGGCAAAGCTGGAGTTTTAAAGCAGCCATCCGCCAACCAGCAAGTGACATCCAGAGGATACAACCATGACTTTTATATGTCTGTGCTTAGGCATTAAAATTTAAGAAAAAACTGAACTGAACAGATGTGTGATACGCTATAAATACCACAATATGCCCTTCGTGGCCCTACTGCCTTGATGGTTTCTCTTTTTCATATGTGTATGAGATGATTTGTAGACAAATATTAAGTAGGAGACAGAAAAAGAGACACTAGATGAAACAGAAAGCAGAGGGAAAAAAAAAAGTCGTTATAATTTCCCTCTGGTTTAATTATCTTAGTCTGTAGACTGCCCCACTGTTTCGCTCATGCCATTAAATATTAGACGTAAAAACAAGAGTTGTTGTCTGTGTGTAGATGTATGTACGTGCATGAGATACTCCTTACTGTGTGTGTGTTAAAATGCACAGCAGCAGCAGTGCTGAGCAGGGAATAGTCTTATCCCACTTTAATGTTTAAACCTTGCTCATTACACGGAGGAAAGAGGAAATCAATCTAATTCATCGCCCTCTGTCACCATGTGATTACGAAAGTCGATGGGCCGTCATATTCATATCTATGATATACTGTATGAGAGTAGTATCGCTTCTCCGGTGTTGTGTGTTATGTACGCTCACAAGATTGGAGCCTCTAATTATTCCTTCTGTTCCAAACAATGCTTGAGAAATTCATCAATACAGGTTCTCACATTTTAATAAGTATGCTGACATTAGTGTTTGCCAGAGGCTGTTTTGGCCTGAGGCGATATGTTTTGGGAAATCAAGATCCTTAGGGGAGTTTAATTCCTGAGAAATGTAGACGTATGTTAATGTTAATGTTATTGTTTTTGATGGCGAAAATAGGTGATTACTCTACATAGCATGAGAAGCACTGGTGTAGTGAACATTTCAGCATGAAAACACCAGACCCCAGGAACTGAGTCACTTAAATAGAATGTATTAGCAGTGAAAGTAATGAAGTTCACCTGTGCTTTTACTGCTATGGCACAATAGAGACCAACAGTGGGGGAAAAAACCCAGACACCATTGGCTGATAGTGATTAAGTATTGGCTTAAATAGGCCAAATACAACTAAAAATTATTTTTATTTACTTGCTTTTTGCTGGTACATCCATTTTAGCTTCTCTCATCTTTTCTCATTACAACCAAACAATAAGAACGGTCAGTTTCAGTTCAGTGTGTTACCTAGAGTCAACATCATATGTGGAGATCTGTTGTTTTTCCTTGTATTGTTCTGTATATAATGTAAACTGAATGTTATAGTTGTGACTGTGGGTCAAGTGCATTGAACACTGAACTGCATTTTGCACACTGAACTCCTTTCATCCATTACACTCACTCATGAACTGAACATTTTGCACTACCTCACACTAAACAGCCAACTTAGGCACTTTATGTCCTTTGGACTCATTCGGTGTATTTATGTTCATAGCACTTATATTTGCATATATTATACTCATTGTACATCATGTAGATATTGTTAATACTGTACATTTTGTACTCCCTGCATTTGCTGCTATTGCAGTACTGTCTAGATGCTAAATTCCATCTATCTAAATTTAAAATTTAGATAGATGATAGATGATAGATAAATTCCCCTGCATTATGCATGTTATGACTTATGTATAATTACATAATGATGATTTCTTTCAACAGTTTTAACTAGTAGCTACAGCCCCATTTACACCTTTTAAATAAGTGCCTTGAAGCGTATTGTTATTTGATGTTTTGATTCTAGTATCTGTTTTATTAATTCTGTTCCAGTTGTGTTGTTTTTTTCTGTCTGATGTTTGTGTTCTGAGGTTTCTCTTAGAAAAGAGAGGGGCTGCAGGATTAAACAAAAATTACAATACAAAAAGAAAAAAGTGTAGAAAATACCTGAAAAAATCCCCCACACTGATAGTTGCAGATTATATCTAATGGCTCTGTGAGATTTATAGGCAGCAGCCCAAGTGGTCGAGTGAAATGTTAATTTGTTTCTTGAATAATTTCCCCTATAGTCAGCTGCTACACATAACCCCTATTGTCCTCAGGGTTTTTCTTTTATCCCTATGGACACACAAGTGCACACACACACACACACACACACACACACACACATGCATGTCAGGCTCCATAAAACTCACAGCCACACCCTGCCTTTGTTTCACCATTTGGCTTCAAGTTCTGTTTTCTGATGTGATCCCTGCAGAGGTCATCACATAAACACCAAGCTGTTCGACCCCCCCGACGTTCCGCGAGCATGCATTCAGCACATACACACTCAAGCCCATCACACACAAGGTGACCTGGACACATGCACATCGCACCAAGTTCCACCCACACACATCTGACCCTGAGCCAGCCCTATATACCTCGAGAGGGCTGCAGGGAAGAGGGGAAGGGAAGAGCCAAAGACAGAGGAGAGGAGACTGGGAGGTGCATTTGCAGAAGATGCAGAGAAACCTGAATGGAATTTGTAGTTGTAGATGTACTTAGGGCTTAATGAATATACATACGTCTGGAATCAAAGCAAAAGGATTTAGACAGTAGAGGCAGAACAAAAACTTCCCCCTGACTCATCGATATTTTTAATAAAAGAAGTGAATGTAATATAGCTGGTCAGTCTTTTGGTTATGTATTCTGTTGTTTTAGGGCTGCAGACATTCTGATTTGCTTATTTCCATTTTTGTTGTTTTGCACACTAAGCTGTAGAAGTACGATTAGAACTGGATTTTTTTTATTCCAAGTTCTTTTTATTGTTGCTCATTGTCACATAATCCAAGACAATTGTTTCTTCCGTGTTACGTCTATACCATGCAGCCCATTTTGCAGTGCAGAATATTGTTTCCTATCCATAACTGTGTCTTTCCAGTCCAGTCTGTACATGAGACAGCGGCGTTCAGAGGATTTAATACAAATAAATGCTTCATGTTTTTAAAAGTCATGCCTGGCATTTTTAGCAGCTGTGGATGTCTTATCAGCAGGTTTCCAGAGACCTCTTTAATGATTTTTTCCACTGCAATACAGCAAGTGGCCACTAGGGCAAACTTGATACATCTGTGAGACATGTATGATAACAGATAAACATAGGTAACGTTTGATGAAACTAGTCAAAAAAAAGGTAAATATATGCTGATAGTGATGTTCAGCTGATAGATCAGTGCGTGACATTTCCTCAACATTCTTTGCTCCAAGTTGAAAGCATTCCTGTGACTGTTATGGTCCCGGTTTTGGTTTACCCAGAGGCACATTCAAGAGCCTGGGGGTGCACTGTGGTGGATCTAACTGCCTGAGAGCTCCAATCAAAAGAGAGTACCAGTAGATGCAGAGAGTGAAACATTCTGGGAGTGTTTAGGGATGCTGGTTTCCCAGTTGTTGGGGGGATGATGGGTACAAAATGTATAATGGACATATGTGTGTGTTTGCAGGGGTCTCATGTGTAGGAAGGGGGGGTGGTTGGGGACAAAATGAGGTTGCCACCAGCATAATGAGGGCACAAATGTGTGTGTGAGAGCTTCTTTTCCGACTGGCCGCTGTATAATGGACCAGGGGGGCCATATTTTTTCAGGCTCGTGCTGAAGTCCCTGTGGCAGCAGATGTGAAGTTACACAGCAACAACAAAAGCTCATTAATCACTGTCTGGGGTGTTAGGTTTGTGTGTGTGTGTGTGTTCTACCAGGCTGTTTTGCATGTTTGCATTTTCTGTCTGCCTCTTAAGAGGAAGTGTGTGTTTTGGTGAGCAGTGTGCAGCTGCAGGCACGTGTGTGTGTATTTTGATCCCAGTGTGGGCTAAAAACTAAAGTAGAGCAGTGTGTGAAGTTTCTGGAGTGTGTTTGTGTGGAGGACAAGGGGACAGTCTTCATGAAAAGGGCTGACTTATGCTTTTTTTTTTTTTTTTTTTTTTTTTTAGGGCTGATATAAATACCGATTTTAAGTAAAGGAGGAGTGCAATGAGCATATGTAGAACAGACACACTTTGCACTAAAAATCTTGGTGTCAGATTTTAGAATAACAAAAACCTTAACACTAAACTTTTCTGAAATCAAAGTCCTAATAGTTGGACTAACACGCCTAGATAATGTGGTTTAAAGTCCATTCACTCCTACATGTAAACAGACCAATCAGACTGGAACAGGACAAGGTGTTCTGCACATGCACAAGGTTTACCAAACACTGGCCTAGACGCCGTACATCGTGCATCTCATCTGCACAAAAACAAAAAGTACAGCAGACAGAAATGACACTATGTACACATTTGGAACCATGGCCATTGTTGTTCCAGTTTACCTTTGGGTCATTGATTTACTTGTTCTGCTGTTGACTGTAGTAGTGATCTGTGACAGCATAGGTCGACAAGCTGAAAGCATATCACCACCTTATTGTAAATATGTGTATCGTCTGTATAGGTTTTTTTATTGCTATCATTATTATTTTCATTTTATATTGTTTGTTTTTGCACTGTCTTTATGCATGTACCCGTTTTTTTGCACTTTATTCTGTTGCTACCTTGACCGTTGAATTTTTCCATTGTAGAATCAATAAAGTCTAATCTAATCTAATGTAATCTAATCTAATGTAATTTAATTTAACCTAATGTAATGTAATCTAATTTATTCTAATCTAATACAATCTAATTTAATTTAACTTAATGTAATTTAATGTAATCTAATTTATTCTAATGTAATTTAATATAATCTAATTTTATTTAATCTAAAGTAATGCAATCTGATCTAATTTATTCTAATCTAATTTAATACAATCTAATTTAATTTAACTTAATGTAATTTTATGTAATCTAATGTAATCTAATTTATTCTAATGTAATTTAATGTAATATAATTTATTCTAATGTAATTTAATGTAATATAATTTAATTCAATCTAATCTAATTTAACTGAATCTAATCTAATCTAATCTAATTTTAACCTAATGTAATGTAATGTAATGTAATCTAATCTAACATAGCAAAGGCGACATGATTTCAACAATAAACGGACCCTCCTGTGCATGTAGACTGGGACAAAGACAACAGTCCTTATAAACATAATCCCTGCTGTAAGGGTTGTTGCAGAACAACTGACTAAAGTCTTCCACATAAAAATCCACACACTGACCAAATATATACAATTTAAGCAATTATTTGTTTTTATTTCCCTCTGGATGTTTGTTTTTATTTATGTAAAACACACCAAATTGCTTTTGTGCATGAAATAAGCTCAATAAATAAACTTTCCCTGCATGCCAATGGAATTTTGAGTGTTAAATATGTTGTCTTGGGAGTGACTTGTTAAACATAAAACAAACCTAAAACAAAGCAATGGATTAGCTGATCGCCAAAACTTAATTCATATCAAATCAAGTTATGATAAAAAAAAACAGCAAAGGTGAGACAAAATTCATAATCACCACTTCATAATGTCCTTATTTGGCTCATTCAGTGAGTTTTAACATTAGACAATAATACTTGTACTGTTAGATCTGCTTAGTGTTAGCTTAGCGGTGCAACGTTTGTCACATTGGTCTGTTTTTAAATGAAAATATTCATGACAAACGCTGGTGTCGGACTGTTAACTTGTTATAGATATTTACTTATTTAAGTGAATGAGATGCGTTCTGTTGTTGGAAATTGGATTTGTTAGCTGATGTTCCTCAGGTTACATGGATGTGAAATGTGGATATTGCTACAAGCACCACTTAGCATTACCATGGCAACACAGACAGATCTGCACCAAAGGCAACCGGGTTTAAGAGGCTACGTGTACTCTGAAATTTTCATCCCTTTTGGCAACGGACAGACACTGCAACAGACTAGTGCATCAGGGTCGACATATTTAATTTTAGATACATTTATTTAGTTGGAAAAACACAAATGATACTACTACTACTACTACTAAAACTACTACTACTACTACTACTAATAATAATATTATTATTATTATTATTATTATTATTATTATTGATAAAAATAATAATAATAATAATAAATCCTTTCTATTGGATCTGATAAATATCTGACCCCTGCTTCAGTGTGGTCTAATTTACCATCACTACCTTGCTCCTGTGTTCACATCCATATTCTGTAAACACACAAGGACACACACAACCTTATTACAGTGGCAAAAAGGTATAGGCAGACCTGTAATCTGATGAATACAACACACTTTGTTGTTTTTCTCTGAGTCCTCCCTATAATTATGAAATGTGATCGGGTTAGAGGCGGACTGTGTATTGTGTTATGTTGTGTTGTCCATACACACACACACACACACACACACACACACACACACCTCCTCATGGATGACTCAAACCCACTCTGCTGAACTCACCTGCGGCCTACACTCAACTTCCTCCAAAGTACTGAATGAATAAAAGACGAACAATCATCCCTCAACTCTCTCTGAATCCCACTCTCTACTTCTACCTCTTGTGTCTTTATGTTACGCTTCGAGTGGGAGGATCATGATGATGTTCGCGGGCAACTTTTTAATGATTTTTGATCGAGGCGTTTAGACAGAATTCAGCAACATTTTAAAGACGCTGGATGAGACTCAGATGTTTTGTTTCTGGGCTCAACAGCTTAACATCAGTACAAAAAAAAGATAGACTTTGGAAGTTGAAGTGTCTCAGCCAAGGTTTGTCTGGTTGTTAAATTGCGTGCATTTTGATCTCCTTAGTTTTCTTTTCACACTTCAAGTTTATGAGCACACATAACGACTGCATCTATATCCCTTATGTCCCCTTATTATATGTGAGCTGCATTTGTGTTTATGTGGCAGATGAGCATATAACTGTGAGGTTTGTGTACTTGACTGCTAACCTTTTCTGTTTAATTGGAGGAAAATGAAAGAACAGGCAACAATGAGCACCAATATAAGCTGCATCCACAGTTTCTTTATTTTCAGGTGGCAATGTTCTTTCCTTTTACATCACAAGTTTAAACATTTTTATGCTTCTCCAAGTTGACTTTTCATTATTTTGTCAGATTATAATTATTTATTTCCATTTAAAAAGACTTTAAAAACTCCTCTCCATGTGCTACTCCTGCTCATTTTCATACCTCTGCTTATTTTTTTTACCTCTGACAAGGAGATTATGTTTTTGTTGGCGTTGGTTTGTCTGTTTGTCTGTGTCCAAGATAACTCAAAAAGTTATGGACGGATTTGGATGAAAATTTCAGGAAATGTTGATACTGGCACAAGAAACAAATGATTACATTTTGGTGGTGATCGGGGGGGGTGGGGGGGCCACTGATCTGCCTTGGCGGAGGTCTGCGCTGTCCGAGTGCTTCTAGTTTCTTCTTCTTTCTTTGGTTAACGTTTGATGATAGTCTGCTTCAACTTTCCATATGTGGTCCAAAAGTCCACACTACAAATAAACCGAGCCACGGTCCAGTTTGATCTGGTCCGAGACATGTTTTTTTTTTTTTTGTTAGACCAGGTCTGGTTAACGTCCTGAGAACCACAAAAGTAAAAGTTTTAGAATTTGTACATTAAATAAGAGCCTTGATTGGAAGCAGCATGATGCAACAGTTTTTTCAGGTACATTTTTAATTTTTTTATGGAATGTCCTTCACAGTGGACCATTTATTTATTTATTTATTTAAATCTTTAAGTAAAACTGTAGAAGTAAACTCTTCTCTCTTACTGAGGACAAACATGCTTTGCTGGATCTCAGGAGGATGTTCTAGATGAGATCTTCAGCAAAAAGTGAATGCAAAAATAACTGTGTTCATTCATTCATTCATCTTCTGAAACTGCTTTATCCTCACTAGGGTCGTGGGGGTGCTGGAACCTATCTCACCTAGAATAATTGTGTTCTTAATGAACATTGAAAACAGCTTCACAGAATGCTACTATCTCCACTTTCTCCCTCCTCAATCACTAATCTTCATGCTCTCTCAGATTGGACAACACATTCCACTGCCAGGTATCTTCCCTCTCTAATCCGC
This sequence comes from Sphaeramia orbicularis, assembly GCF_902148855.1. Lineage (NCBI taxonomy): Eukaryota > Metazoa > Chordata > Actinopteri > Kurtiformes > Apogonidae > Sphaeramia > Sphaeramia orbicularis. The sequence goes on from NC_043967.1 coordinate 26,866,774, forward strand.
ATTCATTATGCAACAACTTCTACGAACTTCAGCTATTGTTGGGGAAGAATCTTTTCTTCACCTCTTCTTCTTCTTCTTCTCATACTTCGCAGTGATGTGGCTGTATGGGTCGATACTGGACTCTGTGCTGCAGCTGGCAGGTTTCCAGATGTTCAGAGTGGATCGTGACATGGAGTTCTGTGGCAAAGCATAAGGTGGCGTTTCTATTTTTATTTCCACAGTGGCTGCTGTAACGATGTGACGGTGATACAGCAGCACTGAACTTTTTTCATTAACTCCAACCCTCATACTCTGTTTGCAGTGTGCTTCATTCATACTGGTTGCTGTTTACATTCCACCATACGTTTGTGTCTATGACGCATTGTACACTCATCAACCAGATACTTGTGCGGAGCGAACAAACACAGAGTCTTACGTTACTGTCTCTGGTGACGGTAACAGCCATGACTTCCCCAAATACAAGCTGCACTGTAAAAAATGACGAGAATTAACACCAAAAAGTTGTAAAATTACAACATAAAAAAACTGTTAGTGACAATACAATGCAAAGTTGTTTATTTTAAAACATTTTTTGTGTTAACGATTAAATCAAATATAGCTGTAGTTTTTACAGGAAGAGTTTGTTAACAAAACCAGATTTGTATGTAGAAATTATGTATTTCTATTGTTTTATTGTTGAAATAATGGTGTATTTGCTTTTTTTTTTTTAAATAAAAAAGTTATTTAAAAAAGTAAACATTTAACAATGTAACATTTTAAATTTGTAAATTAATGGGTTGGTAGAGTTGGTAGAGCGGCTCGTCCAATAACCAAAGGGTTGGTGGTTCAAATCCTGGCTCCGACTGTCCATATGTCAAAGTGTCCATGGAAGACACTGAACCCTAAATTGCTCCCAGTCGGATCTGGTGGTTTTGGAAAGTGCTTTGGACACCATGAAGGTGGAGAAAATGTGCTAAATAAGCGCAGTCCATTTACCATTTAAACCCAGTGTTAAATCTACATGTTACTCCGTAAATATGTTTACAGTTGGATGTGTTTTTTACAGTATTGTTCTGGAAACCACAGCTTACAGTTTTTTTCCCGTAAAAACAACATGATTTTTTTTACAGTGTGTATATTTAATGTTCTAGGCCACTGTCACATCACAATTAACAGTGCATGTCACTCTGTCGTCCACACTGCACTGACCACACCATGGGGTCGTCTGGACCCTCAGAACCTCCCTCCCCAACCTGCAGGATATTTACACAAAATGTTGCAAGTTAAGGGCTGAGAAGGTCCTGAAACAGCTCACCCACCACGTACACCCTCTCTTCTCCCTTCCACCATCAGACCAGCATTTTCACAGTCTGAGAACAATAACTGAGAGGCTGAAGAAAAGTTATTTACCCCCAAGCCAGCCGACTGCTCAACACTGAGCCTTAGCAAGACTACTACAAGGAAAAACACTGTATGCACCTTATCCACATCTGCAGTACTGTCAGTTGGTACATAGTAGAGCTACTATATATTTTTATATATTTTATTTTGTTGCACCAGTACTCCCCAAAAAAATCTTGGCATATGAAAATGTCTTGCCACCATGGGCGTCGTTAGACCTGGGCATTAGGGGCTTAAACCCTGGATCTCTCTCTTTTAAAAAAAAAAAAAAAAACATATGAGTGAGTGAGAGACTGAGTCAGTGTGTGTGTGGGGGGGGTAGATAAGAGAGAGGTAGATAAAGTATGTTGCAGTACTTACAGACACACACCCCCCCTATCTTTTTTTTTTTTTTGTCACTTAAGTTGTTTTTGAAATTCTTCACACATTTTTCACAAAACAACAAAAAACGAAAAAAGAACAAACCAGCATTGCTTGGTCGCATCACACATTCCTCACCACAGCCCTATCCATTCTTTCCATCATTCCCAGCTCTGTAAACAGTCCGTTTATTCCCCTTTTTGTCTATTTGTGCTTCCTGTTGTCACAGTCTATGAGTCACCTTTTCCATTGTATATATTCCATCAATAATTTCAATCCATTGGTCCTTTGTTGGTGCTTCTGTCCTTCCCCAGTTCCTTGTAATAGCTTTTTTGCAAGCCACTAAAAGTATCAACCAAGTATATGTCGTTTCTTACTACATTTCCATCAGACAAGTTACACAAATACAGAACATCACAGCACACTGGAATCTCATACCCCATTATTTGTTTTAGTACTCCACACACCATTTCCCAAAACACAGTTATTTTATCACATTTCCAAAAAACGTGTGTAATCTACATCAAATTCTCCACATTCCCTCCAACATTTCTGCTGTCTGTTTAACTGCTTACTTTTCTTCTGAGGTGTAACAAAGAAACGCACCAGATTTTTCCAGGAAAACTCCCTCCAGATCCGTGAACTAGTGGATGTTTGGTGTATCTTTTACATATTAAACCAGTCAGCATCTGTAATTTCCACATTGAGCTCCTTCTCCTGTTTTTCTTTTATATAATTGCTTGAGTTTTTGTCATATGAGTTTTAACCCACGATAGATAGTTGAAATTATTCTTGAATTACTTTCCTTATATGCTTTGATAATGATTTGGATCACACTGTTCACTTCCCTGGAGGGGTCAACCTGGATTTCCTTTCTGTAATAATCTCTTAGTTGTAGATATCTATAAAAGCCCCCCGCCCCCATCTTACTAACCATTCACCTGCCCAGATGTCTGCTTGCCACTACAGAGAAATAGAATACAGTATTGTATGAATACATAAACAGTTGTCAGTGATTGTTTAGACTGATTGAGAAATAAATTCTGAGAAGCACCTGAATATTTTTAATGGGGTAAAAAACAGGAGGCCCCAGTCTGGAATCATACCAAGCCAGTCAGAAATGCAGCAGCTTAGGGAGGAAACACTGCTGGTATCAGCATGTCACATAATAGTTTCACTGGCGGACCTTGCACACCTCAGTGCCAAACACCTAAATCCTGCTGTGTGTTACCTTCACGGCTGCTGGGCTTCACCCTCCATGCCCTCTGTTCACCAAACACACACCAAAGGTATGCTTTTAAAATGTGACCGAGGCCAGAGTGAGTCTGTGCCCGGAACAGGAGACTCCGGTCAACCCTCAGACAGCACTTTCTGTCTACATGGCTAAGCCTAAGCTGTCGAATTTAGACCCAGTTAAATTCTGTTCACAGGGCGAGCAGCTTAATGTCTGCTCTGACTGGTAGACTGGCAGCAGCATCACTGACCGACAGTTATGTAACTGTACATCACAGAGCTGGATGTGGCCTTCATGTCTGAGTCACAGCTGGGAGAACACTTGCCTTGGAACTACAGTTAAAGACATAATTCTAATGTAATGTCAGAGTTTAGCACCTGAATAAATTAAATCTGGACTAATTTACACAGTCCTCATATTACCTGAGCCTTGTGATGAATTACTACTGTACTTATGAGACCTGAGAAAAAACAGCAACAACAGTCATCAAACATTTAAGATTTTTTCATGCAAGTGTGTCTTTTTTCACATTTCACGCCCTTAACCAAACACTTCCCACAGAGAATGCACTCAGTCATCTTCATAAATTCTTAAGGTTGTGCAGGTTCAATTCTGAAAGTGGTTAAAAACGACATCAATTTTTCTCGCTTCTTGAATGTATGGCTGTGGCTGCAGCTTTGGCTGTGGTTGTGAAAGTGTTTCCTAGAGGCCTGAAGAAAAGCAATGACCGTGAATTAGCAAAGCAGTGAAGAGAAGCAGAAACACCTGCTCTCAGTAATGATGCATGCCTGAAACAATCCTCGCAGACAGCAATGAAAGTAGGCCTTGGTACTGCCTTGCACGCCTGCTGCACACTTTACACTATGATGCATTAAAATCAGGGAATATGTAAGTGTGAGCCACGCTCCAGCATCTGTGTGCACACTTGTGTGACAGCCTGTTCTACCTGTGTGACGTTTGGAAATTACAAGATAGGAAATTTATAATTGCCTTGCCTTGTTGCTTGAGCTCCAGTCTCTGGAGTATTCAGGTGGGAGGATGTAACTGTTGGAAGTGAAGAGGTAGAGGTGGGTTATTTTAAAGTGCACAGTCGTGAGCTGGCCAAATTTAGATTGGCAGCAAACTGCTGACTTTCCTACTTGGTCAGCTCTTTGTCTGGTTGCGGCAGACATGTGCTGAGAAATTAAGGGAGCTAAAGAATAAGGCGGAGTAAGGGAAGTCCTGGTGAAAAAAGCAGGTTTTAAGACATTTTTTGCCTAGTTTGTCTTAATCAGCACTCTTACTGTCATTCCATGCGGCCTCTTTTCCACAGTTGAATGGATATGAATAAAAAATCTGCTGCTATCTTCTGTTTTAAGAGTTTGTTTAACATATTAGCAAGTTAGTCAACAGAGAAAAATGTTGCTATTGTATATTTCTGCAAACCACAGACCATAGGTAATTTGTCATTGGAGAATATGGTAATTTTTGCCTTTTCTCGATGAGCATTAGGTGGCTGAGGACAGATGGTGGATATAAAAACTCCAGTCCTCCAGAAGTGAAGTTTACATCTGGATTCCTGCATAATTTCAGGCAATATAAGTGCTTGGGTTACAGCTATTAAAAGAACTTTGAGTGGGTTAAATATTGGTGAATAGAATGGGTCTCATTATGTGCGCTAAAATATTATTACTTTGCTCTTAGAATGATTGCACATGCAAAATTATCATTGAATTCATCTCATGTGATCACTGGCCAATATTTTCTTACCATACTATGTATTTTAAAGGTTCAATATATCAGATACATGCATGCTTATGAGCTTAAGTGAAGTATGTGTTGACATTAGCTGATAACATGACTAAGCTAATAACAGTAATATTCAGTCGCTTACATTCATAAAAACAGCCTATATACTGATTTCTACTGAGGACACATGCAATTTTTCTTTTCCCTATAAAAATCCTTATGTTTTCTTTCATGCATAACAACCATTAGCCAAGACATGGAATTGGCTAATACCAACAACAAACCAAAGGACACAGGCATATACAAGTCACCCAACTTAAAGTTCATTGTATATTGACAGATGCTTGCATGCAAAATAAGGAAATATTTTGCCCAGAGGTGTGTCAGGTGTGGAGGAAGCAGAGAAGTTGCTTCAAGAGATTTATTGGCCCCTAAAGCCAAGAAAGCGAAGGAGTTTCATGACCAAAGAAATTGAAACAATAGGCTGAAAAAGGCTTGGGCTGCAATAACTGAGGCGATGAATGTTATGTCCCATGAGACATGGACTGTGGTTCAGGTACAGAAGAAATAGTTGGACATTAAAGTTGCATTTCACTCTCATTATAGGCAAAGTCAACACAACAGTGAAAGCCAAAACAGAGATTTCAGATTCTCATATACTGCATCTGTACTCTGTTGTGAGCTACGACTGTCTTTATAGATAACAGTATGTATTACAACTATAGTTGATGAAGGTGGAAGGGCATCAATTGATCAGTCATGGTTATTTAGGTTCAGAGGGTGTGATATGTTATGTTTTCATTAGTGCAAGTACCTGAAAGTGTAACTTTTGTTTGTTCATTGTTATCTTTACTGGGATATTCCATGTTCTTCAGCTTTGTTTATGATGGACAGGACTTACCTTCAGTGTTTGAGTATATACCTGTATTATTATCCCCTTCCAAAGAGGATTATAAGAAAGAATGAACCAAACTGCCAAATGGGACAAATGTGTGCTGTCATATTTTCAGTGGCCACCCTAGGGGAGGGTGAGGTATTCATTTGGTTGAAATGTGAAATTTCACCACATCTCACACACTGAACTTTTAATACGTGTAATTATTTAACAAATTAACAGCTTTGAATATTGGTGTGTATTTAATGAATACTGTTTTAATATTCCATGTTATATGTTTAGATAAAATGTATTATTTATAAGTAGGGATGGCTCCTTTCACATTTAAACCAATACGGTACCGATACTCGGTTCCTGGGAACATACAACGGTACCTGTTTCCGGTACTTTTTGTGTGTATGTGTGGTGATTGAAGTCATTTTGTCTGTAAAAACTGTAAAAATTTCTGAATTCTGAATATTTCTCAACATCACAAGTGAAATAATATAACAACATAAATCTTGAGAAAACTTGAGAAAAGAGTGTAAGTGTAAGAGGGCAAATAACTTAAAAATAATAAAACATATATAACATTTTTCAAAGTAAAGTATTACAAACTAAACCAAACCATTCCCTCTAGCATGAACTGTTCTGCACATGTTCAGCAGTTCTTTTTCAGGAACACCAACATATCTACTTTTTCTGGCAAGAGCCAAGCCCGCTCCACACTTACTTTTTTTTTTTTTTTTTTTTTTTTACACCTCTTCTTCTCCCCCGATGCTGGCTGTAGGTGAGGAGCTGCTGCAGGTGCAGTGATGGTGCTTGGTGCAGGAGCCATAGCCTGCGTTCCTTTGTGCAATATTGTACAATACTGTACATTCCATTCCTCAACCTTCAGGTGCATATTACGTTTGACTAAGTGTTTCATCAGGTTTGAGGTGTTGCCGTGGTTGGCTTTACGTTTAGCATTAGGCTACATATATAGAGGGAATGCACATACGTCACTTCCCCCCTGGGCCACGCCCCTCTAAGTCAGACTGAGTGGCAAAAACAAACCGGCTCAACATGGTGGAGTATAGCAGTAACTACAGCGAGACTGGGAAAAATGTGGAATATAACATGAAATTAAAGACAATTGGACTGGACATGGATCCATACAAGCTACCAAACAACAAGTGGTCTACGAACATTGATATGTGGACAGAAATCATGTATCCTGACATTTATATGAACCTGATTTCAACGCTGGGAAAATCCACAATGCAAAGGCTGAAAGCATAGAATAGCTAAAGAGTTGTTGACATCCTCGTCATCGTTAATTAGAGGATTACAGCTGGTGAATGCTTTCAATTCAACATACTATTGTTTTTGAGGTTTTCTGTCAGTGCAGACGTATTTTCTTGGTGGTGATTTCCAAGGTAAAGGCCCAGCAGTAGTGCTCACAGTTCACTACTGATTTACTGGAGTTGAACCCTTAATACTGACCCAAGTGAGTGGATGATCTACTGGTACTGTGGAGATTTAAGTAGAGTTTACATCAAATACTTGATCCAACACAGCTACAACAGCTTTGTGCTAGAGTACCCCCTTATTTGGAAAACTAGGTTAGCCTCAGTTTAAGCTAGTTTACAAATCATGTAGAGCACAAGGTTCAGAATCACACAACTGAAGACAAAAACGTTTCAGTTCTGAAATATAGAACTAAATGACAGATGCTAACATTAAGAGCTTTACTAAGAAGTAACGTTAGCCAAAACAATATGTAATTTAAGGTATGATTTTATACAAGAATATGTCATATCAGTCCCCGGACTTTTGCCTGTTTTGTCTGTCTTGTCTGTCATTTCCTGTTTTATTTTGTTAAGTTCTCCTCTTGTGTCATGTCTGGTGTCTTTGCTTCCCTTCCCTGATTGTTTCACCTGTGCTGATTACCTGTCCCCGTCCTGATTCGTTCCACCTCTGTCTCATTGTCTTCCCTCCCTCTTGTGTATATAAGCCCTGTGTTTCTGTCTGTCTGTGGCCAGTTTGTATTCGCCCTTTGTGTGATTACTTACCAGCATTTCTTCGGATCCTGTTTGTCTGTCTGTCTGCCTGCCTGTCTTCGACCCGGATTGTTCCTCGACGCCTGAGTTTTTGCCTTACCCCCTGTCTGTGCTTCAGCCTCTTAATCCACTCCCGTGTTCGACCTTTTGCCCAGATTTATGGTACGTGAGCTTGTTTTTTCCCCAATGTCCTGTTGCCTGTCTGCTAGCCTTTTTGTGTATGACCTGGTCTGTCTCCTGACCCTCCTCTGTTTTTTACTAGTCGGGTTCCCTTCGTGTGCTCCGTTGGCTTTCTCAATTGGGTTCGGACGTCGTGACGAGTCCACAAAGCAGTTTCATTGAGGACTCACCCATAACCCTTTTGTGTGAACTGTTTTCCTTGTTTGTGTTTAATAAACACAATTACATTGTAATTTTGTCTGCGGGTCGTGCATTTGGGTTCAGACCTCGTACTTTCAGTTCTAACAGAATACAGCATAAATTAACGTTACCTGACACGAATCCAGGTTTTGTTGCCTGGGTTCCAGTTATTTCTATGAACTGTAGCGATCCATCTGCTTCTTCTGTCTTTGGCTTTAGGTCGCCGCTAAAACAATAGCTCCAAGTACTTTTTAAATCTGTTTGGGCAATTAATGGCACAACAGCTCTTCCCCATGTTTTTAGATTGTTCTAAACTTTTCGCAGTATTCAAGCCTACTCATCTCCCTCTTTCTGCCTCTCAGTGGACGTAACCGCGGTGACTTCCACTAGCGGTGACGTCACGTGCATACCCTCTATTGCAGTGAGCACAGTCTGCATCAAGTTTAGCAAAATGGAGCCACACCCTTGACTACTTTCTATCCACCATGCTTGCTGTTATCATCAAGCCACCACTGACATAATCATGCTTTTGTGTGTCCAATGCCGTCGTTGCATCAGGCAGACACTCCTCCACTCTCTCCCCAACACAAGAATGTGTTCAATTACTGAAATGTGATACCGTTTGACTTAATGCGAATCAATACTTGAGTAGTGCCAACGGAATTCAGTCGGTACCAATAAGTACTGAATTCGGTACCCATCCCTGTTTATAAGACAGCTGGTTCTCCGTCATTTAGAAAAGGTCTGAGGCTGTTCTAAATTAATCTGCAAAGTACAAACAGTTTCAGGTATTGCTGAATTGTGGTTTTGTTTGTAAAACATTGGTATGCATGGTTTGAGCCCAGACATTTGAGTATGCATTGCCTGTGAATGAGGCTCATTGCAAGCCATTTTTTATCCCATCTCTGCAGACTTTTGGTGGATTAAGTCAAACCCTGGTATGTTTCTAGAACTCTCCCTAAGTCCTGCCTCAAGAATAGTCACAAATGACTATAGTTTGAGAGACATTGTTGAGAATGAGGATTTAAACACTACAAGGGTCAGAAACATTGTTTTATGTACCTATGGTTTGCAAAAATGTCCAATAATTAACATTTTATTCTGGCAGTAGTGTTGTTCTTTCACTCCACGTGGATTCATCTTTACACCTGGATGGACAGTTTGTGGTTATCTCTTACTACAAGACTTTATTTGACGTATTAGTGTGCTAATGAGGTTGAGGTCAACCTTGTCACCTCAGAAATCCTTCATTTTGTCCAGCATCACCTGCAAGAGTGAATCAAAGACCGTGGTGCATCAACCTTTTCATCCCAATATTAATTCTCAGGCAGTAGTTTGGACTTAAACCACGTCTTAGATAATTTGTGAGTGTGCAGGGACGAAGGACTAATCTCTTCCCAAAGACCCAGAAGCTTTGCATTTCATTTTTCAGCCTTTCTGCCTTCATCTTTCTTTCCCCTTATCCCACTTTCTCCCTCCTCATGCCTTTGCACAATGAAAAGCGAGAGCGGTGCTGTGCTAAGGATGTCTTTGGCCCTTCTTACCCATGTCTGTAAGCTCATTTAGGACAATGAACCTGTCTGGGTTTGCACTTTTTTAATGCCCCTGCATAATAAGTGTATGGAGACTGTGTTTTAAATGCAGGTTTTTCCATCAGCTATGTATGAATTACTGTAGCTGGGGCTGTGCTTACTTCTGGACTACTGTAATCCTCTTTCACACACATTTACATTCAGAAATGCACACAGGAATTTAAGGACATTGACATTCTCTGCACAGAAATATCTTCACATATTCATCATTCACAATTAAAAAAAAAAAAAAAAGTTTTACGTATGTTTCAAATAAAAGTCACATTTTTATCTCTGCTGCTGTTACATTTCTTGTCCGATGGCTTCAAGGTTAAGCATCACAGCAGCCAAAATCCAAACAAAAATATCAGGACAGTCATCTCACTGTACCTCTGTGAGATTCCAAAAATAGCTCATACCTGGAAAACGCTTTGACATAACCTAGAGATTCACAGAAGCTCCCAACAAACAACATGTAGAGCCTCAACAAAGTGGTTAGATGTGGCTAAAGCTCCTGCATCTTTATTTAGAGGTCACTCTCGCTCCTTCTGTTGTACCTGACAGGAATAGGAAAGGATGAAGATGGATTAGACGGTGATGTCATGAATCTGCGCTCTACTAAAATGTCATCCTGTGTTGGATATACGTCACACAGGGATGTGTGGAAAAATAGATCTGGAGCGAAACTATTCCGGCGGGATGACGGTGTGTCTGCGACGCGGCTTTACTCGGTCTGTAGAGAACTAGGCTAATCTTTTCAATCGAACCAAATCCTCATTACCTGGTTTGGACTCACTAGTATTGTTGTCAGAGGCACACACTGTAAGAGGGGGAGGTGTGTTAATTGTAACAAGCAGCTCTCCTCGGTTGCTGTTGTTGTGCAAATTAGATTTCTAAAGCAAAGCTAGACAACTCTCTAGAGCCGGTGAGGAGATATCTAATGAGCACACACTGCTTTCCAACAGCCAACCTCACATGCACATTCAGACATCTGTGGTACCATCACACTTCCTCTCAGCCAAAGAATGGTGGAGAACGGAGGGCAACGTGATCATATCTGTTAAGAGAAGAGGGAACGTCGTACATCTAGAGATTTGAACTTGTGGTTTTCTGATCAGTCCTTTTACTTTGGGACAGCGGGCGAAGCAGACATTGTAGGGGCCAGACTTTTATATAAAACAACTAAGAATGTCCATATGTAATGTGAAAAAAATGACATATTAATTGTAGGTTATAAACTGCTGCTGCTGCTGACAAATCTGTTGCTGTTACCTCCTCAGCTCATAACAATTACTGTATTGCACTACTGCTGCTACTGTAAACAGATTGACATGTACACTTTATATTCTGCAACAGTTTATTCTTTATACCAGTTATTCTTATTCTATTTTTACCTTTTTTTTTTTTTTTTTTTAAGCATGCCATTTAAAAAGGTGTGAGCGAAACAGTATCTCACTTCTCTGTATGTTCTGTGCATCTAGTGAATTGAAAATAAAAACTCTTTGAATCTTGCTTTTCTATCCTCTGTCTCAGTTGCCTACATCCGTGATAACAGGTTGTTCTATTTCTGGGGAGAGGACTCAGGGCTTGTTTCTATGCATCTACTTATATTTGATTGACATTTTTTCTGCCCCTTTATACCTGCATCAGTTTGTATTCTAGCAACCACTTGCAAAAATGACATATTAAACCTTTAATTAATTAACCTGCCTTTTATCGTTTAATATTTACTCACAAGACTAATCTTATTTTCAATAGCATGTTAACAGACTCCATAATGACAACTAAAATGAGCCCTAACACCAGATAGATATTAGTCTTGAGTATAAAATGCATTCAGATCTCAGCCAGGGGCCAATTCACTGAAAACTGTGGTTTAAAATTCAGTATGTGATATTTCTCCATTCATGAAGTTTTCATTGAAGCCTGTTTTATTCTAAAGCAGGGGTGTCAAACTCGTTTTAGTTCAGGGGCCACATTAAGCCCAAATTGACCTCAAGTGGGCCAGATCAGTAAAACAGTAGCATAATAACCTGTAAATAATCACGACTCCAATTTTTTTTTTTGTTTTACTGCAATCAAAATTAAATTATGAAAATATGTACAGTTACAAAGTATCCCAAAAAAATTATGGGAATAACCTGAAAAAAACTAAAATTTCTTGAGAAAAATAAGTGCAATTTAAACAATATTACACCTCAACTTACCATTTATACATGCGTATTACAGATTGGATCTACAAAGGCACAAAATATTTAATAACAGGAAGAAGAATGTTAAAATTTCACTTTCAAAAGTTCAGGTTTTTCCACATTTTATTGTTAAAGGATAGTTTGTAAATGTTAATATTTTCATAATTTAATGTAAGTTTTTGCACTAAAACTAAGAGAAAAAGTTGGAGTTCATTATTTATAGGTGTAATGTAATATGTTTTTCACATTAAACTAAGAACGTTTGGAGTTATTATTTATAGGTTATTATGCTATTATTTTAGTTGAGATCACATTATTCTGTATGTGGAACCTCAACTAAAACAAGTTCGACATCCTTGATTGTTAATATCTTAAGTGTAATTTTTGCGGTTTGCAAATTCATCCTGCAGGCCAGACTGGAACCCTTGGCTGGCCGGATTTGGCCCCCGGGCCGCATGTTTGACACCCCTGTTCTAAAGGCTGGTCATTTGTAGATGTGAGCTGTCTCCATTTGTAAGTTAGTTTTGCATATCATTATGGCTGTAAAAGGGCAAAATAGAGGCACTGTACAACTCAGGGGCAAGCAAACTGACCTACGTTGGCTGCATAGAAATCTGTTTACAGGCTGTTACCATGGATGTAGACAAACGTAACTTTAGAAACAACACAATCTTCATGTAAGTATACAAGCATGTAGGGCTAGGCGGTAAAACGCTAACGATATATACTGCCATATAACTTTTCCTCGATAGAAATATGAGACATGCTCGATACAATTTCGCTAGAATTCATTCGTCCATGTTTTGACGGACATAAGAACAGCCAATCATAATTAAATAGCGCCACACTGAACCAATCACCCCAGAATTTGACTGAGGACTCGGGCGACCATGTTACTGAAAAGTAGGGGGCAAACTGTTTCGATACTGGCGTAGAACAGAGTCATAGAAGCTGGGAGTTGGACGTTCAAAGCATGTTGTTTCACTTTCAGTTTACACCACTTACAACGCACCTGCAGACCTGAACTCATAGGTTCGTACAGATTGACAGATGGGGGGAGGGGGGTTCGGTCTGTGCCTACCGCAAGACTAATACACGCAAACGATAAAGCCTAAAAAACTGAAAATGAAACTTAAGATGCTTATATGACTGGGGTCAATGAATCTAAAGATGGGGGGCTGGGGGGAGATGACTAAGACGAGGGGAATAATACATAACAATGGAGGGGGGGGGGTTATCGTAAGAGTGGAGGGAGGGATTTCTCGTTAAGTACCATGATGTCTCTCTCTCTCTCTCTCTCTCCTCTCTCTCTCTCTCTCTCTCTCTCTCTCTCTCTCTCTCTCTCTCTCTCTCTCTCTCTCTCTCTCTCTCTCTCTCTCTCTCTCTCTCTCTCTCTCTCTCTCTCCCCTGATGTCTTCACAAATAACTTATGAGTAACAGGAAATTTAAGCTTGACAAAAATGGTGATTTGATTTATATCGTGATACATATCAATATCGTCTGATATGAAAAAAAATTATTGTGATATATTTTTTTTGCTATCACCCAGTCCTACACGCACGAGTGAATATTATACAATTGATCCTTTAAATCAGGGATGTCAAACTCATTTTAGTTCAGGGGCCACATTCAGCTAAATTTGATCTGAAGTGGACCGAACCAGTAAAATAATAATATATAAATAATGTCAACTCCAAAATTTTCTCTACGATTTAGAGCAAATAAAGTAAATTTACAATATGAAAAGGTTTACATCTACAAACTATCCTTTCAGACGATGCGAACAACATGAACAAACTGAAAAAAATAAGTGTAATTTTAACAGTATTATGCCTCCGTTCATCATCTACACATGTATATTATAACTTACAAATACACAAAATATTTAGTATCAGGGAGAATCTTGTTAAAATTGTACTTATTACTCTTAAAACATTTCAGGTTGTTCATATTTGTTCAGGTTATTCACATTTTTTGTGAAATTATACTTTGCTTTCGTGTAAATACATGAAAATATTAACGTTTACAAAGAGGAAAATTTGGAGTTGTCATTATTTTCGTGTTATTATGATAGTATTTTACTGGTCCTGCCCACTGGAGGTTGAATTGGTCTGAATGTGGAGCCTGAACTAAAAGGATTGTTCATATCTTAGTGTAATTTTTTCATTTCACAAATTCATCCCAAGGGCCGAACTGGACCCTTTGGCGGGCCGGATTTGGGCCCCGGGCCACATGTTTGACACCTGTGCTTTAAATCCTACTGGTCTGGAAGTATAATCATAAGATGCAACATGTAAAAATTAATTGATTTGCGCTCATTTTTATGCTACTATGCAGGGTCCTGATCAGTGGAAAAAGCTTGCACCTAGTTGTGTTATCTTATTTTATATATCGGCTAACAGATGGGTTTTTAAACTCTTTACAACCTGTGAATTGAATAGACATATCTGGTTGATGAATCACGCTTAATAAAATTTCCACCTCAATTTTCTTTCAGTATAAAACAGTAAAAATCAAAACATTGTAAATATTGCACAGTGTTTTTCTTCCTCACATCTTCTACATTTATTAATAATCTGTCGGTTGGATGATGGGCCAGATACGGCTGCTAGCTCATGGTCACAGTCCAAGGCTATTGTTGATGCACGTCACCTTCTAAAATGAAATAATCATGACTATTTGCTTAGAAGAGTGTGACGATATTGAGAAATGTAAATCCCAAAACTACTCTACTAATACATTGCCCCTAAAAGCCTTCCAGATAGCCACAAAATTTGCCCTTTTAAAGGTGGAATTGCCATGTGTTTCCAAACCAAGAGCTCACATAAACACATCCAGTAGGGACATCCACACAAACAGATGGCAGGCAGATTGCACAGTAATACACAAATAAAAATGGTACTGTTTGGCAGTAAAGGCAAGTGACAAAAAGGTATTTACTGTGTATTAGAATGGAGCAGTGTTATGTGAGGAAGTGATGGGAGCAGACACACTAATGACACTGTGAACGAATAGTTTGGTGTTTTGGAAATGTTTTGTTTGCTTTCTTGCTGTGAGAAAGATATGAAGGCGAACATCATTTAAATGTCTGTAGACGAAATATGACACTAGAGCCAGCAGGTGATCTGGAAAATAACTAGAATGGTCTTTTGTAATAAAAACTGCATGCACCAGCATCTCTAAATGTTCCTAATTAATATTTTATATCTCATTTAGTTGAATCTGTATGCAAAAAAAGTTTTAAACTCCCGAGTAACATTGTTTGTTTGCATGAAATTACATAAAGGACACATTTACTGCTGACCTGCTGGTGCTGGTGGGTACTCTTTTAGCTCTGTGGTGTCCATGTTGTAATATTTACATTTCATTTTGTGTGCAAATTAAGGAAAACTTATATGTAGGTGTATTTTTTTTAGCATTTGTGGTAGGAAGGGTCTGTTTCCAGTCTTTATGCAAAGCTAAAATATTCACCTGGTTACTTGTTGTCCAAGTATGGCCTTACTCTCCTCATCTAACTTTTAGCAAGGAAGCCAAAAAAATATTTTTTTAAACTGATAAGCTTTTCCTTTAAGGTTTTAATGCAGTCAATAAAATGTATACTAACACCGGAAGGGGAAAGAAAATGCTCTAAATGTCACAAAAAGACAAATACAGACCAAAGGGACCACATGCAGACAGCTGGTTGCATCTGATGTGGAGACATTAAAGTGAGCCATGTGAGGGTCTGCAGCACAACTGCAGCCACTGCTGTGAAGCTCAGACTCCCTCTGCGCTTTTGAACCCAGCCACCTAAAAAATAATGCACCACCTGCTGTTTTTCTCTTCGGGAGCCAGTGACTGGACACATTGCATTTGAGGACCATTTCACCCTTTTTTGTATGCTTTTGTATGTGTGCCTAATTCACATTTTCTATGACATTTTTTTTTTTTTGGGGGGGGGGGGGGGGGGGGCTGCTGGGTTTTTGTTCTGCATTGGAAGTGAACAGAATTAGGTGCTTAGGTGGAGATGAGACCAGGTAAATATGTCTGTATCATACACACTAGACATTACATGTAGCATACTGCATACAGTATAGAGTGCAATGTAAGTCACATGACCACCAGGCTTATAAGATTGCCATGGAAACTACCTGATGGCTGGTAGCAGACACATATGAAAATTTACATTCATACATCTCTCTGTGTTACAGTCATCACCAGACCTGACATGGTGGTTTGTGACGTAATTTGTCGTCAGAGTGAATGCAGTGAGTACACAGTGACATGACACCCACCCACTGGACGCCTGATTTTTTTCCTCCTGTGCCAATGACAGATTCTTCAGTGATATTGGTCTTCACAGCTGTCATTCAATCATTTTTTATCATTGAATATCTTATATGAAACTAAGTGATCTGAAAATTGACATACATCGGCTCATGAAATGGAATACCTTAAAAACACAGTGTGGAAAATGTTTATTTGGGGGAGAATTTAAATGTTTTGGCTTTATTTTTTGGGAGCTTTCCCTGCAATAACACTCAATTTACATTTTAATGTTTTAAATGAAATGAACCATAAAGCACTGTAGGATGCATTATCATTCAGACTGGCCAGTGTATTCTATGAATAAATGAATAGTTTTCAGTTACATTCAGTACTGTGCAAAAGTCTAGTTCTAATGTCTGAAGTTCTAATGACCACATGTACGTATTTCTCAGGCTCCGTATTAAGACACAGTCTGTATATATTTGAAGTACTCTATGTACAGCAGGAAAAACAAAGGTTTCAGGGAAAAACAGCTTTCATAAACCAAAGTGGTAATGTTTAGTGGGACCTTGTTTTGCACTTAACATGTCGTTAACCCTTTTGTTCAGACAATATGAGATTTTTTCGTTAATTTTCTGATGTTTTATACCTGGAGTCATTCAACATATGTCACATGTTTCTAACCGTTTGTGTTGATTCTTGTCATGGGGTCAGGGGTCGTACTAAATAGTAACTTTAACCTTCAGAACACATTTAGTTCTGTTTTTTGTGTGTCTTTTATACAGTCGCAGAAAAAATTATTAGACCACCCCTTGTTTTCTTCAATTTCTTGTTCATTTTAATGCCTGGTACAACTAAAGGTACATTTGTTTGGACAAATATAATGATAACAACAAAAATAGCTCATAAAAGTTTAATTTCAGAGCTGATATCTAGCCATTTTCCATGTTTTTTTTTTTTTTATCATAACCAAAATCACTTCAGTTCATACATCAATAGCTATGGCATTGTAGTGCCAAAAACAGTACTTTTAGACATTCCATGTTTTATTTTCTGTCTTTTTCAGTCACATGATACACACAGGAGTTAGTACTTGATTGCATAACCATTGTTTCTGATGATTTTTGATGGTCTAATAATTTTTTCTGCGACTGTATGTCCTGTATTTCCTTGTTGTAAATAAAGAGAATGAGAAATAAATATGTATACTCATTTCAACCCTGCAAAAATAACAAACCTAGAGGTGGCATAAGACAAATCTACCTGTCCACAAAATTTGCAGAGATAAAAAAAAAAAAATAATAATAATAATAATAAATTTACATGAAATTGTACTTATTAATCATCTTACATCCAATAACTGTACTTTTACATTTTAATACTTTGACAGGTTTAGAACTTTGACAAGTAAATAATTTCATCTCACTACTAAGTTCATTGTATAGTTTCACTCAAAACAAAAGCATGTGTGTGTGTGTGTATACAGGGTGGGGAAGCAAAATTTACAATATTTTAAGGCAGGGATTGAAAGACAGTGTATGACCAATTAGTTTATTGAAAGTCATGAGAATTTATTTGTCACAAGAAAACTGACATAATAGAAAATGTTTTTATTCTATGTGTCCTCCTTCTTTCTCAATAACTGCCTTCACACGCTTCCTGAAACTTGCGCAAGTGTTCCTCAAATATTCAGGTGACAACTTCTCCCATTCTTCTTTAATAGTATCTTCCAGACTTTCTCGTAATAGTTTTGCTCATAGTCATTCTCTTCTTTCCATTATAAACAGTCTTTATGGACACTCCAACTATTTTTGAAATCTCCTTTGGTGTGACAAGTGCATTCGGCAAATCCCACACTCTTTGACGTTTGCTTTCCTGATTACTCATATGGGCAAAAGTTTCTGAAAAGGTATGGATAATAGTGTTAGGTATGATTATGACATCAATATATGTTTGGTTTCAAAACAATTGATGTAGTGCCTGCTGAGAAAAAACAACTAAATGTTCATTGTAAATTTTGCTTCCCCACCCTGTATATATATTTTTTTAATATTACTGTATTCTGGTCTGGTCAGCAGTTGACTTGCATTAATTTTTAAACACGTTTAATTTAATAATTCATGTTACCAGAACATGGCTTTTGCGTCCATAAGTGACCCTCCACAGTGCTGTATGTGTTTAAATAGATTTACATCCCCATAACATCATAAACACACACACTTGCTCTCCTCTGTTCATTATAGAGGTACTCACGCTCAGAGAGGTTTTCAATTGACTGTAATTTCTGCCTGATTGGTTTGGTGTGTATATCTATATGTGTGTGTGAGAGGAGGTGCTATAGGTGCCATATCTCTGCTGACAGTGTGTTGGTGGGATCATTTACATGCTGATTGATGGGCTTGTGTGCACACGCCCGCTATATGTGTTAATTAATCCAGCACTCACACTCCATCTGCACAGTAGCTCTATATATGCACACATGTACGCTATAAACCTCTCCATGTAACGAACATGTGCGTTTGTGTGCCATCATGCTACGAATGTGATGAAGAGGCCCAGATTGAGTACAGTCACAAAACGTTAAGTGTGTATAAATGACGCACAAGAGTTCGTATCATGGGTGTCATCAGGCCTTCTGCTCTGGTTGAATGTCACTGTGTGAGGCCAGTCCCACTGCAAACACACACTCACACACTTCGTTGTGGTCATTCAGAGCTCTCTAAGCTTATGTAAGCACCTGTGTGCTGCAGTCGGCACAGACGGGAATAGCCCTAATAAGGGGCTTAAATGCAGACACACACACACATACACACACACACACACACACACACACACACACCCACACACACACACACACACACACACACTGGTGTAAACACACACTTCTAGATCTGTGAATGGAACTAAGCCAAGGGACGTTCATCTGTGAAGTGCATACAATTTCATTCACTTAAATAGGACAATTAAACCCCATTTATGAGATTAACTTCCCTTATATAATAGAAAAAAAATTTAAATCACATGTATAATTCCATAAAATGGTTCTTTGCGGGCCGTAACTCCTGTGACCTGACTCTTCTCGCTGCCTGGGATGGCTCTTATGTAAGGGATTTTATGCAGCCTCATAAGATGCTGGTGATTCGTCCCTTATAAGGGCTCACGATGACACAGCAAAAGGAAAAAAAAAAAAAAAACATCCTCACATCGGCCGGCTATTTTAAGAGAACATCCTCTTTTGGCTCCTCATAAGGTGTCTGTGATTTTTATAGTGTGAGTGTGTGTCTGCCTTCTACTTTGTTTACAGCTTGTTAATGTGTTATTGTCTACAGGCCCAAGAGAGCGGAACAGGCTCAAAAGTGAACAAGAATTTTCTAAATGACTACATACAAATGTGTTCCTGTGGTGGTAAATGTTAAATAGTCCTGTTTGTTGATTATGGGCTGAATGTGAGTTAGCATGGAGGTGTAAACAGTATTGATGGAAATTCTGTCTCATTTTAGTGAGACTCTGCTTTTAGCACTAATTCAAGCCAAATGTAGGGATATTTTCACTTGTAATTTTTATTCGTCACTTGCGTCACTTAACCTCCACAGACCTAAACAGCTGCTGCAGACCAAAAGCATCTACTGATCTAAAATGTTTAACAACCTTTGAACCACCAATCCTAATCAATACTTGTAAATAATTCAGGTGAAATGCAATTTTCAGTAACATCAAGTGTGTATTATTAGGACGTTCAGAGAGTGAGTGAATGTAGAAACATTGTAATCTTCTGCAACATCGATTCACCAATGAAATCCATGTACTGTGATGAATGACAGTAGTTTTACTTTCAGTTAGTGATATACAGTATGTTGCTGAAAAAGTCACTTTGTCTTCAGTTTTCTGTTTTGATATAATATCCTTTGAATTAACACTTATGATCAATAAATAAAATACAGGAAAATGCCTCAGTCTCACTGATATATACAAATTGTAGAGGATAATATTCCAATAAATGGTGAAAAATCACTTAATACAGGCTAAAATTCAGATAAATTCATTTGGAAGTCACCAAAAAGATGTTTTAGGACTGTAACGGCCAAATGGTCATTGTTTAAGATTTAGGGCAGGGGTTCCCAAAGTGGGGTACACATACCCTCAGGGGTACTTGGAAGAAGCCCATGGGGTACTTAAATTTTTTTTTTGAAAAATACATTGAATAAGTCATGTTGTACCGAATACAAAATAAATAATGAGAATTAATGCTGAAATATAAAACACAATAAATTTCATTTATTAATTAATGCCAATTTATTATTATTATTTTATCAATGAAAGATTTTGCACACAAAATAAAAAAAACATACATTTTTTTTACGTATTACAGTTATATATATGTTGTTTGTTTACAAAGTTTTGAAAATATAAACAGACACCTTTGGCACAGGAACAAATTTTGCCAAATTTTTTTCAGTCAAAAATGCTGAAGCAAGAGTTGGGGGTACTTGGCTAAAGAAGTGTATGTCAAGGGTTACTCCACTGTAAAAAGTTTGAGAACCACTTATTTAGGGTGATCTAATTACAGAAAGTTTTAACTACTGTATAATCACTTGAAAATAAGAACCACTGTGTTTTGTCATAGAACGAGCCTTTCATATGGAATATGTAGGAGTAGGCCCATTATGTTTACACAGGAGCTCAGAACTAACTTCCACTTGTCTTTTTTTCATTTCCTATATGGTGGGTAGCATCCATGTGCTGGACTCAGGACTGGACTTACTGTATTAACTCCATAACCATGAAGCT
Source organism: Sphaeramia orbicularis (assembly GCF_902148855.1). Classification (NCBI taxonomy): domain Eukaryota; kingdom Metazoa; phylum Chordata; class Actinopteri; order Kurtiformes; family Apogonidae; genus Sphaeramia; species Sphaeramia orbicularis. The sequence goes on from NC_043967.1 coordinate 26,887,551, forward strand.
CTGAGTGGACAAAACTAGAAATGCCCTGTGCTTTTTTGCATCACTGACATTCTTGAAGACTTCTCTTGTGGCTACAGTCTGCGTGTTCAGTAGACTACTAGTTACCTAGATAACTACATATTGTACACTGAACATTTTATACTAAACCTTATGATCTCCATCCAGATGGTCATTTTACAATACATCTGACATCATAACAGTAAAAACACTACTTATGTATTGGAAGTTGTTTTTATACATAACAGTGTGAATTAGCATTTCACTCCAAATAACACACGGCTGTGCCTGTGGTTGAGCAGCATGGGGTAAATATCACTCTATTATTCTGCCTCATATTAATTAATAACAAAAGATAAAATAAATAAATAAATTGACTCTCAGATGGGAGCTGGATCCCATTGTTCTAATAACGGAACATCTTGTATTTTCAATTTCATGCTGCTTTTAACTTCCACCAGACTTCATGACAGATGACATATTGCACTTCTGCTGCTTCCATTTAATAGAGCTCTGTCATTACACACACTGTAAAAATGATTTGTTGACTCATTCAACTAAATGAAGTCGTCTTATTGTTTTGACTGAGTCGAGCTGTATTAAAGTAAACTGTCAACGAACGCTTTTTTATTAACTTGTCAGTTATATAATAGTTAAAGCAACAATATGACTTGGCTGAGTCATGTTGAGGCAACATGTCATTTTTGTGTCAACACCTCTTTTAGTGCATTGCTATGGTTAATCTGTTATATACAGTGGAGTCTATGCACAGAATCTCCCTCAGAAAATCATACATAAAATGCTTATTCAGTAAAAACATTGACAGGGGCCATTTTTCTGCACAACCACTCCACTTCACATTTGTCTCCTGAGGGTCTAAAGTTTTTCTGAACTTACCCAAAAACTTTACGTTTATGATGTGTGCCACAGCAGGATTAGTTTCTTTGGATATCTGGATAACTTTTAGAATTATAACTGTGTATTGATTGCATATCCAACCATTTCAGGTGCAACTATAAACACACTGTGACATCAACAATTAATAAAAAAAAAAATTAAGATTGCTGAAACTAAAAGTCAGATTTGCAGAGGCTACCTTGACTTTAACCAACCAGGGTAACTTATACAAATGTAAAAAGAGGCCTCAGAATTTTCAGACATCAGTTTTTTAAGACAGATTTCACACGCTAATACAGATATTTTCTGAATGGTTACTTTCCACCTCCATTTTATTAAAAATTCTGTCCACACAACTGTTGTATAAAACCTCTTTGTCCACACTGTAACACAAAAATTACTTCAAACCGGTACAAATACTCAGACAAACTATTGTTTCTGGTGGAGTTTAAACTGCAGACACCACAGATAATATTGCACAAAGCAGATGCAGAAGTCATGAAGTTGTGCAGCAACAAGTTTAGTTATAAACTTCAGTTGCCTGAAGTTGTCAAACTGTAATCTGAACCCTAACCCCCAAAACTGTACATGTCCTACTATGTCTGCTACAGGTCATACATGGACTTATTTACCTACAGTTTATGACCTATATTTGAAGTTTGAGGTGCATGTTCATTACACAAAGCAACAAAACACATGTTCCAAATAGAGTGTGAAGTGTTTTCTCGTGTCTTCATCTTCCTTGTCCATATGGATACACATAAACTGGAGTTTTTCTTCACTTAATCCTTTGTCGGGCAAGTGACTATTTTTGGTGATTTCCACATACATAACAAGACAGTGACAGCAACAGTTACAGTGAGGACAGTGAGTGAACAATCTCAGATCCAATGTGGTCTACAGCAGTGGTCCCCAACCCTCGCGCCCTGGACCTGTACCAGTCTGTGGATCATTTGGTACCGGGCCGTAAAGAAAAAAAATTGTGGTTAATATTAAAGCAATTTCCTCCATTAGTCTTGCGGAGATTTTATTTTGAAAAGCCACCGTTTCCACCCTCTCCTCACAACCGCTCATGAATCAGTATTAGCACAAGCTAAAGAATTGAGCCAAAAACAAAATTCACTGGAGACAATGGAGGCTGCAGAAGGGTCACAGACTGCCTGCAAACAGAAAGCTGCATTTAGAAGGAAATATCAGGATTCCTGCCTCAGTTACAGGTTCATCGCAACAGGTGACACACAAGCGCCTCAAAACTGCTCCGACACATCAATCCATGTTTCTTCTATTTCCAATGGAATCCAGATTAGACTGGACATACGGAACACAGGTGGAGTGTGTGTCTCCCATCAGCCCCAGATGGGACTATCTAGTTGCAGGGAAACAAGTCCAGGGTTCCCACTGATTCTGCATTAGGGTGAGTTGATATTCTACTGTAGAATCATTGTAATTGCCTGATATACAGTGTAAGAGTTTCAGATCACATGCTCTGAACTGACAAAGGTCTTTGTTATTGGAAACCCCGCACCTCTACCCAGTCCACGAAAATTTTTCATGCATGAAACTGGTCTGTAGTTAAAAAAGGTTGGGGACCACTGGTCTACAGGGTCTGTAAGGTCCACCTCTGCATGAACAGTGAGTGTACCTGCTTTGTTAGGTACCATGAAGTAATGGTACTAATGTAAGGAATGATGTTCAAAGGGAGAATGTGGACGTGGACAGGGGTCTGGACCAGCACTTATGTTGGTCTAATGTTCTAAAAAGGTTTTTCTAATGTTCTAAAATACATGTTCCTTTCACCTTACATGTATTTTTTGTTGTATTTTTATGTAGACTTCTTTTTTGCGACTTATGGAACCAAATATGGTAACTTCATTAACCTTAAATTTCTACATAACAATAAAAATAATTTGACAAATCTCACAAAAGTAAGAAAGTCTTGTTAGGTCCCCCAATAACACTCTAAGGTTGAAATAGTAAATTTTAAAGTGTCCTTTAATGGGTTAAACACTGTTAATGTGTGGATGAAGAATGTCCACATTAGTGTGGACGGGTCATTTATTGCTTATATTTGCAATGGAAGACTCTCAAACCACCCACAGATGAATGAAGCCACAAAAATCACATAAGTAGCTCCGAGGTTGAATGTTGAGTGATGTACAACTGCAAAATGAGACGTTAACAATTGCTGCATGCTGTTTTCACATATATGAACATTAACATTTTCCACGGTTTTGAGGAGATGATCATTCATTTTCTTTATTGTTATGTGCAGGCCCTGGCTCACAACAGTGCTGACATCTTGACAGTGCTGAGGTATGCAGAAAGTAAAGGTTAAGATGCCGGGGTTGGGGGTAGGGTTGTGTTGGGGGTTGGAGGTAGCCCTGTCGAAAATGAAACACTATCAAATTTCCATGCTTCACATGTCCTGAATTAGCATATATCAGATCAAACGGCCTGAAACTCCTTAGTGATTATGCGTCGAGGCGCATGTTCATTTTCAACCCTATTTTACTCCCAATTATCATATCATTATCATAGCACTGCTACTTGGCTGCTGTGTAGTCAATTTAGTCTACACTGCACTCCGGGGAGTGCTAGACATGGCGCAATAGCCAGACAGGACGTCTACCCATACATCAGCATCTATGTGCCATAAAAGACTTTAACATAAGCTACATTAGATTCTACACAAAACTGAGCAAAAAATAGCAAGACAAGTCAGAATGTCACCAAAAAACAAAAGAGAATGAGATAAAAAATCATCACAAAGTCTTGCTCATATCAGTGTTTATGTTTTTCTCTCTTCTTTTCTAGATCAGTGATTCTCAAACTTTTTACAGTGGAGTAACCCCTGAAATATATATTTTTTAGCCAAGTACCCCCAACTCACAGAAAAAATGTGATCCTGTGCCAAGGGTATCTGTTTTTATTTTCAAAACTTTGTAAGCAAACAACATATATTTAACTTTAATACATTAAAAATAACAAATCTTTGTAAGTAAATTTTGCGTGCAAAATATAAACTGAATAATGCCCGTTTTCATTGTTAAAAAAAATAGATTAACCGGTCATTAATGAATAAATGAACTTCTCATCAACAAGAAATAAATACTTAATTACTCAAATAAACTCATCTTGACTAATATAAAGTAGAAATGTTGAAAATATAGAAATGAAATAAGATCAGAAGTGTCAATTTTATTATATGAATGTATTTATTGTGTTTTATATTTCAGCATTAATTCTCATTATTTATTTTATATTCAGTCCTTGATGACTTATTTAAAGTATTTTTACCAAAGAATTTCAACTACCACCTGGACATCTTCCAAGCACCCTTGGGGGTACGCGTACCCCCATTAGAGAAAGACTGGTTTAGACCATGTCTGAAGGCCATACTGACTTTTAAGAGGTAAGTGAAGTAAAAGGCCACAGTAGGAAGGCTACAGTACTTCACTGTGTAACTGGTCAAACATTCTATAATTACCTTTCACCAAATTGTAATTCAAGGGGTGTGAGAGGAAACACGATTTGTACCCCCTTCTGTGGAATCTATAGCAAATATACAGACTTTAATTGCAGTTTTTTTTTCTCACAGGTATGTGATTGACAGCTGTAATTACCGGTCGCTGTCAGATGTGACTCTACTCCTCTACTGGGTGACTCCACTCAAAGCTCAGAAAAAAGGCTTCACTTTATCCCCGTGGACCTCAGGTCATCTATATTTACATTCAATCTGATTTTGACTGAAGGGAGAGATGAATGTGAGAGCTGATTATTTTCAAAGTCTGGCTTTTTTCCTTCCATTTTAGGCTCCTGGAATTATCAGCATGAAGCTCTGTAGACGCGGCTGCTGTGCATCGGTACAACTCTATTTTCAATACAATCACACTCTCCTGGCTTATTGAATACGCAGCCTTTGAACTGACATAGGTGACAAAATATTGCTTGTACCTTTTTGAAGTACACGAGGTGGAAAATGACTTCACATGAACTGGGCAGGTCACTACATACATACAGACGTTTGCATCAGCAGCATCAGTTATACAGAGCTTGGTGAATGTTGCTTTGGCACAGAATGGAAAGTTAATATCACTGTCCATGAGCACTTATCAGCCTCACACAAACTAACTGTAGTGGAATTTTTTTTTGTGCATGATATGGGCATGTTCACTGGCTGATTAATACACTATAGGAGGGAGAACAACTTGTCCACTGTAAACCAGCTTTAAATATGTCCACGTCTTGTTAAAAACATCATCTTCAGATGTCATGTTTACATTTAGTCAGGTGTTTATATAAACAGATATTTCCCCACCTCTGTTTTCAATAATAACATTGTACAAACCAGATCATTTTTAGAAAAGTTTTCATCTTCTACCTGTATAAATACAGCCGTAGAGCTCTATCATTGGGTTAGGGTTAGGACAAACTATGGTCGTATTCATGATGCATAGTGTGATGTCTGGGATCCTAGAACTCTGTTTATCCCATACACACACAACCACAAAAAATGGAATTTTCAAAAATCTTCACTGTGGCCTTGAATTTTCAGAAATAATCCTTTCCACTGACCTAAACTGGAGTTTTAATGTGGATGAAAGGCAAAAACACATGAGAAATTATCATTTTTTTCAGATACCTGCCTATGTGTATACACGACAAAAGTCAGTCTAATTCCATCACCAGTAACATTACCAACCTGTCACTAGAGTTGAGTCTAGCTTTTGTGTTTTTAGTGTCCACCATAAGAGAGGATGAGGCCATCATTCGGTTGCAAACTGCAATTTCACCACTAGGTGCCAGTAAAGGTTACACACTGAACCTTTAAATACCATGCAATACATACACCATTTAGCTTTAAACTCATTAATATAATCCTGTCTTTTATTGATTTTTTATTTTTTTTTTCTTTGAGGAGGGTGAAGGCGAGCTTGAGATCGTTCTGAGTCGTGTGGCACCAACACAACTAAACACTAATATCTAAATCACAGAATAGATAGAGCAGCAGTTATGGCCACAATGACCTGTATAACCATAACATCTGCAGCCTGGAGATAATACTGGTAGTGTTAGGAAAGCTAAGTGACTGCTACACATTAGCCATTACAATGTCATGGCTATGGTTTGGTTAGGTTTAAGACCCTGGCGAATGTTAGACAATAAAAAATAAAAATAAAACAAGTGTTCAGAGAACGCAAACCTCTGCCAAGCACCCCGAACGGTGTGCATATGTGGATCGACTATTTCTTTTTAAACTATGGATGTGCAAAACAAATTTCATAATGATATTTCACAAATTGCATTTTTTTATGATTTTTTTGAAAATGGTGCATAAAAAATAACAAAAGTCAATAGAGCGTAACAGAAGAGAAATGGACAAAGTTGAAGCTCGGTACCAGTCATGTGTATGTCAAATTATATTAAATTCCAATCAATATTTGTTGAGTTATAATGAAAAATGTGTCGTAAATGGGATTTTCAATGTTAAACTGAAATGTCCACAGAGTCCACAATCCACAGTGGATGTGGACAATTTTGTGTCAGATACAAGATATTGTTATAAGCTACGGGTGTATCAAATTGGAGGCTAATCGGAGTCATTTTGAATTTTTTATGAATTTTCGAAAATTGCTCAATGATGAGAGATAGGAAAATTTGAGATTTTGTGACCTTGAACTTTGGCCTACTTGGCCCAAAATTTAATGGGTTCATCCCAGGGCCTAGGCCTATCTGTGGGTAAAAGTTGGTAAAGATTGTTGTAATAGTTTTCCCATAAAGTTGCTAAGAAACAAACAAACACACAAACAAACACACAAAGCAAAGTGATTACAAGGTAATAAAATGAGAAATTAAAAAAGATCAATGCTGAACATTTTATTTACCCTTTGGCCTCTTTTGATAATCAGATCTACCCCTCACCTATACCCCTGTTGTTCCCAGCTCTCCTGTCAGTATCCCCACCCTGACCCAATCCCATCACCATGCACTGACCCCCAAAGACCTGAAAAATGCAGGTCAACATTCCATCCAAATTTGATGCTTCAAGCCTGATTTGACCTCAAGGTGAAAGTCAATACCCAAGGAACTTGTCCGAGAGCTTCCAAAGTTGCACCTAAACACCAAACATGAAGGAGGAGAAGACTAATCATATTAACACAACATGGACAGACACAGATGGACGCCGCAGGGGTATTGTTGATGATGAACACTGTATAAGTAAAGACAGTTTTCACCTTCACAGGGTTTGTTCTTAGACTTAGACTGTTGCTTCCTTCTATGCTTTGTCATCTCTGTTGGTTTTAGCCTCTTCAAAAACCACCCAGTATTAGGGTTTTTCTGTTGAGGTCAGGTTAGTCAAACACAAAGGCTGCAGGTAAAACAAATGCCACTTTTTGTGTGATTTTGCTCATCTGCATTTGATTAATATCATGTGGTATTTAACACAAAATGCCAGAGCGGGTTCATAAAAAAGAATTTCTTATTGAACCCTCAGTAGCTGCTTTTTCCTTTGTAGGAAAAGGTCTTGAGTGCAATGAACTGATGCATTTTACATTTTCAATATGCAACAATAAAAGCTTAAAACAAAAAATGAATGAACTTGTGGATAGAAACTTGAACAAACTGGGGAGCTGTGATTGAGTGGCCACAATGAAATGGCGCAGCGTTGCAGTGAATTAAAAGCACCGACATGGCGTTGGCGCTTTTAGGAAGTTGAGAATTATTATTACACAATGATCTGCTTCGGCCCATCCTTGACTGTCAAAAACCATTCAACCTGTCAGAAGTGGGCTGCAGCATCCATACCCACTGTGATGCACAACGTTAATATAGCTGAACAAAAGAGAGTCTGAAAGCACACCCTTTGGAGGAGAAGAAAAGAATGGTTTAATAAAAGCACAGAGAGAGGGAGGAAATGACGGGCTGAGGAGAGGAGGCATTCCTTAGAGACAGCGATTAACATTTGATTGGCTGTCATACAGTTAACTCCTGCCCTGCTGTCAGGGTCCTTGGAGGAATTAATGCGCCCGATTGTTTAGGAATGAACAAGGGGGGGGGGGGGGGGGGGGGGGGGGGAATGAGAGAGGTGGGGTAACAAAGAAGAGGGAGGAAAAGGGAGGAGGACGGTAGCGTTAATTAGAAGAGAGAAAAATCTGGCAAATAACTGTCAGGTCTTTTAACTGGTAGTGGGCCATATGGAGCGCTGCCACATCACTTCCAGTCCCCACCCAGATTACTGTAAATGATGCAACGTATCTGTCGGCTTCTTTTGGAGAGAGAAGAAAGACAGAGAGAGAGAGAGAGAGACAGAGGGAAGGAGCCGACAAAGAGGAATCTGAAAGAGACAGGATACAGTGGGTTGAGGAACGGGGTGCGACGGGACGAAACAGACGAATACAGGACAGATTATATAACCCGTCTGGCACCCGAGGGACCAGTGAGGCAGGGCATGGTGTCAGAACATCTGAGCTGAGGTTTGATCTTGTGTTGTTCAAGGTATAGGAGAAGGAGACGCTATTGTTTTCATGCTTACAATAGAGTTTTGCTAGCCACAGTAAATTCCACTCTCACGGTTGTATTTTAAAGTAACCCTCCATGAGTATTCAGGAGTCTCCTGTACTACTGAACAGTACTTTCTATTTACAGCGAGGTTTCAATATTTTAGGTGAACTTTGTTAAATACACTGTAAAAAAAATCCTGTTGTTTTTATGGAAAAAAAAACTGGCAGCTGTGGTTTCCACAACAATACTGTAAAAAACTGTAAACATATTTACGTAGTAACATGTAGCTTTAACATTTTAAACATGTAGCTTTAACATTTTAAACATGTAGATTT